>NC_140933.1:177540239-178140239 GCF_014529385.1 Adiantum capillus-veneris | reverse complement strand
CCCAATCATTTTCTGTGAACGTTCTGTCTACAAAACTGGGCAGATAGTAGATATTGAGTTTGTATCAAAGCGGTACTACAATTAAATGATAACTCAAATGAAAAACCAATCATGATGCTTGATTAAGACAATATCTAGAATGATATTAATAGTAGATATTGAGCTTAGATCAAAGCGGTAGTAAGGTCAAATAATAACTCAAATGAAAAATCAATCATGATGCTTGATTTAGACAATAGTTAGAATGATCTTATACTTGGTATAGAGTCGTAATATTGATAATTAAGAGATAACCTACAAAAGGCTATCCAAGCTTAGGAAATGCACAAACATATGTTGATTAACGACCAACTATTCGGATATGCTTAAGTAGGGCTCCTGATAAAAAGGTTTCTGATATCCAATTCCAGCATAAGAGTGAGCATCCTTCACTAAAAAATAGCTATCCATATAAAAGTAGTAAAAACAATAGACGATATGTCATAGAGGGGCAAGGAAATGAGGCAGTATCAAGAAATACGCAATAACAACTTCAGTATCATATGGTGCAACACTACAGATAATGGCAAAGGAGAAAAATTAAAATTTCCATTACACTACATTACTAATAGTAGTGATAATTGTACATTTTTGGGCCAATGGCTCATGGAAAAGACTAGGGAAAAAGTGATTAGATGTAATTTTTCTCTTTTTCATTACATAACTACATGCATAGCTATATCTGCATTCTAAGAACCAAGATAGTACTCATCATACATACTAGGGAGAGGGTTCTATTCGACAACAAGACAAGCTTCAACTATAACGTGGTTATCATGGGTTGTTTTAATTAGGAAATATTTCAGCTTGTAAATAAGAATACTTGGTTGATGTTATTATATGGGTGGATTTGACCTTTGGTCGAAGTGGGTGACTTATTGAATATTTCTTGCTACTACTTTGGCTGGCTATGCATAGTGAGTCCTACACCACGATGCCCGGAGTTTTATGTCGTTCCCATATGCGGATTTAGATTGCTTTATTATAGTAGCCTTGTAAAGAGAACCATCAAGGTTTGCTGTAGAGAGAGAGAGAGAGAGAGAGAGAGAGAGAGAGAGAGAGAGAGAGAGAGAGAGAGAGAGAGAGAGAGAGAGAGAGAGAGGGATCCTTGTGCCTATTGGTGTCGTTACTAGAACTGTCTACATCAAATAGATTTATGATTGCAACCATAGTTTTGTCTAAGATTCCATGGGTTATAATCATCGCCATATTCTTTGTCTCTGTCAGAGTCTCTTTCTGTCTTTTTTTTCTTTTGCAAAATGGCGATTATATCTACCGTCATTTTTCATGTTGAACTCTTCTATGCACTACCGTTGTATTGACATGTATTATACTTACATGGGTGACTAATTTGACAAACAATGTGTCGTAATAATGAAATAATAGCAACAAAGATGATATGAGTTTGTTGGGTTGGTCCTCTAGGGGGTGCTTGGTGAGATTGATTGATGTGCAATAGAAATGAATAAATGTAATGCTTCCATGTATGCATTAATGAGCAATATTTTATGAAGCTATGTGCTAACGAGTAACATTTCATTCAGGTACTTGCCAATAGGATGCAACACAAAAGAGAAATAACATTAAAAAAATAATATCCAGGTCGTAGCTACTAGAATAGTTTGTTTTGGTTGGAGTGATGAGTAGAGAAAGAGAACTACACATTTGGTGTGGGTGGTGGTGGTTATGAGCGAAAGGTCTTTCTCTATTTGTGATAATTTGGTTAGCAGATAGTGTTGGCGGTGGTTCAGCCAAACTTTGTCGATCTATGGAAGTGCAGGAAGTCAAGGCATGGCAGTTTACAGGCAAATGTCAAAGACCTTGAGCAGATATTTGATGGAGCCAGGAGCCAGGTACACCGAGTTGGAGCAATCGCTAGTAAAAAATGCAAGTGTTTTTTGCTATCAGAGGTGGCAGGAGCATATGCTTATATCACAAGATTGGGAACGAGTCAAGGGATGTTGGATGTAGGCGCTATCAAGTTTATGCTATGAGACTCGGAGCGAGATGTCTGCAAGAGGCTCTATTTGCCAGGGTATGTATGCTATAACATGTCCATTGAGGGCTCAGTTGCAAGTGAGTGCATCTCAAGTTTCATGACTGTCGTAGTACTCTCAACAGGGTTCTTTTACCCAAGGGCCACCGATATCCAGGACTCTTTTCATTGGCCGACCAACGGTGATGGCTCTTGCAGAGAAGCATACTTTGGACCAATGATTATCAAGGGTCAATGTTGGAGTAAAGCTCAAGGTGGCAGCCGGGCCACGGGAATCCATGCCAAGTTCGATATTTTCTAAAGGCTAAAGGTGAAGCCTGGAATTAAAAAAAAACGGGCAGGTAGTTTTGCATGGGGAAAAGGTGGCCAGCCGAGTGGAGGGCGACACTTGGAGAGTGCATGCAGAGAGGTGGGCCGCCACTGAGAGTAGCCAGAAGGCGGCACTGCAGGGGAATACAAAAGGGGGGAGGCCAGTTAATAGAGGGGGCGACCAATAGCGAGGTCGCTATTGGCCTAGCAGAGGAGGAAGGGCAGAGGCCGCCAGTTGAGGTGGCAGGCAGGAGAAAAGGTCGAGGGGCTACATGAAGAGTGGCCGCCAGGGTTGTCATATTCACTGGCAAGCACACGGGGACCAAAAAGGGGTGATCGGATGCACGCCAGAGGGCGCTGCTGAGCGAGGAGAAGGCGGCCAGTAGGAGGGCTCTGAAGGGATGGTTGAGGAGGGTTATATGCCATCGAAAGGGAGCTCAAATGTTGGCTGCCAACGAGGAATTGAGAGGGGTTGTTGTCATCATCACAGGAGAACCGAGAGCAGGTCGGCTTTGGGAAAAGGCGCATTGAGGTGAGCAAAGGGGAGGGAAAGTGAACGCTGCAGAGAAGGTGAAGAGCCGAGGGTCTCCATGAGAGAGGCCAAGGGCAATTGATCCGGGATTATCGAAGCTCCCATAAGGCAAGACGAAGGGCTGTCTATTGCAAGTCCCATCAACATAAGAGTTTGACAGGCCCAGGAGAGAGGAGAGGGCAGCTTTTTATTGAAAGCATCACAGTATACTGTATTAATGAAAGCCAAGTGTATCAAAATTATGATGGTCTATGTGTATAGCATTTGACTGTATCCCTCTAGTTTGTAGTACATGTGATTGGTTTGTGTGCAAGTGTGCTATGTACAAGGGATTGTGCAAGACTATGTGTGTGGGTGAATATAGAGTTACATATTTGTGGGTGTGGCACATGTGAAATATCGGACAAGAGTCTGTGTCAACCAGTTTTGAGATGCAGAGTATGGTGCTTTGAAGGCTCGAAGGTAGAAGCTATCATTGTATGCTTTGTGATCGAGTGCATATAGTCTGGGATGGTCGGGATTGGGCTTGGTCAATAATTGTTTCCATATTGTGTGCTTAGGTGCGTGTTTGCTAGGGGATAGGGGTGTTGTGAGATCACTGAGCTATATAGAGGCATCGAGTTTATGTGCTGGTGGTTTTCCCACTTCCCGCTTTCTATCTTGTGGTGCCCCCACTGAGGACCCACTGATTATTTCCTAATAAGGTGCTCGGGAGTCAAAATGAAGCAGGAGTTTGGTCCAGTGTTCAAAGGAGATGAGGATGTGGACGATTGGCTTGCCGATTTTGAGATGTTCATGCTGACAGTACTACGGATGCCAGGTGACAAACCAAAGCTCCAAACTCTATCTTTGGTGCTGCGAGGTAAAGCAAAAGTTTGGTTCGATGTCTTGGAAGATGCATACAAGCAGACTTGGCTCGGATTTCGCGAACAATTCTTACAAAGGTATCGAAAGGTGGTGTCGGCCTTGAAAGCAGATGCAAAGATCAAAGGTTTGCAGCAGGAAGTAAGTGAACATTTCGATGCTTTTGTTGATAAATTTGAAGCTTATTGGAGAGATTTGGTGGCTGCTACCAAAGCAACCAATGCGGGATATTTGAAGCTTGAAAGGTTTCTATCATGCTTGCATCCGTATGTTCGTGAGAGGGTGGACTATGAAGATCCAAGGACCTTTGATGATGCTGTCCAAGTTGCCAAAGCAAAGAGTCGAAAGATGAAGAAGAAGATGGAAGCAAGATTGCTACAGCTGGCAATCACGGTAGCCAGTGGACCCAGACCCAGACAGATTAGAGAGCATCAAGAGGTAAAAGCTCCTTTTTTTGTTGATATGCATGTAATCAAAGCCCGTGAAGCTGATGCTAGGCTAGAAGAGCTAGACGAAGTGCGACCCAGGGCTCAACAGGTGCAGAGAGGCATATTCAGAATGCCACCCAGTTTATTTCCTCAAGAGATCGAGGTCGTAAAAGTTTTTCAAGAAGAGGTGCCAGTTCTAGAGCCAGCAACGAGGCTGACAGCAAAGGTTCAAGAATCGGCAAGCCCAAAAGAGGAGTCCAAAAGCTCTCAAAGCTCTAGCAGTGCTTTGGACACAGATAGCATGTGGGAGACAGAATCCTTGTCTTCTAGATATGAAACTTATGATGTCTTTCATGTAGATGAAGCTGAGAAAGATGTATGCGAGTTGCCTACCAGCTAGCTGAACATCGAAGAAAAGCATAGTGCACGTGTGGAAATGTCCTTTGTGAACATGCCAGTCGAGCATCCTTGTCAAATATCATGTGATGGTGAGTCTCTATTGGAGGAAGAGGTATGGTTGGATTGTGCATCGAGTTTGGTTGAAGAGCAGGTTTTCGAGAACGACTTGCAAGAGCTAGAAGCAGAAGCTGTGGTAAATCTAGTTGATTTGTCTATGCAGGGGGTGGGGCAACCTTGCCTTGGTGAGCATGTTGAGGTGTGCTTGGAAGTTCCCGAGGTTGTGGGTAGCCATGGAGAGTTATCTCCGGCAGAAGACTCTATGGAAACTGATACAGGTGCAGCCTATGAGCATGAGGCTCCATGCAAAGAGGAAGGTGCCGCCAACCTTGCAGCTGATGAGGTGTTTGAAGAATGGGTTGTAGCTCTAGCAGGTCATGTTCTTGAGTATGATAAGGGAGCCTTGAAGCCATTTACAGGGGGTTTGGATGCAGGTTTGCAAAGGGATCAGGTTTGCTTGGCTATGCAGCAGGTAGAGGCAAATGGTAGGGTATTGTTTCTTCATACTATGCTATTGATAGCTATGTTGCTGCACATTGCTTTGCAAGGTATACTATGCAGGTTTCAATGCTCATGCGATAAAGATGGTGATATCAAGGGTTCTATAAAAAATGGCATAATAGTAGTTTATGGTACAGGTGCTTCAAGTGTTCGAAAGCATGTTTATGGTTGGCATACGGGCTTATGGATGCAGGGTGACCAAGCTCGATGCTTTCAAGAGCAGGAAGGATGGTGTGTCTATTGACCTACAAGTGCAAACAGGGGCTTCAATGTGCATGTTTTACAGGTGGATGGCCACGGCCAATGTTTTGTTATTGATCTAGGTGGACTCTACACTATGATTGGGGAAGCTGTGAGCTTTCCATTTGACCCTAGAGGGTGATGCAATAGCAAACTCTTTTCTCTTTATCTCTATCCTATCTATATAGCCACTATTCCTTATGCAGTCTATAAATTTATGGTATATCATTTTCTCTATGAAATCCTATTATATCTAAATAATGCTCTAGTTGAGTATGAATGCTCAATGAGGGGGTGGATAATGATGGTACAACCAAACTGTGTCGATCTATGGAAGTGCAGAAAGTCAAGGCATGGCAGTTTACAGGCAAATGGCAAAGACCTTGAGCAGATATTTGATGGAGCCAGGTACACCCAGTTGGAGCAATCGCTAGTCAAAACTGCAAGTGTTTTTTGCTGTCAGAGGTGGCAGGAGCATATGCTTATATCACACTCGGAGCGAGATGTCTGCAAGAGGCTCTATTTGCCAGGGTATGTATGCTATAACATGTTCATTGAGGGCTCAGTTGCAAGTGAGTGCAGCTCAAGTTTCATGACTGTCGTAGTACTCTCAACGGGGTTCTTTTACCCAAGGGTCACCGATATCCGGGATTCTTTTCATTGGCCGACCAATGCTGATGGATCTTGTAGAGAAGCATACTCTGGACCAATGATTATCAAGGGTCAATGTTGGAGTAAAGCTCAAGGTGGCAGCCGAGCGCATGGGAATCCATGCCAAGTTTGATATTTTTTAAAGGCTAAAGGTGAAGCCTGGAATTAAAAAAAAACGGACAGGTAGTTTTGCATTAGGAAAAGGAGGCCAGCCGAGCCGAGTGTGACACTTGGAGAGTGCATGCAGAGAGGTGGGCCGCCACTGAGAGTAGCCAGAAGGCGGCACTGCAGGGGAATACAAAAGGGGAGAGGCCAGTTGATAGAGGGGGCGACCAATAGCGAGGTCGCTATTGGCCTAGCAGAGGAGGAAGGGCAGAGGCCGCCAGTTGAGGTGGCAGGCAGGAGAAGAGGTAGAGGGGCTACATGAAGAGTGGCCGCCAGGGTTGTCATATTCACTGGCAAGCACACGGGGACCAAAAAGGGGTGATCGGATGCACGCCAGAGGGCGCTGCTGAGCGAGGAGAAGGCGGCCAGTAGGAGGGCTCTGAAGGGATGGTTGAGGAGGGTTATATGCCATCGAAAGGGAGCTCAAATGTTGGCTGCCAACGAGGAATTGAGAGGGGTTGTTGTGATCATCACAGGAGAACCGAGAGCAGGTCGGCTTTGGGAAAAGGCGCATTGAGGTGAGCAAAGGGGAGGGAAAGTGAACGCTGCAGAGAAGGTGAAGAGCCGAGGGTCTCCATGAGAGAGGCCAAGGGCAATTGATCCGGGATTATCGAAGCTCCCATAAGGCAAGACGAAGGGCTGTCTATTGCAAGTCCCATCAACATAAGAGTTTGACAGGCCCAGGAGAGAGGAGAGGGCAGCTTTTTATTGAAAGCATCACAGTATACTGTATTAATGAAAGCCAAGTGTATCAAAATTATGATGGTCTATGTGTATAGCATTTGACTGTATCCCTCTAGTTTGTAGTACATGTGATTGGTTTGTGTGCAAGTGTGCTATGTACAAGGGATTGTGCAAGACTATGTGTGTGGGTGAATATAGAGTTACATATTTGTGGGTGTGGCACATGTGAAATATCGGACAAGAGTCTGTGTCAACCAGTTTTGAGATGCAGAGTATGGTGCTTTGAAGGCTCGAAGGTAGAAGCTATCATTGTATGCTTTGTGATCGAGTGCATATAGTCTGGGATGGTCGGGATTGGGCTTGGTCAATAATTGTTTCCATATTGTGTGCTTAGGTGCGTGTTTGCTAGGGGATAGGGGTGTTGTGAGATCACTGAGCTATATAGAGGCATCGAGTTTATGTGCTGGTGGTTTTCCCACTTCCCGCTTTCTATCTTGTGGTGCCCCCACTGAGGACCCACTGATTATTTCCTAATAAGGTGCTCGGGAGTCAAAATGAAGCAGGAGTTTGGTCCAGTGTTCAAAGGAGATGAGGATGTGGACGATTGGCTTGCCGATTTTGAGATGTTCATGCTGACAGTACTACGGATGCCAGGTGACAAACCAAAGCTCCAAACTCTATCTTTGGTGCTGCGAGGTAAAGCAAAAGTTTGGTTCGATGTCTTGGAAGATGCATACAAGCAGACTTGGCTCGGATTTCGCGAACAATTCTTACAAAGGTATCGAAAGGTGGTGTCGGCCTTGAAAGCAGATGCAAAGATCAAAGGTTTGCAGCAGGAAGTAAGTGAACATTTCGATGCTTTTGTTGATAAATTTGAAGCTTATTGGAGAGATTTGGTGGCTGCTACCAAAGCAACCAATGCGGGATATTTGAAGCTTGAAAGGTTTCTATCATGCTTGCATCCGTATGTTCGTGAGAGGGTGGACTATGAAGATCCAAGGACCTTTGATGATGCTGTCCAAGTTGCCAAAGCAAAGAGTCGAAAGATGAAGAAGAAGATGGAAGCAAGATTGCTACAGCTGGCAATCACGGTAGCCAGTGGACCCAGACCCAGACAGATTAGAGAGCATCAAGAGGTAAAAGCTCCTTTTTTTGTTGATATGCATGTAATCAAAGCCCGTGAAGCTGATGCTAGGCTAGAAGAGCTAGACGAAGTGCGACCCAGGGCTCAACAGGTGCAGAGAGGCATATTCAGAATGCCACCCAGTTTACTTCCTCAAGAGATCGAGGTCGTAAAAGTTTTTCAAGAAGAGGTGCCAGTTCTAGAGCCAGCAACGAGGCTGACAGCAAAGGTTCAAGAATCGGCAAGCCCAAAAGAGGAGTCCAAAAGCTCTCAAAGCTCTAGCAGTGCTTTGGACACAGATAGCATGTGGGAGACAGAATCCTTGTCTTCTAGATATGAAACTTATGATGTCTTTCATGTAGATGAAGCTGAGAAAGATGTATGCGAGTTGCCTACCAGCTAGCTGAACATCGAAGAAAAGCATAGTGCACGTGTGGAAATGTCCTTTGTGAACATGCCAGTCGAGCATCCTTGTCAAATATCATGTGATGGTGAGTCTCTATTGGAGGAAGAGGTATGGTTGGATTGTGCATCGAGTTTGGTTGAAGAGCAGGTTTTCGAGAACGACTTGCAAGAGCTAGAAGCAGAAGCTGTGGTAAATCTAGTTGATTTGTCTATGCAGGGGGTGGGGCAACCTTGCCTTGGTGAGCATGTTGAGGTGTGCTTGGAAGTTCCCGAGGTTGTGGGTAGCCATGGAGAGTTATCTCCGGCAGAAGACTCTATGGAAACTGATACAGGTGCAGCCTATGAGCATGAGGCTCCATGCAAAGAGGAAGGTGCCGCCAACCTTGCAGCTGATGAGGTGTTTGAAGAATGGGTTGTAGCTCTAGCAGGTCATGTTCTTGAGTATGATAAGGGAGCCTTGAAGCCATTTACAGGGGGTTTGGATGCAGGTTTGCAAAGGGATCAGGTTTGCTTGGCTATGCAGCAGGTAGAGGCAAATGGTAGGGTATTGTTTCTTCATACTATGCTATTGATAGCTATGTTGCTGCACATTGCTTTGCAAGGTATACTATGCAGGTTTCAATGCTCATGTGATAAAGATGGTGATATCAAGGGTTCTATAAAAAATGGCATAATAGTAGTTTATGGTACAGGTGCTTCAAGTGTTCGAAAGCATGTTTATGGTTGGCATACGGGCTTATGGATGCAGGGTGACCAAGCTCGATGCTTTCAAGAGCAGGAAGGATGGTGTGTCTATTGACCTACAAGTGCAAACAGGGGCTTCAATGTGCATGTTTTACAGGTGGATGGCCACGGCCAATGTTTTGTTATTGATCTAGGTGGACTCTACACTATGATTGAGGAAGCTGTGAGCTTTCCATTTGACCCTAGAGGGTGATGCAATAGCAAACTCTTTTCTCTTTATCTCTATCCTATCTATATAGCCACTATTCCTTATGCAGTCTATAAATTTATGGTATATCATTTTCTCTATGAAATCCTATTATATCTAAATAATGCTCTAGTTGAGCATGAATGCTCAATGAGGGGGTGGATAATGATGGTACAACCAAACTGTGTCGATCTATGGAAGTGCAGAAAGTCAAGGCATGGCAGTTTACAGGCAAATGGCAAAGACCTTGAGCAGATATTTGATGGAGCCAGGTACACCCAGTTGGAGCAATCGCTAGTCAAAACTGCAAGTGTTTTTTGCTGTCAGAGGTGGCAGGAGCATATGCTTATATCACAAGATTGGAAACGAGTCAAGGGATGCTGGATGTAGGTGCTATCAAGATTATGCTATGAGACTCGGAGCGAGATGTCTGCAAGAGGCTCTATTTGCCAGGGTATGTATGCTATAACATGTTCATTGAGGGCTCAGTTGCAAGTGAGTGCAGCTCAAGTTTCATGACTGTCGTAGTACTCTCAACAGGGTTCTTTTACCCAAGGGTCACCGATATCCGGGATTCTTTTCATTGGCCGACCAATGCTGATGGATCTTGTAGAGAAGCATACTCTGGACCAATGATTATCAAGGGTCAATGTTGGAGTAAAGCTCAAGGTGGCAGCCGAGCGCATGGGAATCCATGCCAAGTTTGATATTTTTTAAAGGCTAAAGGTGAAGCCTGGAATTAAAAAAAAACGGACAGGTAGTTTTGCATTAGGAAAAGGAGGCCAGCCGAGCCGAGTGTGACACTTGGAGAGTGCATGCAGAGAGGTGGGCCGCCACTGAGAGTAGCCAGAAGGCGGCACTGCAGGGGAATACAAAAGGGGAGAGGCCAGTTGATAGAGGGTGCGACCAATAGCGAGGTCGCTATTGGCCTAGCAGAGGAGGAAGGGCAGAGGCCGCCAGTTGAGGTGGCAGGCAGGAGAAGAGGTAGAGGGGCTACATGAAGAGTGGCCGCCAGGGTTGTCATATTCACTGGCAAGCACACGGGGACCAAAAAGGGGTGATCGGATGCACGCCAGAGGGCGCTGCTGAGCGAGGAGAAGGCGGCCAGTAGGAGGGACTCCGAAGGGCTGGTTGAGGAGGGTTATATGCCATCGAAAGGGATCTCAAAGGTTGACTATCAACGCGGAATTGAGAGGGGTTGTTGCGATCATCACAGGAGAATCGAGAGCAGGTCGGCTTTGGGAAAAGGTGCATTGAGGTGAGCAAAGGGGAGGGAAAGGGAACGCTGCATTGAAGGTGAAGGGCCGAGGGTCTCCATGAGAGAGGCCAAGGGCAATTGATCCGGGATTATCGAAGCTCCCATAAGGCAAGACGAAGGGCTGTCTATTGCAAGTCCCATCAACATAAGAGTTTGACAGGCCCAGGAGAGAGGAGAGGGCACCTTTTTATTGAAAGCATCATAGTATACTGTATTAATGAAAGCCAAGTGTATCAAAATTATGATGGTCTATGTGTATAGTATTTGACTGTATCCCTCTAGTTTGTAGTACATGTGATTGGTTTGTGTGCACGTGTGCTATGTACAAGGGTTGTAGTACATGTGATTGGTTTGTGTGCAAGTGTGCTATGTACAAGGGATTGTGCAAGACTATGTGTGTGGGTGAATATAGAGTTACATATTTGTGGGTGTTGCACATGTGAAAGATCGGACAAGAGTCTGTATCTACCAGTTTTGAGATGCAGCATATGGTGCTTTGAAGGCTCGAAGGTAGAAGCTATCATTGTATGCTTTGTAATCGAGTGTGTATAGTTTGGGATGATCAAGATTGGGCTTGGTCAATAATTGTTTCCAGATTGTGTGCTTAGCTGCGTGTTTTCTAGGGGATAGGGGTGCTATGAGATCACTGAGCTATATAGAGGCATCGAGTTTATGTGCTAGTGGTTTTCCCACTTCCCCCTTTCCAGCGGCCTTAAAGGTTACTCCAAGCGGCAAGTGCATGGGAGCCACAAATCTATATTGTTGCTCATGTAGCCTTGTAAAGAGAACTATAAGGATTTTGTTAGAGAGAGAGAGAGAGAGAGAGAGAGAGAGAGAGAGAGAGAGATACTTTTGCCTATCGGTGTAATGGAAATGGCCTATGAACTTTGAGAGCGGAATTAAGAGAGTTAAAGTGAGCATTTTTGTGAGACTACTTGGAGAACATAGAGGGTGAACTTAAGTAGCGGTAGAAACATAACCATACTACTTAATTAACTTGGCTTGAACAATACTTTTGCAAGAGAGAGAGGGTTTAGAGAACTTGACAACAGTTGAGGACCGGATTTACATGGAGTGGATCCCCGCTCCAATAGGCTTTTGTATCATAGATTCTCCCATAAAGAGAGACTTGGTACAATACCATCTTTGTCTTCCTTGTGACCTAGGTGATGCAATGAAGATGGAAACATTCATGCATATCACGAGCATAACATAAACTTTGTAAAAGCATTAACCATCCCTGCTCTCAATCCCAAGGCCTCAAACACCTTCAAAGGTGGAGAGAGCTAGCGGGGAATGAGGGTAGGGAAGAGGAACAAGAATCATTCATAGGAGAAAGAAATAGTTCCTCACTTATCATTACTCTTCTTGCTTAGCATAGCATAATAGCATAGTAATGAAGATGAAAAAGATGGAAAGCTTAAGCATTGAAGCATGGCTCTTGGTTGGATTTGCATTCCATAGCCAAGAGTGTTGGTGTAGGCTCTCAACTTCTCAACAAGCTTGGAGAAGGAGATGGAGCTCTTGCACTTTGCACTTCACACAATGAGAGTGTGTTTGTGGAGAGAATATCCTCCTCTCATGCTTGGTCCACCTCTCTCTCTCTCTCTCTCTCTCTCTCTCTCTCTCTCTCGTATTATTTAAGCATATCATTTGGACAGGTGTCCTCTTTTTCCTCTTTGAGAGAAAAAGCTTAATTACTTTTTTAAATGCATCTAAATTCTCATTGGACCCCTTTAAAGCCTATCGAATCGGATTCAAGCACATCATGGGGGCAAACTGGGGAGGATATTGACATGTGTCTTTTATGCTTCTTAAGAGATCATGTTTGAATTGAACACTTCAAGAACCTTAGTCATTTAAGCATGAAAATATTTTATGCCTCTTGAGAGATCATGTTTGAATTGAACACTTGAAGAACCTTAGTCATTTAAGCATGACAATATACCTCTTGAGAGATCATGTTTGAATTGAACACTTCAAGCATCTTAGTCATTTAAGCATGACAAACACCTCAAGCTTGGGCAAGGTTTCCACAAAGACCTTAAGAACCTTAGTTAGTAAGCAGGAGAAGCACCTCTTGCTTGGGTAAGGTTCCCACAAACACCTTAAGCACCTTAGTGAGCAAGCACAACAAGCACCTCATGCCTGGGTAGGATTCTCACCCCAGCTTGCTTAAGGTCCTAGGTCTAAGGACTACCTCAATCTTGTCCCTATATTTTCAAAGAAACCTTTCCAAAAATTATTAGTCATTCTAGGATTTGTATCTGGCACACTAGATGTTGGCAATCCATGGTGTTTGAAAATATGAGATACGAAGAGAGGTGCCATTTGGTGTGCTTTAATAGTCTTTTTGATAGGAATGAAGTGTGCTTGCTTGCTAAATGTGTTGACTATTGTCCATATTTCCATATTCCCATGGATAGACTTAGGTAATCAAAAGATAAAATTCATGGATATACTCTTCGATGGTGAACTAAGGATTGGCAATGACTGGATTAATCCAGGTTTCTTCCCTCTATCATACTTAATCTTTTGGCATACCACACATTTTGAAACATATTCTTGTATGTCTACTTTCATGGTAGGCCAATAGAAGTACATCTCTACTCCTCGAAGAGTAGGTTGAATTCCTCTTTGTCCTGCATAAGGAGGAGCATGTGATTCATACATGACTTTCTCACGAAGGGAGTGAGTAACACATAGATTATTGCCATTGAGAAGATTACCATTTTGCAAGGTGAATGGACATTATGTCTCTAAAATCAGGTTGAGTATCATACCCATCTATCGTAGAAGATAGATCATTGTGAATTTCTATAGATACTGCATTGACTATTGGTCATCGTGAAAGTGCACCAGCCACTTGATTGTGCTTACCACAACAATGTGAGCAATATGAAAATAAGATTGTGAAAGAAAAATTTCCACCTTATTTGCTTGTCGGAGAGCTTGGTTTGCATCATGAAGTACTTAAGAATTTGATGATCTTTTTGTAGGATGAATGGAGTACCAAAAAGGTAGTGCTTCCATGTATCAAGGGCATGTAGGATAGCTAGTAGCTCCTTTTTGTAGATGTCCAAGACACACTCATTGGAATTGAGTCTTCGACTCTCATATGCTATGACATGCCCTTCTTGAAGCAAGACTTCTCCAACGCAATCTCCACAAGCATCACATTGGACCTCAAATGGTTTTGAGAGGTCCAAAAGTGTAAGCATAGGTTGAGAGGCAAGCTTTTCTTTAAGCTTATCAAAAGCATTGTGCTCTTTAGCAGTCCATGAGTACTTAACGTTCTTCTTTGTTAATTCATATAATGGTCCTGCTATTTGAGAGAATTTTGCTATGAAGCATCTATCATATGCACACATACCAATAAAGCTACTTAGCTTATGTAGATTCCTTGGATTAGTCCATGCTTTTATTACCTCCAACTTTGATGGATCCATGGATATGGATACCATCTTGAGAGATAATATGACCTAAGTATTGAATCTCTTGAAGGAAAAATTTTGTCTTCTTTTGATTGATAAAAAGATTGTTCTCCCTCAAAGCTTGAAAAATTACCTTGAGATGTTGCTTGTGCTCCTCCAAGGACTTGGAGTAGATGATGATATTATCAAAGTACACTCCAGTGAATTTGCAGCAATAGGGTCTAAAGAGTTTCTCCATTAAAAAATTGAACGTGGCTAGAGAATTGAAAACAAGGATGGTATCATCCACATAAAGAGCAAGAATCACAAAACTGCTACCTTGGTGTTTTATGTATAAGTTGGGGTCTGAAGAGCAAGAGATGAATCCTTTAGAAGTGAGAAAAAGATCAAATTTTGTATACCAGGCTCGCGAAGCTTGTTTGAGACCATATAGTGCCTTATGGAGTTGAGTAACAAGGTCTTCTTTAAATGGAATAAAAAACCCTTCTGGTTGTTCCATATAAATTTCCTCTTCCAAGTCACCATTAAGAAAAGCAGTTCGCACATCCATTTGATGAGCTTCTAAATCAAATTGAAAGCAAATGCCAATAAAACTCGAACACTTGTAATGCGAACAACTGGTGAAAAAGTCTCTTGATAATCAACATCAGCTACTTGGGAGTAACCTTTTCTGACTAAACATGCCTTGAACTTGTCAAAAGATCCATTTGCTTTTACTTTTATCTTAAACACCCACTTACATTTAATAGTTGTACGACCTGGAGGTAATTCAGTTAGTATCCATGTACCTTTAGAAATAAGAGAATCGTACTCTGCTTCCATAGCCTCTTGCCATTGATCCTTTTGTGGTGAAGAGATAGCTTCATCATAAGTAACGGGATCTTCAGAAGTAGAAAAAGCATTATCAACAATATCGTCATCATAAACATGACATGAGCCATGTTCAAAATCAATAGGCAGATCAACAAAAATATCAATATCATCATTGGCAACATTCGGAATGGATGGTTGTGAAGAGGAAAGTTGCTCTATAGGAAGAGTTTCATCTTCTGAAAGAAATGGAAAAGCCTGAAGCAATGATTTAGTATCATCAGAATGATCCATGGACCATGAACCTCCCATAAGCTGTTCGTTAAAAGTAGCATCATGATTCACAATTACTTTCTTGGAGGAAGGGTCATAGAATTTGTAGCCTTTGGAAGTGTCAGAATATCCAATAAAAATAACTTTAAGACCAAGAGCATCAAGCTTTGTTCGTGTTTTTTTGGGAACATGAATATAAGCAATACATCCAAAGGTTCGAAAATGAGATACAGAAGGAATGTCACCTGTCCATGCTGTGATGGGTATCTTACCAGAGGGTGCAGTAGTAGGAAGATGATTCTGAAATACTGCTGTCAAAGTAGCTTCAGCCCAGAAAACACGAGATAAGCCAGAATGAGTCAGCATACATCTTACAGCATTGAGAATAGTGCGATTCTTTCGTTCAACAACGCCGTTCTGTTGAGGCGAATATGGAATAGTGTGTTCATGATGAATTCCACTGTCAGCACAGTAACTCACAAACTCTCGAGAAACATATTCGCCTCCATTGTCACTACGAAGCTTCTTAAGGCGACGACCAGTTTGAAGTTCCGCAGCCTTGTGGAATTGTTTGAAAACGAATAAGGCTTCAGATTTTTGTCTAAGTAGAAATACAGTCGTATACCTTGAGAAATCATCAATGAAAGTAATGAAGTAGCGATATTGTGATCTCGAAGAAGGTAGAGGTCCACATATATCAGTATGAACAAGATCCAATATGTCATGAGAATGAGTTGTATTTGAAAAAGGAAAGGGTTTACGATTGTGTTTCCCAAGACCACAAAATTCACAAATTCCCATATGGGGATGGGCTTTAAGATCCATGCCATGAACAAGATCACGACGTTGAAGATCAAGGAATTTTGAGAAATCAGCATGAACAAAACGGTGATGCCATACTTTGCAATCATGATCACCTGGAGCAATGACAACATTTGCTACAGCATCGTTGAGAGAGAGTTCAAACAAATTACCATTTCGGGGAGCAGTGGCTATAGTCTGTTCAACTTTCTCAGTTCGGCATTTGGTATGATCAAATCCAACAAACAGACCAAGATCAACAAGTCTAGCAACTGAAAGAAGATTACGTTGAAGATCTGGTACATGTAATACTCCTCGCAAAATTCGAGTGGAATAAGATAAGGTACCAAGATATAAATCTCCAATACCCTTTACTTGACAAGTAGTATCATCAGGAAGATAAACAACACGTTGGACTAGTAGTGGATGATAGTTATGGAGCCACTTAGACTGATATGTCATATTTCCTGTAGCACCAGAATCGACAATAAAAAGTGATCCATCACGTACATGAAGTATTCTGTCTGGAGCAACTGAACATAGGACGCAACTTGTTTCTGGTACAATGTTGTTTCAATGTTCAGTAGCATATGCTCTATTCTGATCTATGTAAAATCGATGCTTATAGCACATATGAATGGGATGATCAGATTGTCCACAATTTCACAAGAAGAAGAAGAAGAGTCTCTAGATAAACGTGGTTGTTTTGTGGTAATATTGTGTTCTTCATCATATTGACGTACCCAACAATCATCTTTAGTATGGAGATTTCTGTTGCAGTAAGAACATTGCTTATGAGGAAATTTGAGACGAGAGAAAATATTACCGCGACGGCCATCTCTGCGGTTTCCTCGTTGAAATGGACGCCTTCGAGCATAAAAAGCACGCTCCATCTGTTGTGACTCAGTCTCCTCTTGTGAAATCATAGCTGTATCATGACCAGCATTACGACGTTCTTGACGTTGAGAGTATTCAATTAAAGATATGCAGGCTTGGTCAAAATCAAGACCATCTTTATTAGAGAGAATAGTAACAATGTTATCATAAGAAGAGTCCTTCACCGTATCAAGGAGAAGTATAATCAGTTGCTTTTGTGGAACAGGATCATCGACAACAGCAAGTTGATTAATAAAAGATTTGAAAGATTCAATATCTCCCGTCATGGAAGTACCAACTTCATATTGTAACTTGTTAAGCAACCCTCTCAAATAAAGTATTTTTGTAACAGATTTCTTCTAAAAGTTTGCAATAAGGTACTTCCATACGTCGTGGGAAGTAGGCAGTTCATACATATCAAGCAAAAGGGAATCAGTAAGAGCATAAAGAATATACCGACGAGCTGCTTTATCACGTCGTTGCCAATCTGTATAGGCAACATTCCAATCTTCAAATATAGGTCCTTCAGTGATAAGCACGTTATCATTATCTGTATCAACAGGCTGAGGCGAACAAACACGATTTCCAAGAACAACATCGGAGAGTTCATCGCCTTAAAGAATTAACAAAATCTTTGCTTTCCAGCCTGGAAACCCTTGACCTTGGAAAGAAGGAACAGAACGCTGGCCAGAAGGAAAGCCGTTGACGAGAATATTCATAGCCATATCTTGTTGCGAGAAGACGTATAAGATAAGATCGCAGAATCTGTACACCATATATGGTGAAGGCCGCAATTGAGAATGATAGAGATATGAGGACTGCATTCTGTCAACGATAAACGTAAAAAGGATGCTCAAGGAACGTCCAAAGATGTGAGAGACGTCACCCAAAAAGGCAAGGTAAAGGAGACGTTAATAATAAAAGAGTCCTCAAAATAGAGTGGCGTGAGACGCAAGATTGACGGCCACAATACGAATAGCAAAAAGCTAAATCTTCTCGAAAAAGTTAACGCCAAAATAAGAAAAACGATCGCGGATGCTTCATGAAGAAGTAGGACAAAGAAAGTTGTGTCAAGCTCAATTGCAGTAAAAATAGCATAACTTTCTGCTGCGAACTCCAATTGACGCAAACCTAGAACTCAAATCAAAGAGCTCGAGGAGACGAACAAGTTTTGGATGAAAAGTGCGATTGCGCGATGCTCCATCGTACTTTTCACGTTTCTCCAAATTTTGAGCAGAACACCCCGAAAAATTGAGATGAAGTTTAGGGTGTTATCAACAAGAAAACGTAATCAACGATTAGATTGATTATCAATAAACGCCACACAAAACACTAATCATATTCTTCTTAACACAAAACAACCACAGTTAACAAGAATCAACACTCAAAAATAAAATTTGTAGCAATTTTGAATCTTACATACGAATCGCATACACATACTGTTTTGTCACCATGAATTGAATCGGCCCGTGATCGTTATCGCTCTGATACCATGTTGAGATGTAGAGAGAAAGAGAGAGAGAGACGAGACAAGAGACACACCATATACGCTTCCAAAGACTGATTCATATTGAGGACAAGATACAAATATATAGGTGAGACCAAGTTGAGTAGAGTGAGCTATATATAGCTCCAACAAGTAATAATCATGCCAATATACCCTTTGCTATTACCACGAACTTTGTCGCTATTATTATCGCGCATATGACCTCTTAATGCCAAATAAAAAATAAAGATACTCATTTGGGCCACCCAAATTTGGGTGGCCCAAATGAGCACCTTTATTTTTGACCTGCATAAAACAATAAGACATCAATTGTTTTTTGGAAGAGTATAAAAAATACCAAAGAACTGAAATTGAATCTACTTTACCTTGACAATTAAAAATGTAGAAGATCAACTTTTTATTTAAGTTATAATAAAAAGTAAATAGTTGTATATACATTGTGCCACATTGGGACTTTACGAAAGTTTTGATAGAACATTTTTTTATCTAATCCTCGTTGTCGTCCAAAGGCACATATGTTGAATCACTTTGACTCTACAGAAACCCAAACCAAATTAAACAATTATCCACAACTCAAAACAATTGATACAAAATTACTTGTTTAAACTTACCGCTTGCAGTGGTCCAACCGCCACGTCGAATTGCTTGTGAGAGATGTGGTTGTTTTTGAACAACCATCGCCAAGTATCAAATTCTGTATGTTTCTCCCGATACTTGAACATCTCTCTAGTTGGTCGAGAGAGAGTGACATTTTCTTAAGTTAGCAATAACAATACCAAATTATCAACTACAATCTTTATAATCACCGATCGACATTATAATACAAATAATCTTACATATTTATCCTTCCAAGCTCCCTTGCCTCCTGAGACATAGTGCGTGGGAGTTTGTCTTGCACGGGCCTCGCGTTGTTGTCTATATGATGAGCCATCGCAACTTGATCACTTATCTCTTGAATTGCCCACTCCCACTCCGCGTCTTCTATGTTGCAAATGTGATAACTGCTTTCTGGATCTCTGACCTCATTGGCTGCTGCATGCCGCACGTTGGATTTCTTGTTTTTAAGAAATGTCTTTATGTAGCCCTCCAACCATTGTTTTGAATGTTGAGCTTATATGTGAAGCTACTCAATATATGGCTTCTCTATATATGGCACCCAGGTCCCCTCTCTATATACATCATCTCATGTGTGTATTCTACACACTTTGGGGTTCTATTTCTGTGCTCTCTCCTTCTCTCTCAACATGGTATCAGAGCAGTACGTTTTTGTTTTTGATTTTTATCCTGATCAGAATCGATTTTGCAGAAACTATCCTCTAGAGAGATCGGAATCGATGTGGTCTACAATTTTGTAGAAGGAAGTTTTTTCAAATTCTGCACCAATTTTAAGTTACCGTTCGCGGATTGCGTACATACCTAAAAAGAAACTTTCGCTTTTTGTTTTAGACTTTCTGCTTATTGAATCAATGTGGTCTACAACTTTGCAGAAGGAAGTGTTTTCAAATTCTGCACCGATTTTGAGTTATCGTTCAAGGACTGCGTACATGTCCGAAAAGCAAGTTTTGTTTTATGTTTTTGATTTTTCTGCTAATTTAAAACGATTTTGCAAAAACTGCGCACTAGTGAGACCGGAATCGATGTGGTCTACAACTTTACAGAAGAAAGTGTTTTCAAATTCTGCACCGATTTTGAGTTATTGTTCGCGAACTGCGTACATGTCCGAAAAGCAAGTTTTGTTTTATGTTTTTTATTTTTCTGCTAATTGAAAATGATTTTGCAAAAACTACTCGCAAAACGGACTGGAATTGATGTGGTCTACAACTTTGCAGAAGAAAGTATTTTCAAATTCTGCTCCAATTTTGAGTTATCGTTCGTGGACTGCATATATACCTGAAAAGCAACTTTCGCTTTTTGTTTTTTATTTTTCTGCTAATTGAAAACGATTTTGCAGAAACTACCCGCGTGAGGGATCGGAATCGATGTGGTCTATAACTTTACAAAAAAACTAACGGCTACAAGCATCGAAATTGATGAGAAACTATTTGCTTGAGCCATCGGAATCGATGTGGTCTATAACTTTGCAGAAGAAATTTTCTCTAAATTCTGCATCGATTTTGGGTTATCGTTTTGGACTGCAAATATGTTTGAAAAGCAGAATTTTACTTTTTGCTTTTGATTTTTCTCATAATTGAAAACTTTTCAATTATATTTTTTTCTTCATCAATCATAAATTTGTTACTGACGTAACTTTGCTGCAGAAGCCAGTTATATATCGTTCCGATTTAATCGAGCCGTTGATGATCGTCCAAATTCTATCGAGCTACTATTGGTACATGATCTTTTGTTATATGATATACTCGTTCATTGATTCTCGTATAATTATTCTTTTAGAGATATAGTTTACGTCGTTTTATTGATAATTTCTTGTTGATACCATAGTGATTTTGATGGTACCATGATAATGTTTTGTTAGTACTTTGGTCATGGTGATTTTTGTTGATACCATGATGATATTTCATTGATACCATGGTTATTCTCGGTGATGCCATGATGATGTTTCGTTGATACCATGGTTATTCTCGGTGATTTCATGATGATATTTCGTTGATTCCATGGTGACTTTTGTTGATACCATGATGATGTTTCATTGATACCATGGTTATTCTCGATGATACCATGATGTTATTTCGTTGATACCATGGTTATTCTTGGTGATACAATGATGTTGTTTCGTTGATACCATGGTTATTCTCGGTGATGCCATGATGTTGTTTCGTTGATACAATGATTATTCTCGGGGATATCATGATGCTTTTCGTTGATACCATGATGATTTATTCATTTTTATTGATACAATGATGATATTTTGTTAACACTAGAATGGTAACAGGACACTTTTATGTCCTTGGACACTTTTGTGTCCTGTTAAGTGACCATTTTGCTTGAATTATTTGAAGAGTATGAAAATGAATTTCTAGGTGCTATATATCCACAAAGTTGCCTTATGAGCTGAAAAAAACTTAGCATTTTTTTTTGAGTATCAGTCTCACCATTAACCTTACTCTTGCACAACATTTTTGAACCTATACTGTGTGAAAAAACGGGTTCTGTTTTTAGCTTTTTTTCAATTTTCGGCAACTATACCACTCTAAAATTCATGTTTGTGAGGTTTAGATAGCTAGAGGTTAGGACTTCATAGTTCTCAACATGTTTTGATGCTTGTAGGGAGAGCTAAGTGTTAAAATTAAAAGTTATAACCAATTTACAAGAACTGCATAATCCTGTTTTTTGGCCAAAATTAGCACTTCTATGATTTTTTTGGTGGCTTTCTTGATATCCAAATTCAATTTTGATTGTGTAAGTGTAATGTATAACATAAAGCTAATCTTACTTGAGTTTTGAGGGACCTAATATGCTATATAGCATAGTATATGATGATGGTTGAGTTTTTTGATTGCTAAAGAATACGATACATTTTAGAGTAGCAAGTATAACTTTCTCAATATTGCTAGTTTCTTAGGCCAATTGTGTGTATTTTGTAGGTAGTAACCATATCTAATCATAGACTACCAACTTGGCTAGATATTGAGTAGTTTCTATGGGTTTCTAGAGGTCATAATGCTAAACCTAGTTTTTTCATGTTTGCTGTATTTAACACTTTATCTTTGCCCCCAAGGTTCCAATTGTAAGAGATCCATTATCCTTTTGACATGCTCCATGGATCCTTTTGAATCCAAAGGCCCAAACGGAACTAAGAAAACATGTATATAGTATTTGTATTGAGCGTGACTATAGAAACTTTGATGATAGGTCCATAGAATGGCAAAAATGCAACTTTTTTGTACCTATTTTTTTTGCCCAAAAGAAAATTAGTGAGGTAAAAGCAACCATATGTTTTGGTCACCAACCCATTGAAGTTAATGGGACATTTTATCTCATATCCTACAAAAATCCCCACTCTTATTTATATGCAATCAACCGTAAGAAATTGTTGTTTTGGGCAAAATGCACTGGTCCATCAACTTTGGAGGCTTGTAGTGACCAAGGGATGAGAAAAATTACAAGTTTCTCATTTTTTCCATATGTAGTAGTTATTGAACTATAAGCTCATGAAAGGATTTTTCAAAATGAGTGGATCTACTACGGTTTTGGAATTTTTTTCCAAAACCTTGAAAGGACACTTTTATGTCCTATTAGGTTACCATTCTAGTGTTAATACTTTGATGGTATTCATTGATCATTACGTTGATAAATGTTGTTTTATGTAGTAAATCATTTGCATCACGTAATCACACATTTTGTACTTTTACGTTCATACTTTATGTACCCTATGTTGTCGTGTGTATATATGTCGTCAAAAGAGTGGCGTCGCGAACCATCTCTTATGGCATTGTGAACGTAATTATTTCATTAACGATGCTAATAATTTTCATGACTATGTTTTTTTTTTTTTTGAGTCTATGATCTATGTAGGATTGATCAAAGAATTGATTTTATGAAGACAAACTTGGTGACAATAAAATTTTTATGAAGATATGTGTGGTGATGCCATATTGATGACAACATGAAGATATGTTTGGTGATGCGATATTGATGACAAGCTACACAGCAGATTCACGGAGACACTTTTGATTACAAGCTAATCGATAGCCTTTACACCTCTTTATTGAACCTTTGTGTTCATTATTGTATTTGATAGGAGTAATGTAACTCCTCATAAAACATTCATTGTAAAAGGAGTGACGTAGCTCCTCGTGAAATATTCATTGTAAAAGGAGTGATGTAGCTCCTCGTGAACATTTGTATATTCAATGATTTTTATAATATAACGGTGGGTGTATATAGAGCTGTGGGTTTTTCCCTTGATCCCCCAAGGGTTTTTTCATCCACAGTTAGGGACCCTTATTTGAGCGGGGGTGTCGAGATTATATGTGAAGCTACTCAATATATGGCTTCTCTATATATGGCACCCAGGTCCCCTCTATATATACATCATCTCATGTGTGTATTCCACACACTTGGGGGTTCTATTTCTGTGCTCTCTCCTTCTCTCTCGACAGTGAAAAACTTTGATCGGGGGTGTTTGGAAATCTAGTTAACAGAGCGTCCTCAATTTACTGTGCATGATCGGGCAGTCGGTCTCTGCACTTTATAAAATAATTCTTATATGTTGAATGTATAAGAATTTGTAGATGGCATCAAAATGCCTTGCCCTGTGCTCTGTCAAAATCAACCTCCCCGCCATATTTAACCCTGTAGTACCACCCATGCGTGTCTAGTATGGGTGCATTAGTATCCTCGTTCTCTTCATCAGGGGTGGCACACTCTGAAAGTGGGGACTCCGCTCCCTTGCCACTACCAAAACATGCAAAACCACAAGATCCGCTGCCACTTCGTCTCTCACAGCGCTCGCTGCCCTAAGACGAGCGTCGACGCACGCTGCCGGAGGAAGTTTGTCGATGATGTTCTGGCAAAGCTGGAGTGGAATGGAGTGGCGTAAGACCCTATGATGCCATGGGAGTAGGACCCTGCGATGCAAGGGGAGTAGGACCCTGCAATGCAAGCGGAGTAGGACTCTGCGATGGAATAGGACTAGGACGATAGGAAGGGAGAGTAGAGGGAGGTGCCGTCGGTGCGAGGCTCTGTAGGTAAGGCGTCCCTCCCTGACTCCCCCATGGTGTAGTCTATGAAGAAATTCCGTAGGTCACAAGTTGATGCGGAATGTAGTAGCCAAACAAATCCTCTGCCAAATGGAGGTACTACTCTCGTGAAGAGATAGCCCGCTGTAAGTCAGGATCTATGACCGGTGGAGGAATTTGAGAAGAGTAGTGTAGGATGGCTATGCTTGCAAATAACAGAAAAAAACCTATGACACTCATGGTTTATGGTTAACTACGTAGAAACATTATTTATTTCTTTGTTTGTTCTCACCGATTCAAGACTGGGGTTCACTGGAGGCGATGTCCATTCCAGGTGGGAGCCCACTTGAGATGTGAACCAACCAAAAGAAGAGCCAGCTGGCTGCTCCTCACCAGTTGGCCTGTCGTCTGACATCTACATTACAAAGAGCAATTTAAGATTAAGCTTTCCACCCTAGTCACTCATCTTTAAATATGTAAACAAGTATATTAGCACACAAACACGTAGATACATATACATACTAGTAGACCTAAGTAGAGGTTAGTAGCGCCAAAGGTCAACTGTACCTCTTTAGATATCATCGTAGTTTCAACCGTGGTAAAACCAAAGGTACGTTGCGGTAATCCATGCATGAGTGGATCAATGACTGAAACACCATGATTAAAAAAGGACTGTACCCAAGAGGAAGTGTCTAACCTTTGTATGCTATGCTCCCGTACTTAGTGCCTACGTACATGCATAAATAGATATATATGTACACACATATATATGTTAAGGTTGTAAATGTAGCCATTATTTTGTGTTGGATGCACCTAAATTCAACGTCTAAGTGATCAATTGATTGTAACATTACAATTATCTCCCAGAGGATATATATATTAGCACACAAACAAGTAGATACATACACATACTAGTAGACCTAAGTAGAGACTAGTAGTGCCAAAGGTCAACTGCACCTCTTTAGATATTATCATAGTCTCGACCGTGGTAAAACCAAAGGTACATTGCGGTAATCCATGCATGAGTGGATCAACGACCGCAATGCCACGATTAAAAAAGGACTATACCCAAGAGGAAGCGTCTAACCTTCGGATGCTATGCTCCCGTACTAAGTGCCTACATACATTCATAAACAGATATATATGTACACACATATACATGTTAAGGTTGTAAATGTAGCCATCGTTTTGTGTTGGCTACACCTAAATTCAACATCTAAGTGATCAATTGATTGTAACATTAAAATTCTAATGTAATGTAATAAGTAATTTTATTTTTTCTCAGTGAGTTTCTCTCTCTCTCTCCATCCCAGAGTCATGTCTGCACCTCCATGTAAAGCAAGCACTCTCAGAGATGAGAAGCCAAACATGGATGACGTCTTCTACCGAGGCATGGAGGTCTTGGCTAAGGTCATGGTGGCTTTGGACTTGGGTACCACTTTTTTGGGCTTCGCGCACGTCCACAAGAGAGACCCTAGGGACATCCACCATGTCCTAAATTGGCCTCAGAAACTGAGGCAGCCGCTTCATCCTATTATTGCAAAATATAGATCAACATGTTTTACAAGTGGAACCCCTTGTCTTCTACTTACACCCTCCAAGCTTGGGGATGGGCTGCCCTTCACTTTCTCTCTCTTTCCCTCTCTTTCTCTCTCTCTCTCTTTCCCTCTCTTTCCCCTTGTCTTCTACCTACACCCTCCAAGCTTGGGGATGGGCTGCCCTTCGCTTTCTCTCTCTTTCCCTCTCTTTCTCTCTCTCTTTCTTTCTCTACCCCTCTTTCTCTCCCTCTTTCCCTCTATCTCTCTCTTTCTCTCCCTCTTTTTGCCTCTCTCTCTCTCTTTCTCTATCTCTCTCTCTTTCCCTCTCTTTCTCTATCCCTCTATCTCTATTCCTCTCTTTCTCTCCCTCTCTATCTACTCTCTCTCTTTCCCTATCCCTATTTCCCTCTATCTCTCTCTTTCTATCCCTCTTTTCCTATCTCACTCTATCTCTCCCTCTTTCCCTCTATCTCTCTCTTTATCTCCCCCTTTCCCTCTCTCCCTCTCTTTCTCTATCTCTCTCCCTCTCTCTGTTCCTCTCTTTCTCTCCCTCTCTCTATTACTCTCTTTCTCCACCTCTCTCTCTACTCTCTTTCTTTCCCTATCCCTATTTCCCTCCATCTCTCTCTTTGTCTCCCTCTCTTTCTCTTTCTTGCTCTCCCTCTCTCTCTCTCTCTCTCTCTCTCTCTCTCTCTCTCTCTCTCTCTCTCTCCCTCTCCCTATCCCTCTCTTTCCCTCTTTCCCTTTTTCTTTCTCTCTCCCTCTCTCTCTATCCCTGTCCCTATTTCCCTCTATCTCTCTCTTTCTCTCCCTCTTTCCCTCCATCTACACTCTCTCTCTCTCTTTCTTTCCCTCTATCTACACTCTCTCTCTATCTCTCCCTCTTCCCACCCCCCCTCTCTCTCTCTCTCTCTCTCTCTCCCCTTCTCTATTCCCCTCTTTCTCTCCCTCTCTATCTACTCTCTCTCTTTTCTTATCCTTATTTCCCTCTGTCTCTCTCTCTCTCTCTCTCTCTCTCTCTCTCTTTCTTTCTCTCCCTCTCTCTCTTTCCGTGTCTCCCTCTATCTATCTCTCTTTCTTTCTCTACCTCTCTTTCTCTCCCTTTTTCCCTCTATCTCTCTTTCTCTCCCTCTTTCCCTCTCTCCCTCTCTTTCTCTATCTCTCTTTCTTTCTCTCCCTATTTCTATCTCTCTCCATCTTTCCCTCTATCCCTATTTCTATATCTCTTTCTTTCTCCCCCTATTTCTATCTCCCTATGCCTCTCCCTCTCCCTCTCTCTCTTTCTCTATCTACTATCTATCTCCCTCTCTCTACCTCTAGTTAATTCTCTCTCTCTCTCTCTGTCTCTCTCTCTCTCTCTCTCTCTCTCTCTCAGCCGTTTTTTGACCTAGTAGACAGCAGTTCACTCTTTTGACCATAACTTGCTCATCCGAACTCCGATTTAGGTGATCTATAGCTTCAATCGAAGAGCACAAAGCCCTCTACGCATTGATGTAAAGACAGAATTTTTCTGTGTAATGGAAGGCTTTGCTGTAACAGCATCTCAGAACTCAAAAAATTGTCAAAACTTTGCGTTTTTGTTGCCGACTTGAAGGCAATGTCAGACAAAACTCGCAAGGGTGGAAAAGCCACACTCGCCATGGAGAATGATGCAAAATCTCCAAGGAATTTGGATGCTAATCCAACCACATCGTCTACAACAACGGAAGCAATGATCATGGCTTACTTGATCTCGTTACAAGAAACCGTCAACAAGCAAGGTGAAGAGTTGCGCGCACTTGCAATGGAGAATGGTACTTTAAGAGTTCTCGTTGTGGAGAATGAGCACCTCAAGAAGGTTCTTGAAATGCAAACAACACGCTTGATGCATCTTGAGAATGAAGTTCAAGAATGTAAACACTCTCTTGTGGACATGAATGTAGTGAAAGAGCGCTTGAGCAAAGTTGAGAGTGATCATGTATTGAAAGAGGAAACGATAGATACAATACGACATGATGTATGTGAGATGAGAAATGCATCCAAATCATGGGCTGATATATGTAAGGATAATGTGGTTTCTACATCTCCTATCACGCAAGCCGTTGTCCAAGCAAAGAATGTAGAGAATGTGGACACTCAAGAATTGCAAGAACGACAAAAACGCTCAAAGAACATCGTCATTCGTGGAATCAAGGAGGAAAGCATGGAAACACCCCAATCTCTTGCGGTTGCTATTGAAGAGTTTTTTGCTACACACTTTGGCATGTCAGGAATCATGGCTTATGGTGCACATCGAGTTGGAAAACAAGGAGTCCCTCGCTCGGGAGAAAGACCTATTGTATGTACCATGGCTGATGAGGTAAAGAGAAAGATCATCCTTGACAATGGTTGGATCTACCTCAAAGGAACGGGTTGTAATGTATATGAGGATCGCACTCTTATGCAACAAAATGTACGTCGCAAAGCATACAAGGAAAGAAGCAAGAAGGTTAAGGTATCATCTCAAGAAGAAAAGGCACTTGAGGAGGATGCAAGTCCACCCAACAAATAGGGACACATGATCTATGAGACCAAATCACGCTTGCGAATAAGCTTTTGGAATTGTAATGGGTATCCATGGAATGCGGGAATTGGCATTGATGAGCTTACCAATGACTCCGATGTGATACTTCTTGTCGAAACATGGGAGCATGATGCGCAACGAATTCTTGGATTTGACAAATACGATGTACATTCTTTGATGTGGGCCAAAAATGCAAAGCAACGAAGAGGCCAAGGAGGCGTAGCATGTATGACCAAAAAGGGTTTGAAAGATGTTTCCATTGTCAAAGAAGATAAGTATAAACGCTACTTATGGCTGAAAATCAGCCCACCAAATGGTCAAGTCATGTTTGTGGCCGGCTGCTACATTCCTCACTATGACTCCAACTTTTATGCTCGCTTGAATATGGATAGAGATCAGCCCTTTGTTGAACTAGAGGAAGACATTGCTCATTACAAGGATCAAGGTGAAGTCATTGTTTTTGGAGACATGAATGCTCGCACAAATATGTTACAACACGACACACAACAAGTCGACATGCCGCATGTATCAAGAAGAGTGGATGACTCATACATGTATAATCGAAGTTCTAATGATGCAAAAGAAGTGGATCACTATGGAAAGTCACTTCTACATATGTGCAATAGTACCGGAATGCTCATTGCAAATGGTGTATCTCTATGGCAAGGCACCAATGACTTTACATGTAGAAAGCACAATGGTGCTAGCGTGATTGACTATATGTTGTTCTCAGAAGCCACTCTAGAATGCATACAAAGCTTTATACTTGGTGAATGGAATCCGGAATCGGATCATAGGATTTTATGTATTGACCTCAAGTGTGGTAAACGGCCCGAGCATGTAGCCTCCAATCATGATGTGAATCATTTGTACCTACGTCTAGACTTCAAACGAGCACTTATATATGCTGATATGGTGGACCAAATGTTAAGCATGATAGAGCATCAAGGGAGCCCAACATTAGAATGCAAGTGGAAAGTTTTCAAAGAAGTAATTTTCTCTTGTGCGAAGGAATGCTTTTCGGCGAAACACATGTCTTGCAAAAGGTCTAAGAAGGGTAGCACCAAGAAGAAATGGTTTGACATGGAATGTAGTCAAGCCCGAAAACACTTGCTAAGATTGGATGCAATCAAAGACAAGGAAGTTTACTTGGAATGTTCACACACATACAAAGCACTTGTTCAAAAGAAGAGGAGAAGGTGGGAAGTCGAAAAACAACTTCTTTTAGCACAAGAGAAAGCACATGCATGTGGCAAGTTTTGGCAAAATCTAAAAGGCAAGCGCGTTGAGAGCTTTGGTGACTTGACTCTTGAGGATATGTATATGCATTGTAAGAACCTCTATGAGCAACCCAATGTTGATAAGATGGAGGGTTGTAGCTCCCTTCCATTTATGTCTCCCTTCTTTACCATTGAAGATGTATGCCGCGCGCTTGAGAAACTTGCTACTCGCAAGGCAGGTGACCTTCAAGGTGTCAAGGCTGAAATGATTAAATGGACAAGCAAGAAAACACGATATTGGATATGCGATATGTTTAACCTTGCACTTCAGTATGGCATGCCTCATGATTGGAGTGCAAATTGGATCAAACCTTTGCACAAAGGAGGAGATGTAAACAATGTGAACAACTATCGCACTATAATGGTTGGTTCTTTGATGGCAAAGTTATTTGGATGTATCATGGAGATGAAGATAAGTGAATGGGATGAAAAGAATGGCAAACGTGCGCTTGGCCAAGCAGGTTTTCGAAAGCATCATAGCACTATTGATCACCTTGTCACTCTTCGAGTTCTTATGGAAGCGTCTCGATTGAAAGGAAAAAAGTTGTATTGTTGTTTTGTGGATTTCAAGAAAGCTTTTGACATGGTACCACAAGGAAATCTTTGGAGACGTATGCAAAGCCTTCAAGTACTGAGAGAATTTATGCATGCAGTCTTTCGCATCTACCAAAAAGTGATATGTCGATTACGTATGGGAGATGGAATTTCAGAATTTTTTGCAAGCACTATTGGTGTCAAACAAGGATGCCCACTTTCCCCAACCCTCTTTGGGCTACTCATTGATGAATTGGAATACATGGTTCTTGATTTTATGCAGCAAGAAGGCATAGAAGAGGTTAAGATTGGAAATGCGGTGATCATGCTTTTGCTTTATGCCGATGATGTAGTGCTCTTGGCACATACCTTAGAAGATGCACAAAAGCTTATGAGTGTCTTGGAACGCTTTTGCCTACATAGCGGGCTGGTCGTGAATGGATCCAAAACCAAGGTTATGCTTGTAAAGACCCTCAATGAAGAAAATCCATGCATTGTATACAACAATGAGAAACTTGAAGTGGTAGATCACTTCAAGTACCTTGGCCTTGAGGTTCCATCCAATCATAAATGGAAGGATTGTGCAATGCGTCGCTTGGAAGCCGGAAAGAGGGCTTATTATGCATTTGAGAACATGTGCAATGCAGGAGAGATCAAGTGTTGGGCTCTCAAAAAGTACCTCTTTGACACATTGGTGACACCGGTGCTTCTTTATGGAGTGGAGGTGTGGGGTGGAAGCATCGGGAAGTCTACTTGGAAAGAGTTTGAGAATGTCCAAAAGCGTTTTCTCACCAACTTTCTCCAAGTCAAGACACAAACACCCTACATGCTCTTACTTCTTGAGTCCGGATTGCTTCCCATTGAGGTCTTGGGCATGGAAAGGGTTGTGGAGTACATGCGTAAGACACAACGTAGCCCTTTGCATCGACTTCCTAGAATCGCATATGAAGCAAGTCAAAAGGTTCAAAAGACATGCAAGAGCAAAATACTAAGTTCGGGGTGGATGCATGATATCAAGAAATGGTTTGGAAGATGGGATGCATGTCACTTGGTCAAGGATGCGTCGATCGACTCCCAAGTTAATGAGGCCTTCTTACAACGCCAATGTATCATGGCTTGGGAGAAATCCGGAGGTTCTCGCTTCAGCCATTACACCACACACGTTGCCCCAAACTACAAATCTCTCTTCTTCTCGGAACGAGGTAACCGAACCCATTCCTACATCCTTGAGCCCATCCCATTGAGTGCGATCCACACCATTGCCTCCATTCGTCTTAGCTCCCATTCTCTACGCTGCGAGACAGGACGTTGGGGCACTGGCGAGGAGTGTCATCGACTTTGCACCTTATGCCCTCGTCAAGTGCGAGAGAGTGAGTACCACACACTACTTGAGTGCTCAGCTTTTGACCACATTAGGTCCTCTTTTCCCCATATATTCAGCCATGAGCTCTCCCTACATACCTTCCTCTCCCAACCACGATGTGGACTCTCTATTGCGACGCTCATTTCAGCCATTTTTGAGCATCGAGAGTCACTTATGAACTCCACTCACACCACGTGACATGTTCATTTGGTCCCATAGGTCATATTTGACCTCCCAGGACGATAATAGAACTATCTATCTATCTCTCTCTCTCTCTCTCTCTCTCTCTCTCTCTCTCTCTCTCTCTCTCTCTCTCTCTCTCCCTGTTTTGCTATCACTCTCTCTCTCTCTCTCTCCTTCTCTCTCTTTCTCTCTCTTCCCCCCCTCTCTCTCTATTATCTACCTCTATCCCTCTTTCTCTCTCACTCTCTTTATCTATTTCTCTCTCTATCTAACATTTCTTTCCCTCTTTATCTATTTATCTCTCTCTCTCTCTCTCTCTCTCTCTCTCTCTGTCTCTCTATTTATCTACCTCTATCCCTCTTTCTCTCTCACTCTCTTTATCTATTTCTCTCTCTCTATCTAACATTTCTCTCCCTCTTTATCTATTTCTCTCTCTCTCTTTAAATCTCTCTCTCTCTCTCTCTCTCTCTCTCTCTCTCTCTCTCTCTCTCTCTTTCATCTAGCACTATCCAAACAATCATTTTCAAAACATGCATGACAAATCAATCATTTCCAAACGTGCATAGCAAAGCAGCCATTTCCAAACGTGCTTAGCAAAGCAACCATTCCAAACAAGCCGTGCGAAGCATTTCCTAATGAACTAGGTTTGCTATAATGGATTCTCTATTTTCTCTATTTTTTTATGTGTGTGTGTGTGTATGTGTGTGTGTGTGTGTAGTAGAAAACAAAAGGGAGAGAGGGAGGATGTGCTTTTGTGTTTACCTCTTTTTGTAGCATGGTTGAGCTTCGAATAGGTTGATCTTCGAAAGAAGATGGCGGAATACCCCCTTGCCGAAACTTGGACGAAACCCTCTTCGACAAAACTTGAGAATCTTGGAGAAGGAGAGGACGGGAAGGGAGAGGTGGGGGGATGGGGGGGAGGCTTGTTGAAGGAGAGAGAGGGTAGGGAGATGGGGAGGGGGAAGCTTGGGAGCGATGGCAAAGAGAAAGAACGCAGGGTATGGTGCAAAAATGCGGCATACTCTTCCTTCTTTCCTTTTTTAGGTGCCAGTTATTACCGCGGCTATTACCGCTCCTATTACCATCCATATTACCACGGTCAGTCATTTCAAACAGATACATGCGAATCCAAGGTTGCAAGGGGGGGGGGGAGGGGGGGGTACAAACCACCCCCTCTACCCTTAGCTGTACATTATTTCAATTTTTAGCCTTTTGAGTTTTTTGATGAAGATTTTTATTTTTTATGAATACTTTATTTTGTAGTACTTTTAAATGTTTATTAACTAAATTTTTCAAAATCTCTTTTAGTTAAAAAAATAAGTTTCACACTCATTGTCATTTATTCCCTTTGACTTTAACTATACGTAATTTTTTCTAATGGAATTAAGTGTTTTTCTAATTTTTTATTTTTTAGGACACATGACTAAATAAACAACCTTTCACGTGTGCAGGACATTGACTGGGATGGTCATGGTCCTCCTAGAGGCCCAAAGAAAGATTGTTGGGCAATTACTCGCTTGAGGCGCATTGCTTTGGAGCACGTGGAGAACAAAGGGCTTTGGTATCCTCGAAAAAATTCTGGGAGAGATGATAGCGTGACTCACACGTCACTTGAGGAGGTTCCCCATTGGTATGTGTTCGGTGGTGGTGCACCGACGAGCAAGGCCGAATGGTAGAGGCAAGAGCAACTGGGTGATTTGGGTGCACCGCATGGTGATCCTCCCATTGGCTCTACGTCGGCATCTCCTACGGCGTCTTCGTCGCACTTTGAGGTAGAGGATGAGTACATGTTTGACATGTGTGATGAGTTACTAGTTCATGAGCACGACGTGTGTGAAGAGGATTGTCAGCCCTGCACTAAATGGGCTACCAAAATGGAGGATAGATTGATGACGATTACCTGAACACCTCTTTACGATGGTGCATGATACTCGGTGCTCCGAGCATCATTGGAAGTACTCAAATTGCAAGCAAAATTTGGTTGGAGGAATGCAAGTGTTGATGCACTACATCTGTAAGTATGGAATGTGGATTTTATATACTCTCTCCCTCTCTCTTTATGGTGTCGTCTTCTAGGAATTATACTAATATGCATGTTTGTTGTAGTTTGATGGGTAAAATGTTGCCAGAAGATCACCACATGCCTCTAGATTGTCCACGAGCTAGATCGTATGTCACTGCACTTGGAATGGAGTATGAGCTCATCCATGCCTGTGTCAATGATTGCATTCTATACCGCAATGAGCATGCACATGCTACCTCATGTCCCATGCGCGAGGAGGCATGATACAAGACATGTGTGAGCGGGGCACACCTACCCAACAAGGTATTAAGACATTTTCCATTAATACCTCGCATCCAACATATGTTTAAAAGGAGACCTATTGTGGACCTTCTTGCGTGGCACGGAAACCATCGCTCAAATGATGGAATGATGCATGTCTCTACCGATTCACCTGCATGGAAGCACATCAAAACTCAATGGCTAGAGTTTGGGTTGGAGCCTTGACACTTGAGGCTTGGGTTAGCAAATGATGGTGTCAACCCCTTCGGCACTAAGTCTACTTCATGGATCTCTTGGCTTGTGGTGATCGTCAACTACAATATTCCACCATGGGAGACAACCAAGAAGGGAAATATACTTCTTTCCTTGCTTGTGCGAGGTAAGTACAAAGTGTCAAATATTGACATTTACCTCCAGTCCCTCATTGAGGGGTTGGAGGAGTTATGGAGAGGCATTCCTGTTGTCGATGTCTCACTTGTAAAGGGGGGGAGAGAGTCTCAAGTGAGAGGAATCCTTATGTGGACTATGCATAGCTATCCTGGGCTTGGAGAGATTTCTGGTAACCCCTTGTCCTCTATCTCTCTTTCCCTCATTCCCTCTCTCCCTTTAGCTCACTTTAGTTCACTCATCTCTCTTACCATATGATATGTCTGCAGGGTTGTCCAGATTGGGGCATAATTCATGTCCTACTTGCGGGCCACCGTTAGAGATGGAGAGGCGAGATTCCTTGCGCAAGGTAATCTATCCAAACAACGATCATTTCTTACCCCAAGGGCATAAGAAGCACAAGGCTCCAACAAATGGGAAGGCTCCTTGAAAGCTCACAATGGCAGATTGGGCAACCATTTGGGAGGAACACCACAACAACAACTGGGATCCGTGTCCTCCACCAAAAGATATGTCAAGGTATTCTATATTTTAAAGGCTTCCATATTGGAAGGACTTAAAAATACAACATATCTTGGCTCCCATGTACATATTCAAGAATGTAGCCCAAAAACTATGGGACCACATTATTGGCAAGAAGGACTCTTTGGGTGTGAGGGAGGATTTGAGGCTTTTAACACCTCTCCCCGCCTCTGCCACTCCATGGCGTGTCCCAAATGGAAAGATTGTGCTTCCTAAAGCACCATGGATGCTAGAAAAAGAAGAATTAGACAAGGTGAACGGTACCATCGCCTCTATTTGCACACCAACAGGATACATGAGTTCAATAAAGGGAGCTTTCACAAAATCAAAGAAGGGTGGAAGAGTTTAGTTGTATGGGTTGAAGTCCCACGATTGGCACAAGATGCTTCAGGTAATCTTCATACTCACTATTTTATCTATAGTTTCTGTGTATGACTATCAGTCACTTTTACATTGTAGTTCATTCATCCGGTGAGTATGTGTATATGCAGGGACAAGAAAGTCAGGGACGCTATTTTCGAATGAGGAGAGCTAGTAAGGTACACCACAAGAATCCACTCAAGTACACTTTTTTTATGTACACAATAATTTCAACTAGCACTTAGTGTATCCTTGTGTGTTTTCTTGCAAATTTGTGAGCTCCAAGAAAATCAAAATAGATGCTATCCTTGCTGCTTAAACACTTGCAACAGAAATTGTGTGTGCCATTGAGGATGCATTTCCTTGATCGGTCCTTCTTAGTCAAATTCACCTCTTGGTTCACGTGGTGGAGAAGATAGCTATATGTGGAGTAGTGTACGCACGATGGATGTTCTCCTTAGAGACGTTTCTAAAGACTCTCAAAGATTTTGTGTGGCTACGGTCTCAACCACAGGCATGTATGGCCAAAGGGTGGATTGTTCAAGATGCATTTGTTTACATAACAGAGTATTTGGCACAAGTTGATCCTTCATTGCCTCGCATGTAGTCAAACGAGGAAGATTCAAGGATGACTTCACACTGGACAAGTGGAAAGGGAAAACTACTTAGCATGGATATGAATCTAGCCGAAGTGGTCGATAACCTTTGCATTCTCAATGCAAAGATTATGACCAAGTGGGTGGACTTGTGGATAGTGGCAAAGGCTAGGCATTTGCAAGAGATGGAAGCATGGAAACAAGCACATGGAGGAAGGAGGGCACCCCTAGTGCCTAGACACCTTGCATGTTTCCCAGATCTCATTAGTGCAGAGTGGATTCATGAGAGAATGACCGAGGCAAAAGCGTGGGGAGAAGACATCACCAACAAATAATGGGAGTATGCACGAGGCTGCGTACCAAAGGTAGAGTACTCATATACCTAAACGATATTGTCTCGCTATTTCTTGAAATTATCTTTAATATCTATTTGATAAATTAATATATTTTTGTATTTTGTAGTGTTCCTTTAACTCTATGTGGTCAAAGGGTCGTCACTTTCGTATGCACCACATTGATGAGCATAGAACCACCATGGATTGTGCCATCATGGGTAACTTTGACACAGATAGTGATGAAGACAGGTACTGTGGAACTATTGAAAGGATACTAAAGGTTAATTTTAGAACCTTTCATAGCTTCATTTTGAGTACAAGTGGTTTGCAATTGTGTATAGACGACATGAGAATGGCCTCTACATGGCGGGCTCTAGTGCACATCACACGGGGAGGTATGACAATTTAGTTTTACCGTGCAATTGTGTGCAGGCGAGTGACATGTACCTTTTTTATTCTTATTTACTTGTTGTAGCATTAGTTATACCAATGTTACTCACTTTGAGCTTCTATTTATAGGTCATCTATATCCCAGAAATCCACCAACCACAACTTTGGTTTATAATTCCCGTAATACCTCGGGGGAGAACCATTTTTTCCACTAATGAAGTGGAGACTATCTTCGACCCTCTTTCACCTCCAACTTTGGATGAGGTGGAAACAGAAGAGAGGGAGGTCGATGAATCAAGTCCGGCGGCAGCAAGTTTTAGCGAGGATGATTTTCATGGTGATGAAGATGATGAGATGGAGGATGACGAACTCGAAGATGATGAAGTTGGCAATGCATCCACAATGACAATTTCGTTTCTCTCTTTATTGATTTAGGAGCCATGGGCTTAGAATTGGATGATGCTTCATGTAGAGATCTTTTGGAAGATGATTCATAAACATTTTGCAGTTATGAAGTATTTGGTCGTGTAATCCATTCACCTCTCTCTCCCTCCTCTTCCTCTCTTTAGATTTGAGAATATGCTCAATTATGTTAATCAATTAAAATTGATTATTTTAGTTGTAACCAAGGGTAATCTTATGCTGGGTTCAGACGAGACTGGAGGAAGAAAGTCTTTCTGCAGGTCTACCGCCACCTCGTCTGAACGGTGTTGGAGGAAGAAGAACAAAAAAAGGAGAGGTGGAGAGAGAGGCCAGTAGCTCTTCCGAGGGGGGGTGTCGGAAGAAAAATGGCGGGCCCGGAGGAAGATGATACCTTCTGGAGAAAATAGGCTTTTGCCACCCAGCTTAGACGCCCCTATGGAAAGCATTTCCACCGCAGCGTGTGAACCGGGCCTTATATCCCCGGCCTCCTTCTCCCCCCTCTTTCTCTCTCTCTCTCTCTCTCTCTCTCTCTCTCTCTCTCTCTCTCTCTCTCTCTCTCTCTCTCTTTGTTTCTCTTCATTTTTATATTTGAAAATTATATACAATATTCTTTATTTTTTATTTAGAGGAGGGAAACACCAAAATTTGAATTGGGGGGGGGGGGGGGGGGGGGGGGGGGGGTAAAGCGAGAATTTGAAAGTTTAGGCGCTAAATTTGGATAGCAAATATAACGACAGTAATGAGTGCGGTAATAACAGCGGATAACGTCGCAATAATACTTTAAACACAGAAAAACAACCCCCATCCTCCTCTCTCTTGTTTCTCTCATTGAATTTACACCTTCTCTCTACAAAATGTGGTAAAACAGCATGGTAAACACTTGGAGATTTTCAAAGTGATAGTACAACAAGACTCATTAGCATCTATATACATGTTTTTTTGTCTATAAGTGAAGTAGATTCTCCTTTCAAGGAACTTCATGTTGGAAGCCATGTGGTTGAACCATGGTGCCCCTAGAATAACATCCTCATGTTGGAGAGGAGAGATTAAAAAGTCTTCTTTATCGACGTAGCTTTGGACATGAAGCGTCAACTTCCCAATCAAGGGAGTAATAGAGGGTAGGTGTCCCTTGAAAAATCCATCGACAGTTACAGTATCTCCCGTCTTAAATGCTTGAATGCCCAACTTAGTGGCCAACTCTGTTGATATGAATTTGTGAGTAGAGCAAGGGTCAAACAAGATTAAGGCATCATGCTCCCTTACCTTTCCCCAAGCATAGGAGAGAGGTGATCCTTTGAAATGAGTATCCTCTTTTGGAGCTTTGATCGTTGAAGCTCTAAGAGTCTCATTGCAGGCATTTCTTTTGGGGCAAAAACGGTAGCCATGTCCTTGCTCCCACACTTGAATCATCTGTGATCAAAAATATTCTAGCTCTTTAGGAGAGAGTTTACTTTTACCTTTGTAGACTCCCTTCTCCTTGGACAATTTGCTATTGTTGTTGTTGTTAAAATTGCCTAGTAGGGAGAATTTTGGGATTGTTTTTCCCCTTTGCATCACTTTTGTCTTTGCTTTCCATGGGCTTGTCATTCCTTCTAGACCCTTGTTTGAAATTCATGCGCAAAGAAACTATAGTGTGGTGGATTACTTCAGTGATAGAACCAGGCCATTGAGAGTTGACATACTCAGCCATGTCTTCAGGTAACCCTGCATAGAATTGTTTCTTTTGCTCGACAAATTCTATCTTTTGAAAGACAATAGCCTTGAGATGTAAATTCCCAAAACTTGTCCACATATTTGTGGATAGAATCATTGGAGAGAAGCTTCAAACTACACCATTTGGTAAGAACTTTGTCCTTTGCATTGCTTGCAAGGAATTGCTTCATGATGAAAACTTGTAGAGTTTTCCATATATTTAGGGATTTTCTTTTTCCACAAAGGCTATCCCACCATTAACAAGAAGATTTTTGGAAGTGTATAGGTACATGGCATAGCTTGGAGGAATCTGTGAAACCCTCGTCTCCAAAGGCTGCATCAAATTGTTGGATGAAGGCCAATACTTTGTCGGTGGTACCAAAGGTATCATCATAGGTGAGAAAAGACATACTCTTTCCTCCCTCTTTGAATTTCTTGATATTTTGGGACCTTCTCGATGCAGGGTATGTTTTGCGATGTCCTCTCCTCTTGTATTCTCTAGGAGAATAGCTGTTGCTTTCGTTGAAAGAGGAGGAAGGTGAAGAAGGAGAAGAGGGTGACCTCTTTCTTCCTTTATTTTCTCTCTTCCCTTTTGGAGTAACAAGAAGGACTATGGGTTACCCGTTGGTGAAGAAGAAGGAGAAGAGGGTGCCTCTTTCTTGCCTCTTTCTTCCTTTGTTTCCTCTCTTCCCTTTTGGAGTAAGGAGGAGAAGGACTATGGGTTAACTGTTCCTTCTTGGGAGGAGTTGGCGACCATATAGATCGCCGTCTTTGTGGAGCCACATCTCTAGAGGAACTTAAGGTATTTTATTATTTTTTGTTCTTTGGATTCCTCTTCTCTTCTGGGAGAGAGTCTTCTTTGGGGAGTCTCATCAAGAGACCTCCTAAGCTCTCTAGCTCTCCTCTTGGAGAGGAAGGGAAATCCCATAAGTACAAAGTTTTTGAGTAACTTCGTCTTGCAAAGCAAGTTTGCCCATAGCTTGATGCAGCCTATTAACAATTTAGCTAACAAACATGGGGGAATAATCATAGCACCTTCATGTGCAAAATAAAAGTGATCAATGTTCATTCTACTCTCTTGTTTATTGTCAGCCATGCTAATTAAACTTATGTATAGAATTACTTTGTGATTTGGTACCCTCAAAAAACTTATTTTATACTCTTCTTTACCTTTGAAAATTAGTTCGCAATCAGCCACACTCGTGGTTTAGAGACTGCTGATTGCAAAGACTAGTGGATAGGGTTTAACATTGCTCCGTTGATTATAGTTCCTATTGAGCTTGCTAGTAACTCAATAATGGTCAAACCAAAGGCAAGCCCTAAGAGACTCCATTATTAAGACTATAGTTCCCAATGGTATACCATGAACTAAGTCCTTTTCAACCAAGACAATAGATCCATGTCCCACTTATACTATTGCAATGAATAGGTCCTGTTGGAGCTATATATGGCTCACTCTACTGAACTTGGTCTCACCTATATATTTGTATCTTGTCCTCAATATGAATCAGTCTTTGGGAGCGTATATGGTGTGTCTCTTGTCTCGTCTCTCTCTCTTTCTCTCTACATCTCAACATGGTATCAGAGCGGTAACGATCACGCGCCGATTCAATTCATGGTGACAACAGTATGTGTATGCGATTCGCATGTAAGATTCAAAATTGTTACAAATTTTATTTCTGAGCATTGATTCTTGTTAACTGTGGTTGTTTTGTGTTAAGAAGAATATGATTAGTGTTTTATGTGGCGTTTATTTATAATCAATCTAATCGTTGATTACGTTTTCTTGTTAATGACACCCTGAACTTCATCTCAATTTTTCTTGCTGTTCTGCTCAAAATTTGGAGAAACGGGAAAAGCGCGATGGAGCGTAGCACAATGGCACTTTTCATCCAAAACTTGTTCGTCTCCTCGAGCTCTTCGATTTGAGTTCTAGGTTTGCGTCAATCGGAGTTCGCAGCAGAAAGTTATGCTGTTTTTACTGCAATAGAGCTTGACGCAGCTTTCGCGTCCGTGATCGTTTTTTTTATTTTGGCATTAATTTTTCGAGAATATTTAGCTTTTTGCTATTCGTATTGTGGCCGTCAATCTTGCGTCTCACGCCACTCTACTTTGAGGACTCGTTTATTATTAACGTCTCCTTTACCCTGTCTTTTTTTGGGTGACGTCTCTCACATCTTTGGACGTTCCTTGAGCATCCTTCTTACGTTTATCGTTGACAGAACGCAGTACTCATATCTCTCTCATTCTCAATTGCGGCCTTCACCATATATAGTGTGCAGATTCTGCGATCTTATCTTATACGTCTTCTCGCAACAAGATATGGCTATGAATATTCTCGTCAACGGCTTTCCTTCTGGCCAACGTTCTGTTCCTCCTTTCCAAGGTCAAGGATTTCCAGGCTGGAAAGCAAAGATGTTGTTAATTCTTGAAGGCGATGAACTCTCCGATGTTGTTCTTGGAAATCGTGTTTGTCCGCCTCAGCCTGTTGATACGGATAATGATAACGTGCTTATCACTGAAGGACCTATATTTGAAGATTGGAATGTTGCCTATACCGATTGGCAACGACATGATAAAGCAGCTCGTCGGTATATTCTTTCTGCTCTTACTGATTCCCTTTTGCTTGATATGTATGAACTGCCTACTTCCCATGACGTATGGAAGTACCTTATTGCAAACTTTCAGAAGAATTATGTTACAGAAATACTTTATTTGAGAGGGTTGCTTAACAAGTTACAATATGAAGTTGGTACTGCCATGACGGGACATATTGAGTCTTTCAAATCTTCTCAAATTTCCTAATAAGCAATGTTCTTACTCCAACAAAAATGGCCATACTAAAGATGATTGTTGGGCACGTCAATATGATGAAGAACACAATATTACCACAAAACAACCACGTTTATCTAGAGACTCTTCTTCTTCTTCTTGTGAATATTGCGGACGATCTGATCATCCCACTCATATGTGCTATAAGCGTCGATTCGACACAGATCAGAATAGAGCATATGCTACTGAACATCGAAACAACATTGTACCAGAAACAAGCTACGTCCTATGTTCAGTTGCTCCAAACAGAATACTTCATGTACGTGATGGATCACTTTTTATTGTCGATTCTGGTGCTACAGGAAATATGACATATCAGTCTAAGTGGCTCCATAACTATCATCCACTGCCAGTTCAACGTGTTGTTTATCTTGCTGATGATACTACTTGTCAAGTAAAGGGTATTGGAGACTTATATCTTGGTACCTTATCTTCTTCCACTCGAATTTTGCGAGGAGTATTACATGTACCAGATCTTCAACGTAATCTTCTTTCAGTTTCTAGACTTGTTGATCTTGGTCTGTTTGTTGGATTTGATTATACCAAATGCCGAATTGAGAAAGATGGACAGACTATAGCCACTGCTCCTCGAAACGGTAATTTATTTGAACTCTCTCTCAACGATGCTGTAGCAAATATTGTCACTGCTCTAGGTGATCATGATTGCAAAGTATGGCATCACCGTTGTGTTCATGCTGATTTCTCAAAACTCCTTGATCTTCAACGTCGTGATCTTGTTCATGTCATGGATCTTAAAGCCCATCCCCATTTGGGAATTTGTGAATTTTGTGCTCTTGGGAAACACAATCGTAAACCCTTTCCTCTTTCAAATACAACTCATTCTCATGACATCTTGGATCTTGTTCATACTGATATATGTGGACCTCTACCTTCTTCGAGATCACAATATCGCTACTTCATTACTTTCATTGATGATTTCTCAAGGTATACGACTGTATTTCTACTTAGACAAAAATCTGAAGCCTTATCTGTTTTCAAACAATTCCACAAGGCTGTGGAACTTCAAACTGGTTGTTGCCTTAAGAAGCTTCGTAGTGACAATGGAGGCGAATATGTTTCTTGAGTGTTTGTGAGTTACTGTGCTGACACTGGAATTCATCATGAACACACTATTCCATATTTGCCTCAACAGAATGGTGTTGCTGAACGAAAGAATCGCACTATTCTCAATGCTGTAAGATGTATGCTGATTCATTCTCGCTTATCTCGTGTTTTCTGGGCTAAAGCTACTTTGACAGCAACATTTATTCAGAATCATCTTCCTACTACTGCACCCTCTGGTAAGATACCCATCACAGCATGGACAGGTGACATTCCTTCTGTATCTCATTTTCGAACCTTTGGATGTATTGCTTATATTCATGTTCCCAAAGAAACACGAACAAAGCTTGATGCTCCTGGTCTTAAAGTTATTTTTATTGGATATTCTGACACTTCCAAAGGCTACAAATTCTATGACCCTTCCTCCAAGAAAGTAACTGTGAATCGTGATGCTACTTTTAACGAACAGCTTATGGGAGGCTCATGGTCCATGGATGATTCTGATGATACTAAATCATTGCTTCAGGCTTTTCCATTTCTTTCAGAAGATGAAACACTTCCTATAGAGCAACTTTCCTCCTCACAACCATCCATTCCAAATGTTGCCAATGATGATATTGATATTTTTGTTGATCTGCCTATTGATTTTGAACATGGCTCATGTCATGTTTATGATGACGATATTGCTGATAATGTTTTTTCTACTTCTGAAGATCCCGTTACTTATGATGAAGCTATCTCTTCACCACAAAAGGATCAATGGCAAGAGGCTATGGAAGCAGAGTACGATTCTCTTATCTCTAAAGGTACATGGATACTAACTGAATTACCTCCTGGTCGTACAGCTATTAAATGTAAGTGGGTGTATAAAACAAAAGTAAAAGCAGATGGATCTTTTGACAAGTTCAAGGCGCGTTTAGTTGCAAAAGGTTACTCCCAAGTAGCTGGTGTTGATTATCAAGAGACTTTTTCACCAGTTGTTCGCATTACAAGTGTTCGAGTTTTATTGGCATTTGCTGTTCAATTTGATTTAGAAGCTCATCAAATGGATGTGCGAACTGCTTTTCTTAATGGTGACTTGGAAGAGGAAATTTATATGGAGCAACCAGAAGGGTTTGTTATTCCAGGTAAAGAAGACCTTGTTGCTCAACTCCATAAGGCACTATATGGTCTCAAACAAGCTTCGCGAGCCTGGTATACAAAATTTGATCTTTTTCTCACCTCTAAAGGATTCATCTCTTGCTCGTCAGACCCCAACTTATACATAAAACACCAAGGTAGCAGTTTTGTGATTCTTGCTCTTTATGTGGATGATACCATCCTTGTTTCCAATGATTTGGGATTTCTTCAGCAAGTGAAAAATTTATTGTCTTCTACATTCGATAATATGGTGGATCTTGGAGAGATTCACTCTTGTCTTGGCATTCAAATCCAACGGAACCGTACAAAAGGTATTTTATTCCTTCGACAGTCAAAGTTTATTGCAGATACTATTCAAAAATTTGGTATGGAATCTGCACATTCAGCCAACACACCTTGTCTTGCGAGCTCTACGAAGAATACTTCTGACAATGGCGGTCAACTTGTCACAAATCAACCTTATGCTAACTTGATTGGATGTCTTTAGTTTGTTGGCATGAACACTCGTCCTGATATTCTGTTCGGTGCTAACTATCTTGGACAACATCTTGCATGTCCTTCTCTTAAGCATTGGTCTGCTGCAAAGCGTGTATTGAAATACTTGAAAGGCACTACAGATTTTGGTTTAGTCTATCGACGACAACTCACATCGGATTCTATGCAATCTCTTTCTCTTTTGGGTTACACAGATGCAGACTGGGCAAGCTCACATTTATCTATGCGATCTACTAGTGGAAATTGCTTCTTTATAAATGGTTGTCTTGTTTCTTGGACCAGCAAGAAACAACGTTGTGTTGCAGTTTCTACGACTGAGTCAGAATATGTTGCAGCATCACTTGCAGCTCGTGAGTTGATTTGGCTTCGACAAATGCTGGTTGATATTGGTCACTCTCCTCTTTCTAGCACACCCTTGCGGTGTGACAACCAAAGTGCTATTAGTCTTGCAAAAGACTATGTTCAACATAATAAGTCAAAGCACATTGCTGTCCATTATCATTATGTTAGGTATGAAGTACGCAAGGGAACCATTATGGTTGAACAGTGTCCAAGTGACCAGATGATTGCAGACATTTTGACCAAAGGCCTCAATGAGTCACGTTTCATCCTCTTGCGCTCAGAGCTTGGAGTTGCTTCGGCCTCACTCTTTCTAGATTAGCTTCTTTTCTATTGTAATAGCTTTGTACATATGACATTGTAATCTTTTAGGTACCATGCACTATGCACACTCCACATTTGCACCTTGTGATATCTAAGTCACTTGAATATTTGTACATAGATGCACAATTCACTTTCACATCATCACCACTGGTTCATATTTCACATTGTATAGGGGCTTGGGTTTTTCCCTTGAACTCCCCAAGGGTTTTTTCATCCAAAGCTAGAGACCTTTGTTTGAGTGGGGGTGTTGGAGCTATATATGGCTTACTCTACTGAACTTGGTCTCACCTATATATTTGTATCTTGTCCTCAATATGAATCAGTCTTTGGGAGCGTATATGGTGTGTCTCTTGTATCGTCTCTCTCTCTTTCTCTCTACATCTCAACAGGTCCCACCTTTCATGGACAACTTAAGGACCTCTCTTCTTAAGCAAGAAAAGAGAAACTAATATCTCTGATACCAACGTAATGAAAATGGCTTTTGACCTTTGAGATTAGCGGAATTAAGAGAATTAGAGTGAGCATTTTTGTGAGACTACTTGGAGAACATAGAGGGTGAACTTAATTAGCGGTAGGAACATAACCATAATACTTAATTAACTTGTCATGAACAATAATTTTGCAAGAGAGAGAGGGTTCAAAGAACTTAACAACAATTGAGGACCGGATTTACATGGAGCCGTGGTCGCCCCTCCAATAGGCTTTTTTATTATAGATTCTCCCATCAAGAGAGATTTGGTACAATATAATCTATGTGTTCCTTGTGACCTAGGTGATGCAATGAAGATGGTAAGATTCATTCATCATGACCATAACATAAAATTTGTAAAAGCATTAACCATCCCTGGCCTCATTCCCAAGGCCTCAAACACCTTCAAGGATGGAGAGAGCTAGCGGTGGAATGAGGGTAGCGAAGAGGAAGAAGAATCATTTATAGGAGAAAGAAAAATTTCCTCACTTATCATCACTCTTCTTGCTTAGCATAGCATAATAGCATAATAATTAAGATGAAGAAGGTGAAAAGTGTAAGCATTGAAGTATGGCTCTTGGTTTGATTTGCATTCCATAGCCAAGAGTGTTGGTGTAGGCTCTCAGCTTCTCAACAAGCTTGGAGAAGGAGATGAAGCTCTTGCACTTTGCACCTCACACAATGATAGTGTGTATGTGTGTTTGTGGGAGATTATATCCCCCTCTCATGCTTGGTCCACCTCTCTATCTCTCTCTCTCTCATATTATTTACGTATATCATTTGGACAAGTGTCCTCTTTTTCCTCTTTGAGAGAAAGAGCTTAATTATTTATTAAATGCATCTAAATTTTTATTGGACCCCTTTAAAGCGTATCCAATAGCATTCAAGCACATCATGAGGTAAAAATGGGGAGGATCTTGACATGTGTCTTTTATGCTTCTTAAGAGATCATGTTTGAATCGAACACTTAAAGCACCTTAGTCATTTAAGCATGATAATCTTTTATTCCTCTTGAGAGATCATGTTTGAATTATACATTTCAAGCATCTTATTCATTTAAGCATGAAAAGAACCTCAAGCTTGGACAAGGTTCCCACAAACACCTTAAGCACCTTAGTCAGCAAGTACGACAAGCACCTCATGTTTGGGTAGGATTCCCACCTCAAGGTCAGGCCCATCTTGCTTAAGGTCCTAGGTCTCAGTAATTTTGACACTAACCTTTGGAGGTCTGTAATAAATCTAACCCTAAGGTCTACAAGCTCCATTAGGTAGCATTACTCTTTGACAGACCATCTCTCGTTTGGACCTTTTTACCTTGGTCCCGTGTTGAGATAGATCCATAAGCACATGTCTATATCCTAATGCTTTTTCTCATTTATTCTCCCACATTAAATGATCAATTTAATATGATAAAATCATTTGGGTTGATTAGATATTAGATTTTGTGACAATCGGTGTTGTTACTAAAAATATCTACATCAAATAGATTTATGCTTGCAACATTAGTTTTGTATGAGACTCCTTGGGTTATAGTCATTTCCATACTCTTTATCTTTGTCAGAGTCTCTTTTTGTTTCTTTTTTTTGGGCAAATTGCTTCATTATAGTAGCATTCTAAAGAGAACCATCAACATTTGGGGGAGAGAGAGAGAGAGAGAGAGAGAGAGAGAGAGAGAGAGAGAGAGAGAGATCCTTGTGCCTATTTGTGCCATCACAAAAACATTTACATCAAATATCTTTATGCTTGCAGCCATAGTATTGTTGGGGATTCCTTGGGTTATAATCATTGCCATAACTTTGTCTCTATCAGAGTCTCTTTTTGTTTCTTTTTTTTTGGAAAAATGGTGATTATTTTTCCCATCATTTTTCATGATGAACTCTTCTATGCCCTACCGTTGTATTGACTATATATTATACTTACATGGTTGACTAATTTGACAAACAATGTGTCATAAGAAAGCGACAATAGTAACAAAGATGATACTATCATCTGATTATAATTGAGTTTGGTCAGGTCCTCTAGGGGGTGCCTGGTGAGATTGATTGATGTGCAATAGAATTGAATAAATGTAATGCTACAATTCATGCATTAATGAGTAACAGTTTATGCAGCTATGTGCGAATGAATAACATTTCATGGAGTTGCTTGCCAATAGGGTACAACACAAAAGAGAAATAACATTAAAAAATAATATCAAGGTCGTAGCTACTGTAATAGTTTGTTTTGATTGGAGTTATTAGAGAAAGAGAACTATACATTTGGTGTGGATGGTGGTGGTTATGAGAAAAAGGTCTTGCTCTATTCGTGATAATCTGGTTAGCAGCTAGTGTTGGCCTTGAAGGAGACTCCAAGCTGCAAGTACATGGGAGCCACAATTCTATATTGTTGCTCATGTAGTGTGGTTGGTGGCAAGAGTTTTGATCCTATTTATGTAGTTCACAACACCCTTTGTCACTACCTTGTTCCCTCTATTGTAGAATAATCCCAAGAGATGTTGAGTTGTGTATGAGTTGAAGCAGAGAAAAGGGGGGAGACTTTACATAGTTATTGCATTACTCTCGAACTGAAGGAATCACCACCCATAAGAGCATGGGAAAAAATCCCAAGAAGTTGTTGTCAAAAATGAAGGAAAAGAAGTTTTAAATTCTTTCAAATAATCCCAATACATCCATGAATAATTGTCTGCAATCAACATGCTACAAATGACAAGTTGCCAGCGGGTGAGGAAAAAAGTGTGATGTCCCCAACCCGCCACTATCAAGATCGGGATGGAATCCTTGATAGGTCTCTAGGTGTGATAAAAATCAGAGTCTCTAAACAAGAAAAATCCAAGGAATAGACCTTTACCATTGACAATGGCTTAGGTCCATAGCCTTAGAAGAAGACCTAGTCCTGTCTCGCAATGGAAACGAGACAACGTATTAAAAGTAAAAAAATAAATATTTCGACCCTATAACTACCACAAATTGGGCTAAGGTATCCTCAAGCAACGCTTTTTCCCCCCTAACAGATGTGAGGGCACAACCACCGCTGGTGGACTCCTTTCCAAATGAAGAAGTTTTCTAAACGTTTTTAGTGCGCAAGGATGGATAGTTACCACTACAAGAGGTTGTGTGCTCTTGTGACGCTTATAGAGACGGAAATACATTTGGTTTTTTAAACCCCCGGCGTCGCTAAAAGCGTCACTATTAGCGTCGATACAAGAAAGTTGCTATAGCCGTCGCTACCGCATTCTCTATCAGCGTCGCTATATAGCGACGCTGCAGGGCCATAGATAGCGACGCTGTAGTGTACAATTTAGCGACGCCCGAGATTAAAAAAAATTGGTGGCAGGGCATTGAATGCCCTGCCACCCATCAACCATATTGAATGTTTCATTGGTCTGTTTACCTTTGAAAAAAAGTACAAAGGTAAATATAGACCCAAAATAGTCAGCCACAACACAATATAATCATTAACTCCATCATCCATAGTACGTATTGTTTACAAAATAAAGATACAAAAATGACAAGCGTGAATTGATGGAAGTAAATAAATGAAAATTGTACACAGCAGCAAAATCACTTGATTGTTAATCATTGCAAATGTAATAGTTACAAACCAATGTCATTATTTAAAAAATATACATGGTTTTCAAAAATACATAGTTACATGGTCTCATGATACATAAGCTAGGACAAAAAGAAACTAATGCTATCTAGCTATGGCTAAACTGACGTCATCTAATCAGACGTCTCATCGCGTCCACACGGCGTATCTATCGGATTCTGCAAAAAAAAACAATAAGATAGCTTTTTGTAAGTAGAAACATATAGCGAATGACGTTTATAAAACAATACAATAAATAGAAAAGAATAAACCCTAATACTAACCATGCCGCCGCAAGAAGTGAGAATGTCTATAAGGGCGTTTAAGCCCTTCCTGCCTGCGTACTCATGCTTGTAAGGAGTGGGATCACGTCCTGTAAACGACCACTATCAAAACATACAAAGAATCCATTATGTCAGAATTTCAAATACCATAAACCCTAAACTATCGAACATAGATGCGAAAACACTTACAAAATCGGCCTCAAATGATGCCCACCTGCCGCTCCCCAAGTGGTGCGAGGTCCCTGCCTCTACTTGCGCTCTGGCTGCCTGCTTTTGTTGCTTCCACTTGTCGGGATTCTCATGCACTTCTTTCTTTGCATGCTTCCAATCTTCTTTGGATAGCCAATCTGGTCTGTTCCATCCATGCTTGATTGCTTTTTGCACTTCGGAACTCTTATGCTTGCAATATTCACGCATTCGAACCTTCATCACATCTTCATTGACGCGGTCATCTCGTGTTGGAACGGGAAACTCGTCATGAAGCATGCTGATGACTCTATCTTTTAATTCATTCGGTACTTCACTCCAGGTGTTTAGTATGTAGTGTCTTAACACCTGAGAGCAAAGACCACGCATGCGCGAAATCACCTTCTTGCCGTCATGATCCAAGATGATGCCGTCGCTGAAGTCGATGGAGTAAGGGAATCCCTCTCGCCGTTGACGCGTGAACCTGGGTGTCTCGACAGGGGTCTCTAGCGGCATGTCAACGAGGGTACGGACACCAGGTGTCTCCATTGGAGTCTGAGCCCCGAAGCGAGGAGTGTCCACTGGAGTGACTCTGGAGGAGTAGCTGGTGGTGTGTAGCTGTGGAGAACGGCACTCAGCCGCGCAAAACCTGGTGTTGATGGCGATTCCGTGGCTGGTGTGGGGACGGGCAAAGAAGGGGAGGGTAAAGAGCCTCGTAAAACACGAGGCGGTGTCGAAGCATCGGTGGCACCACCCCCACAACAACTGCCACCACCACCACCACCACCACTAGAGCGTCGCTGCCTAGACGAGTGTGAAGATTGTCTAGTCGACACCGAAGCTTTAGAGTGTGGTGAGGACTCCGAAACAGAGGGAGGTGCGGATGGAGTAGGAACACGTGATGGTGCGCCTGAGAGATGACGCTCCACGTACCACTGTCTCTGCTGGGGTGACAAAGAAGAAATAAACTCATCAGCATCCATACCTGCATTAAACACACGAACATTTAAACTTAATATTGAGTGAATGGAGTAGAAAACATGGACAAGTAGATAGATAGAGAGAGAGAGAGAGAGAGAGAGGAGGAGGTGCTCGTCGTCTCTGCTAATGAGAACATACCTAGAGCATACGTACCTGGAGTGGATGCAAAGACCATTAAATACAATGACGCAATGACGCATATAAATACAATGATGCAATGACGTAATGATGCAAATACTTAAAGATCTAGAGAATCGTACAAGAAGACTCCAGTGCTTGTAGCTTTGGAATGTTCAAAGGCTAGCAGCAATAGAAAGTGTTCTTCTTCTATTCAACTTGAGTGATGAAAGAGGCAAGTGTATAACTCTGAATTTACAAAACGGAGCACACTTGTTCAAATACAGTATTTATGGCTTTAAGAGATCTCTCTCTCATCCTCGCATAGCTCAGCATAACTTCCTATATCTATATAGAGCTCTCCGTTTAAACAGATGTCCTCTGTTTCATTTTGTAGATCCTCTGCATGCACCTCATAGAGAGTAGCAGCTTGATGTTCGTCTGGCACCACCTCCACGGCTTCTGACTGGGCATCTTCTCCGATCTCCTCCATTGATGCCGCTGTGATTGGCACATGGTAGCCTTCATACGTCCGTGCACTACGAGGGGCTACCTCTATGACGTACCACCAGTTTGATGCAGACTTTGTGGGATGAAATATCACCTGCCAGAGCCACATAACTTACATGAGAGCTTCCAAGCACATAAATGTTAAAACACACACTAACTATTTACATACTTACTTGTTCACAATGCTCGGGTAGTACGAAAGTGTCTCTTAGGTCAGTCCATTTCTTAGTTGAATCCACCTCAAGAAAACCAGAGTCTCCTCTACGCACAGTAGAGTTGCGACCCTCCATGATTATCTTGAACCATTGCACGTCGAACAAGTCGACAAAAAATCCTCTATAATCGATCCTGAAAATCTCTTGTAGCCCACCACCACAGGATCTGCATCAGAGGACCGTCGTCGACTAGACTGCACTAAAATGTCGACCTTTACACCATGCTGCTGTGTATGACTTATACTACAACCAACAAATATTATGAGTGGCCGTTCAAACATCTAAAAAGTTACTAGTCATACATTGCAAACTTACCTTGGTCGCGTAACCCCTAGAGTACTCCCACTCTTCCTCAGTCACTTCTTCACTGCACTGTTGTGCGCTTTTCAGTTGGTTGTGCAACCATCTTAAGCTCATGAATGTTGGTAGACTCTCTAGACCCGTCGGATAGTGCATCGATGGTCGTCTTCCCCGTCTCCACTCGATTCTTGCCCTTTGTCGCTCTTGCTTTGCATCCTCATATTGTGAGATCCACTTCTGCATGACTGGATTGTGAAGCATGCAAAATCGGTTGATTTTAGACTCTAGATCTTTCGTCATCTTCTTCTCAACACCGAGATTGCACATGAAAATTCCAGATATGCGCTCATCATCTATGGTTCGCCATAGCATGTCCCGGTTGCCCATACAACTGGGTGGCTCCCCTAGGATCATTCCAAAACGGCCCATAGCCATATCTGCACAGACGCCCTCGTATGTCCTATACACTCGTTTGGTACATAAGGCCAGAACCTGCAAAATTGAATTGACCTACAAACACCTTGTCTATTCCTTCCCCATTGTGTATGGGTATAAGCATGTTAACTTGTCATACTTTTTGGTGTCCCGGACAATGCTAGTAAGAGGTGCTTGTTAGCATATATTCAAAACCAAAGAGCAAGTGAAGTTTGAAATTTTAATAACCATAAGATATATTATTTGTTCCCTCCCATATGGGGTGTGGCCTCTGTTTTCAGTTACCACAACGACGTGGGGTGTGGCCTCTGTTCTCTCTCTCTCTCTCTCTCTCTCTCTCTCTCTCTCTCTCTCTGTGGCGCAGACTCCCCCTCTGTCTCACTCTCATACCAGTTTATAGTTTGCCCTGTTCCTACTCCCTCCCTCCCTCCCTCCCTCCCTCTCTCTCTCTCTCTCTCTCTCTCTCTCTCTCTCTCTCTCTCTCACACACACACACACACACACACACACACACACACACACACACACACACACATTGCTTCTTGCCTCGAAGTTGAGTTGTCAAAGATTAGCAAACTTGCAGATATGGAAAACCAGCAGACAACATTATTGCCACTAGAAATGGAGGCAGAAGGGAGCCATTACAGGAAATGAGTCACAACTACCAGCATCCAGCTATTTCTATTATCAAGAAATATGAGACAGAAAGAAAGCGTAAATAGAGGGAACACCGACAGATGACAACTAAACGAGGACATCATGCTGTCGACGATGAGAAGAAAAGGAAAATCTCCTTCGAGATTGTGAAAGCTTTCAAGAGCAGGACTGAAGGTCTCAACAAAGAAGCAAAGTGTGAAACATGGAATCTTGTTGGTCAACATCCGCTTGTTCTGGCAATTGGTGATGAGTCTTTAGAGGAGGAGGATGCTGTGCAGAGTGCAATTGTCTTCAATGTCTGCAACACACTAGCTATCATCAAGCAGCCAACTTCTACCGAGGAGCTGTTTTTGAAGAATGCAGCATTGCAGATGATGATAGATTCAAAGGAAAACATGCCTATTGCCTCCAGGGTCCTAAAAGTCAACTATCGCAGCTTGTTCAAAGCAAAATCACCGCAGGTGAAGTTTGGTGTCAATGCTCGAGTGTTTTCATTGGCTGGATGTCACAAGCAACACCATCATACCCCTATCACAGATAAAATTAAGGAATTGGTCTACACATTTTGGACAGAGGAGACTTGTATTTCACCCAACAAGAAGGATGTTTGTCAGAAGAGAGTGGGAAGGAAAAGCTACATAAAACACCTTGTGCACCTCCTGGATGAGTCTCAGGTGATCAATGACATACTTGCGCCATACCTTATGCATTCTAGCATGCTAGTAATCTACCTAGCATACAGAGCATGCTAATTATCACAATATGTTATGCTATGTATGCCACCTAGCATGTGTGCTAGCTAGTATAGTCTCACTCCTAGTATGTTGGGTATGTTGTTTAGCATGATAAGTATGATGTCTAGCACAATAAGTAAGATACTATAACACCCTTTATGCTAGTTAGCATACCTATTATGCTAATTAGCATGCTCTGTATGTTCTTTGACACAATGAGTATGCTAGCTACCTTTTGTAGTATGCTAACTAGCATAATGGATAAGCTGGTTTATGGTATATGCTAGTTAGCATTCCTGTATGGTGGGTATGGTGTTCAACATAAATCTTCTGCTAGTTAGCATGCCTAGTGATCTTGAGGACTACGCTGGTTAGCACAATATGTATGCTACTTTAACACCTTTTATGCTAGTGTGCTGGCTAAGCTATTCAACATAACAAGTGTGCTGGTTAACACAATATGTATGCTAGTTAGCATACCTTCTATTCTTCTTAGCACACTTTGTCTGGTTAACCATGACTCATATGTTAAACTACACACTGATTTTGCTTGTTAGCACAGCTAGTATCTTAGTTAGCATACTCAGCTGTGCTAACTTGCAATATATCATGTTAGTAAGCATACTCAGCTAGCTAACTAGCATGCTGAGTATGCTAGTTATCACAACTAAGAATGCTAAGTAGCATAACGGGTAAGCTGGTTTATGCTTGTCAACTATGCTAACTAGCATAATCAGCATGCTAACTAGCATGCTCATGAGTATGCTAGTTAGCACAATCGAGAATGCTAAGTAGCATAACGGGTAAGGTGATTTATGCTAGTTAGCATTTGTAGTGTGCTGGCTATGTTGTTCAACATAATAACTGTGCTGGTTAACACAATATGTATGCTAGTTAGCATACCTTCTATTCTTCTTATCACACATTCATGTGGTTAACAATGACTCATATGCTAAATTACACACTGATTATGCTTGTTAGCACAGTTAGTATGCTAGTTAGCATATTCAGCTCTGCTAACTAGCATACTCAGCATGCTAACTAGCATGCTGACGAGTATGCCTCGTATGCTAAACTACACACTGATTGTGCTTGTTAGCATACTCAGCATGCTAATGAGTATGCTAACTAGTATGTTGATGAGTATGCTAGTTAGCACAACTAGTATGCTAACTCAGCATGCTAGTTAGCATACTCAGCATGCTAGCTAGCATGCTGATGAGTATGTCTCGTATGCTACACTACAGAGTGATTGTGCTTGTTAGCACGGCTAGTATTCTAGTTAGCATACTCAGCTATGCTAGTTAGCATATTGAGCATGCTGAGTATGCTAACTAGCATGCATGCTTAGTATACAATGTTATACCCAGTTACATGCATGTTAGGACCACACAATGTGATGTTTAACACACCAATTCATTCCTATGGTGGATGCATTAAGAAGCAATGCGTATAGTCCTGTTTGGATTATTTATCCTAGTAAACATACTGATCAAATATGGATATTGCAAGTTGAGCTCTTTCAAAGATTCAAACAAAAAAACATCCAGATTGAAACATTGGCATGAGGATGTTTGATATGTTAAAGCCATTCTGTTGCAGGAGGCTGAAGGATAGGTACACATGCTTTTTCGAATACCATGTGCAGATGACCTTTTTGAAAGACGCATTGAACCACATGCACTGTCCTGCTTTTGGGCTGCATGATACTGATAGCCATTTTTTGGCTCTCCGAAATTACTATAGTGAGTTACCCCACCCTACCAAAATCACCTAAACACTGTGGCTATTCTTACCTTTTCATTGTACATAGGCGTGTGTAAGTTAGGGGGCTTTTCCCATATCTTCTTAAAACCCTCAGCTAGCTAGTCACTAGGCTAGTTGAGCTAAAAAAAATAAAAAATAAAAATAAAAGTATATTATGACCTCTTTGTGTGTAAATATTTCATTGTATATATGGCCTAAATATAGAGATTTTTAATAATTATTTTGGTATTTTATCTAAATATTTATACTTAGGTGTGTGTTTTATTAAACCTATGTATGCCTTCTTTCATCCTCTTACACCATAAGTATATCTTTGCCAATGTGTACATACTCTAACCTCATATTTTTCTTTTATATAAATCACCTCCACATTTTCACCTTCACCCTTGTGAAAACAAAAATTTATTTCTACACTCTTAGTTACGTTTATTATATTATTTACTTGCATACTTTTTTCTTTTTCACCCAAAATAATACAAAGAGAGACCATATCATATGATTCCAATATCTTTCCATATCCATAATCTCTCCATTTTTTAAAATTATTTTTACTCATTATTCTAACACCATGTGCTCATTGAGCTAAAATCCATGCATAGTCCATACACTAGTCCCACCATGTATATATTGCTTTATTCACCAATAATCCTCCTCCATGCATGTGTAAAGGGCAACTTGCATGCTTTGTATTATGATATGACAAAGGAGGGGCTCACTCTTGGATGCATTGTACAAATTCAACAAAGGAGGGGGCAACTAAAAGACTTTTGCAGGCATAAAAAATAGGCTTTTTGGTGAGAATTTTGGCACCCATCTCCACTCTGAATTTGGAGGGGTGGTCGAAAGAGAAAACGTGGAGCAATAGCTGAATAATCACCTCAAAACTTTTGGTGATTTTTGGAGCAACCACTGGTGAGCTACAATTTTTTTAGTAGACCCCAGTCTGCCCACTTTTCTCACAAGTAGCCCATAGTCTTCTCTCACCTCTTTCCACACTTCTACACACACACACACACACACTCATTCCTCTCAATCTCTCACTCAAACCTGCACCTTCAATGGTTTCTCTCACCTTCTTCACCATTAACCTCTCCTCTTACTTCCATAGCTCTCATATGAGCTCTCCATGTACATACACCATCTCTATGCCTCTCTCTATTACTTCCAAAGTACAATTCCGTCTTACCCCTTCTCTATATACATAAAATTCAGCATGTGTACCATGCTTAACCTCTGCAAATTAAGAGATCTCATCAATGGAATTGCCATTTTCATCGCGGTAATCAAGCTTGGCGGCGGTGGCGTAAAGAAGAGAAGACAAAGAAGAAGATCGATAGTCATTTTGGGAACCTACAAAAGTAAGTCAAAAACTTCTTCAAGCTTCACCATCACAAGGATTTCCTCACTTCATTCAACCATCTTACTTCAACAATCCACCTCATTCTACCCATTGTAAATACATCATTAACTTTCTAGTGATTACTGACACCTCACCTCAAAAGATGTGCATAGTACCTCTCTCTCTCTCTCTCTCTCTCTCTCTCTCTCTCTCTCTCTCTCTCTCTGTCTCTCTCACTCTCCCCTTCCTTAAAAATCTACTTTCACCTTATCTACCATCAATAATGCTCTCTTTTGAGCCCACATCCATGACTCAAGTAGACAAAGAAGGCCCGCAATGTTTTGATATTCTGAAAAAAATCATAATCCTAATTTGTTAGCTTTTAAATTAGGATTTCCAATAATATTAATGAGGGGTCTCCAACCTATAAATAGGCCCCTCTTCTTCTTGTGAAACAACCTCCAATATCTCACATAGCACCCCAACACTCTATGCGTGAGGAGAGACTTAGGTGTAGCAACCACTTTGTGAGCTTCACTCTTGGTGTGAGAGAAGCTTTCAAGCTACACATTGCAAGTGAGAGAGCGTGAGTTCCACAAATCTCAAAACCACTATTGTACATGCTCCTTCATCATCAATATATTGAGGTTTGGTGCATCAAAGGCTTGATTCGATGTTTGAATCTTCGTCCTTCCATTTGTGCAATACGGTTTCGTGAATTCAAGGTGACTTGTGTATTTTGAGTTTCTATCGGTTGAACTTGATTTTAGAATGTGTTTTAGTGTGTTTTTCATTGCCAATTTTGTGTCCATTGTAAGAGGGTATTGTGGTGAGAGGTCTCCCACACCCTAAGACAGTGTGTGTGTTTTGGAAATGTTTAGCAATCGCTAAGCATTGAGTGAGTTTTGTACAAGTTCTAAGATAGCATCATAACGAACCGTCTCCATTTGCAAGTCACAAATAAGGTATTATGCAAGATCCTCTTCTCTCTCTCTTCCCTTTGCTCTAGCTCTCTCTGGTCCATTTTGTGTGTGTCTTGGGGTGAGGTTGCTTGTGTGTGTTGTGTGGTGCATCTTCTTGGTTGTGCCAAAATCTCTCTTGCGTCCTAGTTCGCATACCATAACTAGGTGGTGCCCCTATCTTGTTTGGGTTTGGCTTTGGATTTCTTGTTTTGTTGTGCTTGTGGTTGCCCCACCCCCAATTGAGCAGCACGAGAGCCTTGAGGGGTGTTTTGAGGTCGCCTTTCTTGTTGCCCGCCCCGGGCGGCCTCAATTTTGGTGCCCCCACGGAGGAGGGCTTGGGTATTTTTGTGTAGGATCAACCTTTAGCATAGTCAAGTAGTTTGCATGAATCACGAAAATTTGTATGATCCATTCATTCCCATTGCAAGGCAAAAGATACACATAATTTTTAGTACTAAGTTGCAATTTCAGCGAGTAATTCGTAGAATTTTGGGCCCTCTTAGGTTGGCCGAGATAAACGCTTCAGTAAATCCTTTTATTTTGCCTCTCATTAGATACGACCTTAGTTTGGATGTCTATATTTTTGTTTTGTTTTAAGCATTAGGTCATGCATAGACAATGGATAATGGCCCAGGAATAGAGGTTTTCCCCTTTCATTTCACTCCACACATTAAAAATAAACATTGCAATTAGTAGAAAAATCTATTTTCAACAACGTATGGTGTTCATGTTTGGTGCCCAAAGAGTAGGAGAAATTATGGCGTCACCAAACCCTGTCATCCTGCCTCTTATTGATTATCATAGGTCATTTGATGTGAACATTTTTATTTTGTTGTAGAATAGATTTCAATTTAGAAAATATTACTGTGTAAATCTTAAAAAAAAAAAAAACAAAAACAAAAACGTGTTGCCACTTTGAAGCTAATTCAATGGAGGCCCAACGCCAAATGTCCGGATATCCTCTTTTCTTTGGAGAGCCTGGAGAGGATGCAGAATTATTTTTAGAAAATTCAAGATGTCTTGTCGTATCAAGAGGATAGTAACTGATCAAGAACGTGTAGAGATGTTTGAGGTGGTCCTTAGGAAAGATGCTAGCACTTGGTTTGACTCTTTGCCTGAGGAAGTTAAAGGGAATTACACGGAAGCTGTCAATCATTTCAAGAGATACTTATTTGATCCTCAAAACACTCAAAATCTATGGCAAGACATTGTTTCTCACAAACAAACAGACTTAGATGACTACTACTTGTACAAGCAAGAGTTTCTACATCTTTGGGCTGTATGGGTGAGAAATGTTGCTAACCCTGGTGATGGTGCAGAGTTCCTAAAGAAGGAGAGGTTCATAGCCGGACTCTTTCTTGACCTTAAGGTAAAAGTTGAGGTGGGTGCACCTGCTACCTTTGATGCAGCTGAAACTAGGGCTGCTGAGAAATATAGGAAACTCAAGTGCTTAAGGGGAGAGGTTCCAATAGAAGGTCTTAGACCCAAAGGTAAGTCACAAGCATCAACACCTAGGGAGCTTCCTGAGGTAACGGCGGAAGTGATTGAGAAGTTAAATGAATCTTTAAGCAGCTTGTCAATTCACCTTGCACAAACTGTAGGTCCCAAGGGACAAGCAAACAAGTCAGAAGAGCGAGAGCCACCACGACCTAGGAGAGTCTTGCAATGTTGGAATTGTGGAGAGTCTGGACATGGGATGTATAATTGTCCTAGGCCCCGTGGGGATCCAGGGAGACCTAACTTGAACTACCCAGTGATGAATGCAGGTGAAGGAACTAGTCAACAACCACGGCTTCTACAAAGGCCAAATGGAGCAAGACCACCTCCACGAGGAGTGGAAGGAGTTCCGCCTTTGAGGAAAAGGTAAGGAGAAAGAAGGAGTTATGTCACAAAGTGACCATGGACGAGAAAAGAAGGCAAAGGAGACCAAGGAAAACAAGAGGACGCGACGTCGTATTAACCTCCAAGACTTTCCTCTTGGACATGGAACGACAATAATAAGAAGGTTGTCTTTGACATGAAGGAGCAACGCCAAGAGGAGCTCCATGAAGAATCATCTCAAAGTGAGACGGAAGAAGATTGGACCGATAACACTTCAAACGAAGAAAGTAGCGGCAGCATTACTGAAGAGGAGTCTTCCATCGAAGTCATGGGGGTAAGGTTTAAGCCAACCAACCAAGAGACCTCTTGTCAAGGTTTTGAGGAGGTAGGTTCCCAAGAGAACCAAAATGTAAAAGATGAAGGAATGTTAGAAGGTATGTTGTCTACAACGCTTACAAAGGATGAAAGAGAGGAGTTCAAAGGTGTGTTAAGAAAATTTCCTAAGCTTTTTCCTAAAGACTACACTGACGTGCGTGGAGTAGATGATGTTCAACACAAGATTGAGCTAAAGCCAGAGGCCAAACCTAAAGCTCAAAAGCTACGAAGGCTAGGAGTCATCATGGAGCAGGCTCTACTCAAAGAGGTAAAAAAGCTTCTAGCAGTAGGTTTCATTTATCCAGTGGAGAATTCAAAGTGGGTCTCTCCTGTTGTTGTCACTCCTAAGAAAAACGGCAAGTGGAGGATGTGTGTGGATTACCGTCCACTTAATGAGTCAACAAAAAGAGATCGCTTTCCCCTTCCATTTTAGGACGAGATACTGAATGAGGTAGCTAGTCATGAGAAGTACACTGTGTGTGATGGCTACTCAGGTTACTTTCAAATAGGGATTGCACTGGAGGACCAATTGAAAACAACCTTCATCACTCCTTGGGGTTTTTATGCATTTAGAGTCATGCCATTTGGCCTGACAAATGCTCCTGCAACTTTCCAATGCTTCATGAACATGGTGTTTCAAGCATTCTTTGGAAAGTCCATTAGGGTTTTTATTGATGATTTTTGCATTTATAGCTCAAAATCATTGCATCTACAAAGGGTAGAAGAACGTTTAAAGAAGCTCTATGACATGGGAGGTCAACTCAACCCCGACAAGTGTCACATAGGTGAGGATGAAGTGATCTTGCTTGGTCACAAGGTTTCCTATAAAGGCATTGAGGTAGATCCTTCAAAGGAAAAGGCTCTTATTGAGCTCCCATCACCCAAGAATCTCAAAGAGGTCATCTCATTCATTCAAAAGGTGAAGTATATGTCACGCTTTATTCACTTAGCCTTGGAGTTGCTTCATCCTTTGCAAAAGTTGACACAACAAGTAGAATTTACATGGTCTGATGAGCTTGAAGAGTATTTTTGTAACATTACAGACATTTTTTCAGAGCTACCAACACTCATGCCTCCTTGTTGGGAGTACACGTTCTTTCTTAGCTCTAGTGTTGGGAAGGAAACAATTGGTGCTGTTTTGCTACAACAAGATCCCCACAGTACCAGGATGTGACCCATCTACTTTGCTAGTAGGGTCATGAATGCTTTGGAGAGAGGCTACACGGAGGCATAACTCATGATGCTTTCTCTCATGTTTGCGGTGAGAAAGTTTAGATCCTCCTTGATACCAAAACCTTTTGTAATTCTCACTGCAGAAAATTTGTTCCCTTGGGTGTCATCTCAAATGAATCTTAGTACTAGGATCTCTAAGTGGATTATGGAGTTGCAAGAGTTCCAATACTCTTTCAAGGTAGAAGATAGTGTGCGTGCACAATTGGCAGGGATTCTCACTTATAGGGTACATGAGAAGGAGATTAAGGTGCCTGAAGTAAAAACCCTACCATTGCCACCACCTAAAAGTATTCCTAATGCTTTTACCTTGTTCTTTGATGGAGTTTTTCGACGAGTCACAGGAAAAGCAGGGGGAGGGCTAGTATTGTTCAGCCCAAGTGGAGAGGTGGTCATGAAAGAGAAGGTCAATCTACCAGGTTCAACTAGCAACAATGAGGCAGAATACGACACACTACTTCATGGTTTGAAGATGTGCATTAGTCAAGGCATACAACGTCTCATGGTAAAGGGGGATGCACTTCTCATTGTGAAGCAAATCTTGGGCATTTGGGCATGCAAGAATGAAAGCTTAAGGACAAAATTTCATGCCATTCGTATGTTGTTTAATCAATTTGAAGAAGTGCAACTATATCATATCCCTAGGAAACAAAATGAAGATGCCAATTTACTTGCACAACAAGCAGTTACATGTGTTGAGAAAGAAGTGTAGGTCATCATGGTGGCAGCAACTGTCAAGCAACCGAGATACCAGGGATTGGAGTCATTGGCTCCCATTATTGGCTACATTTTGGAAGGCGAGTTTCCACAATACTTCACTAAAGCTCAGAAAAGGAGACTCATGAAGAAGGCAAGTTTCTATCTCTTCCTAGAAGGCACCCTCTATCAAAGAGGTAAGGATCAAGTGTGCAGAAGAGTACCAACTATCGAGGAAATTCCAGCCATTCTAAAAGGTTTGCATGAAGAGGCATGTGGTGGTCATTTTGCCCAAGAATTAACTGTGAAGAAGATTTTGCTTGCGGGGTATGTTTGGCCAGGTTTGCATGTGGATGTTCAGCATTGGTATAAAAGCTGTCACAATTGTCAGATAAATAGAAATAGAAGGTTGGTGCATGGCCCAAGGCAAATAGTGCTTGCAAATGGACCCTTTGAAAAATGGGGCATTGATGCTATGGGTCCTCTTCCTAGAACAAAGAATGGTAAACTCTACATTCTAGTGGCTGTGGACTACATGACTAGGTGGGTAGAGGCTCAAAGTGTGGCAAGGGTAAATGGGAAAACAGTGAGCAGGTTTGTCTACACTAATATTTGTTGTAGATTTGGCACACCTCTAGAGATTGTTTCGGATAATGGTCCGGGGTTCAAGAAGGGTTTACTCACAGAAGTTTGTGAAGAGCTTCACATTCTACATTGTCATAGCACACCATACTATCCCCAGTCAAATGGTCTGGTAGAAAAAGCTAATGGTGTCATTGCAGGCATCATTAGAAATATGGTGAGAAACAAGACAAAGTTGTGGGATGACTTCTTGGATGGTGCCTTGGGCATATCGAACCACATATAGGGAAGCCACGGAGTTTACACCATTTCACTTGGTCTATGGTCAAGAGGCTTTACAACCAATTGAACTCAACATTCCAACAATACAACTTCATGGCAAAGCAACACAAGATGATCAAGAAGCGTGGATGGATCGACTTCTTACCTTAATTAGCTGAGCTTGAGTGGAAAAGAGAAGCAGCATACGAGTGCTACAAGAGGAAAGCTACGCAGGCGAAGAAAAAGCTTGACAAGAAACTAAAGGACAAAGGCATCAAAGAAGGAGATCTTGTGCTAAGGTATGACAATCAACTCGATAATCGTTTTGATGCCAAGTTTGAAACTAGATGGCAGGGGCCATACATAGTCAAGAAGGCTTTCAATTAAAGTTACTATCAACTTATGGACTTGAATGGGAAAGAGCACTCCAGGAAGGTAAACGGGTATCGCTTGAAGCCCTATTTGAGTCTCCTTCTACCAAAGGATCTACCAAAGATCTATCAAATGGCTGCTGTCTCATGTCAGTATTGTTACATAAAGCATGAGTGTAACTCCAGCCAAAATTCTGAGGGGCCAAAAAATGAAGATCTCGTCAAGGACTTTGAAGCACTCTCTTTGGAAAAGATGCTCTATGATGGTACATGAATATACCATCATCCTCGGGGAGAGCAAACGATAGCCGTTTTTTGGCTCTCCGTGATTTCCATAGTGAGTTACCCCACCCTACCAAAATCACCTAAACACTGTGGCTATTCTTACCTTTTCATTGTACATAGGCGTGTGTAAGTTAGGGGCTTTTTCCATATCTTCTTAACACCCTCAGCTAGCTAGTCACTGGGCTAGCTGAGCCAAAAATAAAAAATAAAAAAATAAAAGTATATTATGGCCTCTTTGTGTGTAAATATTTCATTGTATATATGGCCTAAATATAGAGATTTTTAATAATTATTTTGGTATTTTATCTAAATATTTATACTTAGGTGTGTGTTTTATTAAACCTGTGTATGTATTCTTTCATCCTCTTACACCATAAGTATATCTTTGCCAATGTGTACATACTCTAACCTCATATTTTTCTTTTATTCAAATCACCCCCACATTTTCACCTTCACCCTTGTGAAAACAAAAATTGATTTCTACTCTCTTAGTTACGTTTATTATATTATTTACTTGCATACTTTTTCCTCTTTCACCCAAAATAATACAAAGAGGGACCATATCATATGATTTCAATATCTTTCCATATCCATAATTTCTCCATTTTTTAAAATTATTTTTACTCATTATTCTAACACCATGTGCTCATTGAGCTAAAATCCATGCATAGTCCATACACTAGTCCCACCATGTATATATTGCTTTATTCACCAATAATCCTCCTCCATGTATGTGTAAAGGGCAACTTGGATGCTTTGTATTATGATATGAAAAAGGAGGGGCTCACTCTTGGATGCATCGTACAAATTCAACAAAGGAGGGGGCCACTAAAAGACTTTTGCAGGCATAAAAAATAGGCTTTCTGGTGAGAATTTTGGCACCCATCTCCACTCTGAATTTGGAGGGGTGGTCCAAAGAGAAAACGTGGAGCAATAGCTAAATAAACACCTCCAAAATTTTGGTGATTTTTGGAGCAACCACCGGTGAGCTATGATTTTTTTAGTAGACCCCAGTCTGCCCACTTTTCTCAGAAGTAGCCCATAGTCTTCTCTCACCTCTTTCCACACTTCTACACACACACACACACTCATTCCTCTCAATCTCTCACTCAAACCTGAACCTTCAATGGTTTCTCTCACCTTCTTCACCATTAACCTCCCCTCTTACTTCCATAGCTCTCATATGAGCTCTCCATGTACATACACCATCTCTATGCCTCTCTCTATTACTTCCAAAGTACAATTCCGTTTTACCCCTTCTCTATATACATAAAATTCAGCATGTGTACCATGCTTAACCTCTGCAAATTAAGAGATCTCATCAATGTAATTTCCATTTTCATCGCGGTAATCAAGCTTGGCGGCGGTGGCGTAAAGAAGAGAAGACAAAGAAGAAGATCGATAGTCATTTTGGGAACCTACACAAGTAACTCAAAAACTTCTTCAAGCTTCACCATCACAAGGATTTCCTCACTTCATTCAACCATCTTCACTTCAACAATCCACCTCATTCTACCCATTGTAAATACATCATTAACTTTCTAGTGATTACTAACACTAACCACAAACATACTAACACAAAAATAGCCATTGACCTAACCAAAAAAGACACCTCCCCTCAAAACATGTGCATAGTAACTCTCTCTCTCTCTCTCTCTCTCTATCTCTATCTCTCTCTCTCTCTCTCTCTCTCTCTCTCTCTCTCTCTCTCTCTCTCTCTCTCTCTCTCTCTCTCTCTCCCCTTCCTTAAAACTCTACTTTCACCTTATCTACCATCAATAATGCTCTCTTTTGAGCCCACATCCATGACTCAAGCAGACAAAGAAGGCCCGCAATGTTTTGATATTCTGAAAAAAATCATAATCCTGATTTGTTAGCTTTTAAATTAGGATTTCCATCTCCAACCTATAAATAGGCCCCTCTTCATCTTGTAAAACAACCTCCAATATCTCACATAGCACCCCAACACTCTATGCGTGAGGAGAGACTTAGGTGTAGCAACCACTTTGTGAGCTTCACTCTTGGTGTGAGAGAAGCTTTCAAGCTACACATTGCAAGTGAGAGAGCGTGAGTTCCACAAATCTCAAAACCACTATTGTACATGCTCCTTCATCATCAATAAATTGAGGTTTGGTGCATCAAAGGCGTGATTCGACGTTCGAATCTTCGTCCTTATATTTGTGCAATACCGTTTGGTGAATTCAAGGTGACTTGTGTATTTTGAGTTTCTATCGGTTGAACTTTATTTTAGAATGTGTTTTAGTGTGTTTTTCATTGCCAATTTTGTGTCCATTGTAAGAGGGTATTGTGGTGAGAGGTCTCCCACACCCTAAGACAGTGTGTGTGTGTTTTGGCAATGTTTAGCAATCACTAAGCATTGAGTGAGTTTTGTACAAGTTCTACGATAGCATCATAACAAACTGTCTCCATTTGCAAGTCACAAATAAGGTATTACGCAAGATCCTATTCTCTCTCTCTTCCCTTTGCTCTAGCTCTCTCTGGTCCATTTTGTGTGTGTCTTGGTGTGAGGTTGCTTGTGTGTGTTGTGTGGTGCATCTTCTTGGCTGTGCCAAAATCTCTCTTGCGTCCTAGTTCCCATACCATAACTAGGTGGTGCCCCTATCTTGTTTGGGTTTGGATGTGGGTTTGGTGTTTTGTTGTGCTTGTGGTTGCCCCAGCCCCAATTGAGCAGCACGGGAGCCTTGAGGGGTGTTTTGAGATCGTCTTTCTTGTTGCCCGCCTCGGACCGCCTCAATACATGTTGCAACTGTGTATGCAATATCTGTGCTACAGGCAAGAACATTAGCAGCGGCTACCTGGCTTCACATCACACGTTCAAAGGTGTCACATAGATGTGGGAGTTCGTTCTCTGTCCAAAGCCAGCAGATGCAGTTTTTCATAGAAGGGAATGCCTGATGGGAGACTGTAAGATATGTGGAGTAAAGAAGTTAGAATTATGTTGCTTAGAAACAAAAAAGCTAGGTAAGAGTATTAATGTGAAAGTATTTTCTTATGTAGAAGCAAACAACAAGCATGGAAACAGTAAGAAAAGAAAAGATCTTTTGCATAAATAAATGCAGTGCTGGGAGTTTCTTCGACTGTTGCAGACCAAGTTGAAGCTCTTCATCACTCATGACTATGTGGCACAATGGCAAGGACAACAATTTAAGGATTGTATACTTCGCTTTCCGGATGATGTCATTGTCTCAGTTGTTGACTTTGCTGAAAATTATGCCTTCAAGGAGCAAAATGAGATTCAGTCAATGCATTGGCATTCTAATCAAGTAACTATATTTGTACACATAACGTACTACCGCAAGGCAGGGGATGTAGTCAAAACAATCCACTTCTTCATATCAAATGATAGGGTGCATGACACACTGTTTGTGCAACATTGCTTCATGCTACCTCGTGACTGGTTACAACAAGAGGGTGTCACTTGTAAACAACATTGGGTGTGGTCAGATGCTGCGGCCTCGCAATTCAATGGAGCCAGGCCTTTCTATTTTGTTTCAAGATATGGTGGACTCACAAGGATTGGGATGAGTTGGTTCTTCTTTGGATCAGGACATGGCAAGGGCAAGCATGATGGTGCAGGAGTAGTCGTGAAGAGAACCTTGACCCATGAAAAACTAAAACCTAATGGAGCTATATTTCAGTGTGCAGCAGATGTGGTTGCTTATTGCCAGGCCAACCTATCGCAGGGAGCACCTGCATCATATCCTTGAAAAGAAAGGGAATGTGCTCCTGTGTTCTGGGAGGTTAAAGAGGGAGATGTTAACAGGGAAGTTAAGTGGAATTGTGCCATTGTGGCAAAAACTCACTCTTTGCATGCTATTCGTGGTCACAACCTGCAGGATCAGACTGCCCTTGCAACAAGAAAGTTGGCATGCTTCTGTGATGCATGCATGAATGGAAGGAGGAGTCACTGCATCAATAAAGCTCACGTGGAGGCTTGGGAATATCAGATTCTGTAGCCATTACTTGAGCAAACAGATAAAGTTTTGACAGAGGAAGTCGTTGGCTATGATGACTTCACATATGAAGGTCATCATGATGTGTTGAGTAGAGCTCTATGTTCTGGAGACACATTTGCTGTAAATCCAGATGCTTTAACCAACGCCAAAGATGTGGATTTCTATTTGGTCAAGTGTGTTGCAAAAAAGGAGAAGGTGGAGAAGGGGTACATTGATGAATGGAGCAATAAAATTGACAGAGGCTCATATGTTGTGCAAGGACTGTATTACAAGAAATTGGATGCATACACCTTCAAGCTAAACCACAAGCAGCCTATCGTCCACCTACTTTCACATCTGGTGCGATGTATCAAAATACCCATGGAGCACGTCCCAAAGAGAACGGAGGTGTACACAATCACTCCAGAAACTATGAAGCAATCTGTAATAGCATGCCCTTCAGCTTTTAAGTTGTATCCATTGCATTTTCTATATACCACTTTGCTGTAAGGGTATGCAGTTTTATTATAGAGTTGGTTTTGTGTCAGCATGCTAACTATCAAATTGTTTATATTAATTGCCAGCATCAAATTATTTACATAGGGTTCAATTTTACAATGACAGTCACTGCCCCAAAAACCCTTAAGGCCTCCTCGGAGGGCGCTTGTAGTGACCGGGCTGTCCTTCTCGCTGTTTGTCTTCTCCCTATTGCCTCTTTTCTTTTCTCTCTACTTCCTCCTTTCTCTTTGCTTCCTCCTTTCTCTCTGCTTCCTCCTCTTCTTCTGGGTTGGCACTATGCTTCTCACTTTCTCTTCTTTCCCACTCCATCTTTTCTTTCTCTCTTTCTGCTTCTAGGTCAGCTTCCCACTGTTTGCGATGAATTTCTTCCAGTCTTTTAGCCTCTATATCCCTCTTTTGAATGTCAAGCAAAAGTTTGACCACTGCATCAGAAAACTCATCTGAGCCTGTCTCAAACACATTATCAACAACATATGCTTTTCGATCATCCGTTCGCAGCCAAAGAAAAATCCAAGACTTCAAAGTTTCTATAAGGAACATTTCCCTCTGGTCAGCACTCTGGTGCTCTAGACTGGGAGTAACAAGCCAAGTTTGTGGTGGGTTCTGAAACACTTTGTAGAAGCTATTATCGATTATAAGTGTGTTTTGGGCGTTGTACCCCGGAGTGTGTTTCCAGAACAAGGATAAGTCTTTCATAAACACAGGTTCTCTCTGGGTCTACCAGGATTGCTTTCTATAGTGCGCTTGAGCAAAAAACCCTGTAATCTTTGGCACCTGCTCTTTAAAAACAGTACGAAAAATACTCATGACTTTACTATGGAGGCTTGTGCTCCATATAAACACATTAAAGAACTGCAGGCACCAGTCCAAAAAAAAAGGATGTCCTTGCGACAGAACACCTGCTTATCAAGTACATCGTATTTCAGCATTTCATCTGCATATGCCGGGGGCTTTTCACCAAAGCGAGGCTATACCACTACCACCAAAAGACCGTTCAGGTCGAGCACGAGAGCCCTTTTTTCATCACATAAACACTTAGGCACCCATATTAGGTATCGTAGAGGATACCATTCAGCAAAAATAACCGACCCACTTGGGTGCACATAATCTAGGCGCTCAATAATACTACGGGCAAGCTGTGAATATCGTTCAAGGCGTTTTTCAATCTCCATTTTCTATCTCCTTAACCGCCTGGCTTTGCGGACTCGCCATAACTATAATTTCTGCCATTGCATGGCTGCAGTTGCATTAGGCATAACGATTAATGCCTGTTTCTCTTCCTCTGCAGGGAAACCGCGATACAAAATGAACAAGTTAAAAAAAAAAACCGCAAAAATTATAATGAACTGCTGCTCAGATTATATTGCACAAAAATACATTCTCATTGGAAAACAAAATGCATGTCAGTTACAATACGCATTTGGGTTTCAAAATGGTCTAGCATATACAGTGAAGGGCACAACCGGGTAGGGAGCAATAAGTCTTAACACAATTTTTTGCAAGCTCTTGAGCGGGTGGCTTTCTTTTCACCTTTGGAGCTTTCAGCCTTGTCCGAACCATAGGCTGTGCTTGCAATGTCTTCGGGTACCTCTTCAAGGCCTAATTTTCCTTTCAGCTGAGCTTTACGCAAAAAACCCTCGAGAGGGCTGTTGTCACCAACTTCTTGCTCATCTTCTATGTTGTCATTCTTCAAAGTTTCCCCTGATCCACTAGCCACTGTCTGCTAAGAAGCTTCTGCTTTGTCAATTGCAGCAGGAATCGCTGGCACACGAGGCACACGAGGAGCCATGACAAAAAAATCATCTTCTAAGTTCCTGCTCACATCTCAGTCTTCCTCCGTTGTTTTTATGCTTTCATTTGGCATCTGCTGGGAGCCCTCATCGACCCCTTCACTCCTTGTATCCAGCTCAACACCCTTCTCCGTCGAAGGGTTCTCACCTGTATCCAGCTCATCACTCTCCTTGATCGAAAGGTTCTCCATTACAGCCTTTCCCTTGCCCTTCGTGTCATGCACACTGCCCATTGTGCGCTCCTTGCCGCACTGTCGAAGCAAGGGACTTGCCAATACACCGTGTGCGAGCCACAAACGTCTCCAAGCACACAACAAGCCTAAACTAGCAAGCTCAAGAGAACAAAGGGTGTGTCACTCACCGCTTTACGCTCGCCTTCGTGGTGGATTCCTCGCCGCGATGAAGAAGAAGCTGCAGTCGTGCCGCGCTCAACCGCTTCGCCGCCGTCGTGCCTTCGTAATGCTCGATCGCACACACACTCTCCCTCTCTCTCTCTCTCACACACACACACACAAGGAGGTGAAGAAGAAGAAGATGGAGATAGAGATGGAGCAAGAGCACTCTTCTATTGCACAAATGAGAGAATGAGTAAAAATTAGGTTTAGTTGGCTTTTATAGGAGCTCACCCCATTCACACTTGGGCGCCCATGCTTAACCAACTAATCCCTTGAATGTCCAAGTTAAAGTGCGCCTCTCATCGGCGATCACTCTACCTTTCCCTATTGGTTCGACAAGCCCGGTGCCTGACTCTACCAAATACATAATACACGTCCATCGTAGGTGATGGGGTGCCCGTGAGCCGTGAGGGTTAACATGCCCCCCTTCCTGATGTAGATTCCGTCCTCAGAAGCTATTGAGTTGAAGCTGGTTCGTCGAGGTGGAAGAGCATTTGAGATGAATGTCCTTAGCCTTCTTCAGTCACTGCAAAATCAAACAACATTGGCACAGTAATTGCATTCTCTTAAAAAGCATATGGAGTTTTAGGTAGAAAAATTGATTGGTCAAAGAATTTCAAACAATTTGTTAGCAATGAACATTAAATTGCAATGTAATCAAATGCATAAACAGATGTAAAGGTAGAAAATTAAACAAGTCTGGGGTCGCTAATTTGACGGTCGAAAAGCACTAGAGATCGAATATTAATACCATGGGTAAGCTTCTTAATTATCTGTGGTCAATTAAGTTGTTTAATCGCGAGAGCCAAGTATTCATGTTCGAGGGCTGACTAGAGGCTATACCTAGAAGACTTTGTAGTTAAGCTACCGTAAAAGGAATTTCTCATGAAATCATCGCCTGACTGATTACTTTTTCTTTGACCCCCCCCAAGTCTTTTCACATTGATTCAATTATGATGTGTGTGCTTATTTTGTATGCCTTGGGTTTTTTGCTTCTCAAGGAAAAGCGCCCACACTGGGAACCTCTAGGGCTCTAGTACCATAGGCAATACATGTGAGTGAAGTACCAATTCAAGCTGAGATTTCTCTTCCAGCGTAAGATTTTACATTGTGGCACTTTGATTTGTTGTTTGTTCATTTTCAACATTTTAATTTTGTAACTTTGGGGGGTCATATAACATTGTTACCCTCCCCAGGCTCATCACATTAGTAAACTCCCTTTATAATACTTAAGCTAAAGGTCAATAGGGTTAGGCCCACTAGAAAGCCCTAGTACATTTCATACAATGCTGCCTAAATCAGATTAAGAACCTAAGTAACCATTGATTATTAGGAAGGCATTCCCCATGGTATTAAGAGAATATTTCTAATATCTAGCTTGGTCAAACTAGTTTAGTCGGACTGCTTGATTTTTTAAACCTAAACAAGTGATTATGACAAAACATTACATTGAATTAAATGTTTGATACTAAGCCAATGCGCTGAATAGTATGCTACCCATCACAATCATAGCAGACAAACATGGATGCAAAAAGATAAGGGCAATGCTAATGGACAAGAAACACCTGTTTGTGTCAATGGTCGCGCTTGATTTGAAGTGTGAACGAGAGAAAGGTTCCATGAAGGTCCAAATCCTATCAATAGCAACACGTTCCTGTACACACTAGGAAACAAAAACAATACCTCTAGGAGGCACATCAGTGGGAAAAGAGAACTTCGTTAATCACTCAACTCTAAAACAGAAACACTCCTATCGTACTAATCTTACCTACCCTCCATCACTCAAGTGATGAGGATCAAAGGTGTTTTATGGCATAGGTTTCTGTTTCACTGTACCAGATGTGACATGTGTAGGTCTGAGTCAATGTTTTGACTTTAATGTGCATACTCGTTTGCTAATTGCTCTTGCTCTTTATTTTTTGTTTTTTTGTTTTTTTTTTGTGAGTATAAAGCTTTATATGTACATTCCCTAAGATCGGAGATTAAGAGGTCAGGGAAAAAGGTTGAGAGGGAAGCAAGTGAATGAGGACTGTCAGCAAACACTCCCCCCTTCCTTGGGTAGATCATACCGTTTGAAATGAGCTTGCCACCCTTTGAAACCAATTGTTCCAGTTGGTAATAGGTGAGGATTTTTGCCAGTAGTTTTCTATTACCCTAGGTGCCTCGTCAAGTTGCAAGGGTGGTAAGGTACTCTCCCAGGATCGAACTTGAAGTGGTTCATTAGGTGATTCTTGAACACTGGGAGGTGTGGATTCTTTTGTAGCTTCATGGAGGTCCACTACTATACATGGAGGCTGTGTAGAAGCTTTTACCTCTATGGATGTATTACATGAGGAGCTAGAAGCTTCATGGGACTCCCCCCTTCCTGAGCTAGGTGGAACAAATCGTTCTTTCTTTGGTACCCAAACTAGCTCGGGAGCAGGTGTGTAGCATTCTGTGATTTTTTTCTTTCCACGATCATTGATTCGTTTTGGAGCTACGGGATTGGGCTCACTTGGGTCAGGTGATAGGTAAGAGCACAATCTACGTTTTGGCACCCAGATTTGATCATTTCCTTGATAGTAGCCTTGGGCTTCCAATAGTCGTTTAGGGATCCATCGCAACATTTTCTTACTTTTCTTGGAGTGAGTGGTACGTTTCTTACTAGGCTTCTGTTTTTTAGCACTAGCTATGGTCACTAAAGAAGCTTTAGGGACCCACTTGTATGTTTTCTTCCTTACCTTAGGATGGTTCTTGTGTGTCTCAAGCTTTCTTTCAACTACATCAGTTGAAGCTCTAGAGAGTTGGGCTATGGGGACGTATGGTTCAACCTCTTGGACATGAAATGTCTTGGGTTTTAATTCCTTGGGCAATATCTCAGGGACTATGGCTTGAGTGGTAGGGCTAAGAGTTGGTTTTTGCATTGTAACACCCCCAGTCCCCCAATCAATAGTGCATTTGGTGGCTATCATCCACGTGCGGCCTAGGTTTATATTCCCCTCCATAGTTCCAGTAGGCATGACCAAAAAGTCTTGAGCTACAACCCCATTGTCATAACTGACAGAAGTGTGCCAGATTCCAAAAATCGTAGTTTTTTTCTTGTTGACACCCTTGACTTGGATAATACTCTCAGATAGAGGTGGCTTCCCTAACTGACACCACACCCCATAGGATAGCAGATTGTATTTAGCACCCGTGTCCAATAAGGCGTTATATAGCACTTTTCCATAGGCACTATTTAACTCAATGGGGTATCGTAGAGGTGTGTCAGAGTCCAACCCATCCTCTTCAATTTCCACGTGGAATGCATTTGTGACCCCAAGGTTAGCCTCTCGTTTTTGTCTTATACGTTGTTGTCGCTCCTTAGCCTCAGCTTGAGCTTGTATCTTGTTTAACTCGGTTTGTGCTTTGGCGGCCTTCTTTTGATGAATGGCCCATAGTTCTTCTTGGCTTAAAGGATCATAATATCTTTTGAATTTACTCCCATTCAGGAATCCAATGGTTTCAACTCCATCAAGAGTTTCCACACGAAGGGTACCTTGTGGGGTAATTTCACATACTCTATATGGTCCTTTACCAACATATTTCAACTTTTTCTTCTCTTTACGTACTCCATACATAAGGACTTTATCACCAACTTTGATGTCCTTGTCCTTCACATGGCGATCAAACCACTTCTTTCTCCTATCCTTTTCCACAAGAGCATTTTGCACAGCCAACTGTCTCTCTTCGTCTAGTTTTTCTAAGATAAACAAACGCTTGGTTAAGGGGTTACCATTCCATCCTTCTTGCGAAGCTACCCTAAGACTAGGAATGACAAACTCCCAAGGCATAACCGCTTCTTGGCCGTATACCATTTTGAATGGCGTACAATTAATAGCCACTTTATAAGCAGTACGATAAGCCCATAGAGCAGATGTCAACTTCAAATCCCAATCAGTGCGATGAGCTTCTACCGTCTTGGTTAAAATAGAGATTAGAGTCTTGTTGGTGCTCTCGGCTTGTCCATTAGCTTGCGGGTAATAAGGTGTAGACTTATGGTGGGATATCATAAAGGTCGTGGTAAGCTCTCTTATTACCTCATTTATAAAATGGGTACCATTATCACTAACAATTTCAAAAGGGCAACCAAATCTTGTGATAATGTTCTCAAAAAGAAACTTAGCTGTTGTCCTCGCGTCAGCTTTTTGTGAAGCCTTAGCTTCAGCCCACTTTGTTACATAGTCCGTAGCAACTAGAATATATCGAGATTGAGTGTTGCGAGCTGCGGTACTAATTGGACCTACAAAGTCTAAGCCCCATTTTTCAAATGGTTGGGTTACTTTAATAGGATGTAAGGGCATTCTGTCCTTGCGCTGTGTGGTCTTGTAACGTGGGCACTCATCACACCCTTTTGTAAAAAGTGATGCATCCTGAAATAAAGTTGGCCACCAATAGCCTGATTGCAGCACCTTTCTAGCAGTCAGGTCCCCTGAAAAATGTCCTCCTGCTATGCCCATATGTGCTTCTTGCAAGATATACAAATATTCATCCTCGCGGGCACAACGCCTAAGAATATCGTCCTTGCCTAATCTATACAGGGTTCCGGCAATCAAACAATAGGGTTCACATTCTTTTACTAGCTTTCGAGCGATATCCTTACGAAGTTCCTTGGGTGGAAAACCATTAACTAAAAAGTTAACAATGTTCTCACTCCATTCAGGCATAGTCTCAACTATGAATAGGGAAGTATCGGGTAATTCATCATCAACTCCTGTAGGGGCTTCACCATTGGGTATGCGAGACAAATGATCAGCCATGACGTGCCTTTTACCAGGTCTCACTACAATCCTGAAATCAAACTCCAGAAGAATTAACAACCATCGTGTGATTCTTCCTGTGGAGCATAGCTTGTTTACCAGATACACCAACGCTTGATGATCCACATAAAATACAAACTTGTTTGCCAGAAGGTAGTAGCGAAATTTCTTTACTGCATAAACCATTGCCAAACCTTCTCGCGCTGTAGTGGTGTAGTTCCTTTCAGCATCGTTCAATTGACGGCTTGCAAAGCTAATGGGATAGTCCAATTTATGTTCTCCTGGTTGAGTGAGAACACACCCAATAGCAAAGTTTGATGCATCAATATGCACATGGAAAATGACATCCCAGTTAGGTGTCCTTAAAATCGGAGCACTTGCTAGTGTTTTCTTCAATTGTTCATAGGCCTGGTCACACTCTTCAGTCCAATTAAATTCAATGAGAAGCTTGTACAAAGGACGTGCTATCTCAACGAAAAATAAAATAAACCGTCGATAATAACCCACGTGTCCCATGAACCTTTGAACTCCCTTGTAATTGGTTGGTGGTGGTAACTCTAGAATCACTTTAATTTTGCTCTCATCGGTTGAGATACCATTCTTGGATACTATATGCCCTAAAATAACTCCATGCTTGACCCAAAATTGGCATTTGAACAGGTTCAATGTGATACGATATAACCTACATTTTTCAAACACCTTCCGCAAACATGATAGATGTTCTTTCCAAGAAGAGTAAACAAAAAGGTCGTCTAAGAAAGCTTCACAAAACTCTCTCAAATATTCTTTAAAAGCAGTGTTTATTAATCGTTGGAATGTAGCAGGGGCATTTGTTAAGCCAAAAGCCATCACACGAAATGCAAACACGCCAAATTCTGTGATGAAGGCAGTTTTAGCCTGGTCCTCTAGCGCTATCGTGATTTGGTTGTAGCCTAAGTACCCATCCAGAAAGCTATAAGCTTCCTTGCCTGCAACTCTTTCGAGTACATGTTCGGAATATGGTAGGGGGTAATGGTCTCTTCTAGTAGCTGCATTAACTTTTTTGAGGTCCACGCACACCCTGAGTTTCCCATTCTTTTTTGGCACGATAACTATTGGCGACACCCATTCAGAGTGTTCAATAGGATATATGAACCCACATTTGATAAGATTTTCTAGTTCTTCTTGAATGATCTTTGCGTACTTAGGATTCATCGGGTAGGGTCTTTGTTGTACGGGCTTCGCAGTGCTAATCATAGGGATTGTATGTTGGACCACAGAAGGCGGAACACCTTTCATATCATGGTATGTCCAAGCGAATACGTCCTTGAATTCCTTGAGAAGCTCTTTGAGGACCGCCTCTTCAACTTCTGTGAGGTCTTGGGCAATAAAAACAGGTTTTGATTCTTCACCGGGGTCAGCTAATTCTATTTCTTTAACTATTGCCGGACCATCATAGATTTCATTATTCCCATCGATAGGTATTCTTTGGGCTTTTGTGTACACAACCTTTGCTTCCCCTGTGGTGTAAGATTTGAAATGTTCTGGTGCAGGATGCAAGTCTGTGGATTCTGGTTGTGCGTTGGTTTGTGCTTCCATTTCTGCTTTCTTGTGTTGTCGAGCTAACCCTTGGTTTTGACGCCTCCTTGCAGTGCGGCTCAACTTTGGCTTGTCTATGATCTCTAATTGGGCTATGTCATGGGGTCGTGGTCTACACCACATAACATTTTGGAGATATTCACCCCAATTGTCTACCAATTTTCGATGAGCATCACATGCTCCTATATAACTGAGCCATTCTGCTGAGGATCTCTTCTTGTTTATCCTAGCACGTACATTGGCTCGATATCGACGCCTCTTAAGGTTTTTCTTTTTCTTATTTGAGACCTGCTTTTGATTTGCATTTAGATCTGGCTCACTAAAGGAGTCCTCGTTGGTGTCCTCTTCACTCTCAAAGGAGCTATCATCGGTTGATGTGCTCGGTCCTTCCGAATGTTTTGACTCTGAACTGGCTCCACTCTCTAATTCATGAGATTCAGAATCCGTTTCACTCTGGGAGTCAGTGTCCAAGTCGTGTTGGTCAAAGTCTTCTATTGAGCTATCGGTGTCACTGTCAGATTGGTCCACAATTGCCTTGCCCTTAGAAGATACATGTATGGCACTTATCATGTTGAGAGGTGCAATTTGTGGTACCTCTTCCCCCTCTAGTGTGACCCAAGTGGTTCCTCTATTTTCCCAGGTATCTATGGTTGCAGCTAGGTGTACCCAATCCGCATTGTCCGACTCAGTCATCCCAGGTAGGATATCCATATAAGGAGAATCTTGGCCAATGTCTGTATCCTTCTTACAAGTGTAACAATATTGTAGTGGGGCCGAGTGAACTGTGGTGTCGGAGCGATGATCAATAATGGTTTTACTCCATAAGGTGTGTACCTTACCAGTCACCAAATCCTCTCTAAGGACAGAGTCTTGGAATTGCAAATAGACATGATTTTTAGACCAATCATGAACCATTTGTGATTCCCTCATGAATGGTCGTCCTAAAATCATTTCATATGACATAAGGTGTTTAGAGAAATCCATTACAATGAACGTATGTCGTACCTTGTGTCCTAGAACTTTGATCTTAAGATCCTTGAGCATCCCCATAGGTTTGGCTATGGTACCATTTGCCATCTTTACCACAATGTTAGTAACACTGAGGCGGGGTTTTCCCATGGATTCCCAACAACCTTTTGTAACGATGCTAACTCCCGCACCACCATCAAGAATTCCCTTTATAGTTAATCCCTTGGTAGTGATGGGTAGGGTCGCATTAGACTCGTCGCCTTCAAAATACTGCCCTAATTCGTTAATGGGTACCTCGATCACAGACTCGTGTCCATCTAAGTCAAGTGATTGCACATGATTTTCCTCATCAATCATAATCGAGTCAGGCCTATTTGGTTGTGCAAACTGCGGTAATCCCGCTCGTGGATCTCCGTTAAGGAATGCTCGAAGTGCAAGGAATAACTCAGGATCTCCATACAGCTTTGCTATGATCGTGGTTCGGACCTCAGAAGACATGAAGTCCACTAGTTTGGCAACATTCATTGGCGTTTTGCAGGGTGTAGGTCCTTGACTAGGAACTGGTGAGGATGGAATCTCATATTCCTCAATGGGATCAGGTATTCCTTCGTTAAACATCCTTCCCCACAAGAAGGGTGTATGCTCACTTTCTGATGTCCCGTCCTCACTCCCTTCTTGGATGATACTAGATATGGCTAATGGTCTATGGTTCATGTGGGGTGGATAAACTTGCGTGGGAAACACTGTGTCATGAATTTTGACATGCATGGGTTCTGGTTCTAGTTTCCTTTGAGTCTCCTCCACTAAACCTCTTAGATGTTTCATCTGCTTAATCTCGTCTACAGGGTTTGGGTACGTCCCAATCTTCTTTTTACGATTCTTCCCTTTTTGCCCCTACGATTTATCTTGGGGGTCTTGGATTGGATTTGGAAACACTTGTGGTGTTTTCAGAGGCTCTTTATGATTTTCTCTTATTCGGTTTTCATTTGGTTCCATGTTACGGTTTTTTGTGTCGGTCTTTCCCCTTGTGGTATTGGTTCTAGTCTCCATTGTCTCGATTGAATCTGAATCATCCTCGAGGTCATTCATATACACGGGGTCATCTCCTGTTCCTATGTTTGTTTTGGAACTTGGCTTTGAATTTTCCGTATTCTGCGACTTCTTCCTTCGTGTCTTCTTTTTCTTTGCTTGGATAATTGACGCGGTATCTCTCTCTTCGAGGATATGGCCTGGCCCTTGAAGCATGGACCGTGTAATCGCATAAGCGGGTGCGACGGGTGGTATTGGCGATGTCACACTAGCAATTTCGACCAAATTCAGGGGTGTGATTTTAGGCGCATTTGGGTTATAGGGGCATTGGGCAATCAAGTGATCTATGCCACAACGATTACATGTGAGTATTGGCATTGCAGACGTGCTCCCTTGATTCATTTGCATCTGTGCAGTATTCTTTTGCAGCCTAATAGGGCACTCCGCTGCTCGATGTGGTACACCACACTCGTAGCATTGAAGAGGTGGTGTCCTAGCCTGGGTGTTGATATTTTGACCTCTGGATGCGAGAGCAGCAGCTTGATAAACCGGCTTGACTTGCCCCCAACAATCTTCCATGTAGTATATAGGACACTCTTCCAATGTATCAAGTCCGTAGGAAATATTAGTGTCTATTTCCTCCTCACAGCCATCTGCATAAGCATTTGATGGCTCGCAACCCACTTGGTTCATAGGGGCGACTCTTGGATGCGGGGGCTGCGGTCCTAGCACAGGAGGTGGTAGCGCTGTAGCTTGTACAACATTTTGAGATCTAGGGACCATGTGTTGCAGTAGTTGCTCAACAGGTGGAGCAGGCATCAATACAGGAGCTCGAGGTGCATCCGTCCAGGCTACAGGTGGTCTATTTGCCATCATACATTTGATCATTAAACAATCCTTAGCTTGGTGACCATACCTACCACATGCGTTGCAAGTTCCATGAAATTTTACTCTAAACGTAGGGCACTCACTAGTGCTATGTGGACCTAAGCAAATGGAACACCATTGTTGCTCCCTTCTTGGATACATGTGACTATTTTGAGGGGGTCGATTATCCTTAAGAGACTCTTGGATTGCCTTGTTGAGGTCTGTCAAGAATGTCTCAAATACCTTTGGCTCATTGGAAATGGGCTTTGCAGTCATGGGTTCATACTCAATGGCTTGTGAGCTAGTGGATCTCGTGTCAGTAGACACCCTCATGCCTGCTATCATCAAGTTGTCCTCTAATTGGATTGCATTGGCAGTGACATCTTCCCAGGTTGTGATACCTCTAATCACTAGTCCATTATAGATTCCTTCATTCCTCAACCCTCGAATGAATCGATCAAGCAGTTGGTTATTGTTGAAGCGCTCATTTACAGGGCAACGAGAGTTTAAGTGCTTTAGACGACTAATGAAGTCCCTTACTAACTCTCCTTCCTTACGTTCGGCCTTCTGTAGCTGAGATGCTACACCCCAAAGCACACCTTCTCGTATGTACTCCTTTAGAAACAACCTTCGAGGGGTAGGGTAGATTGTTTTCTCGTCCACCCTTAGGGTTCTATACCAATCTCCAGCCTTCCCACTTAATGTCAAGCTTAAGGCATTGCACTTATGTAGTTCGTTGCGTTCCCCTAAGAAATCACATACTTGTTCAAACACTTCAATGTGTTTCCTAGCATCTTCGTCCCCATTGAATTTTTGCGTGAGTTTGGCAATTTGTACTGCCTTACTTCTAGGCTCTCTATCAGATGCATGACGCATATTTTCCGCGATAGATCGACCTATGGTTTGAGCAAACGCTGCCAAGTCACCTATGTGAGGAGGCAGGGCCGGTGGAGGTACTCTTGGAATCATATGTGGGAGAGGGACGGGTGAAGGTCTTGGCATATGTGTGGATGATGCAGGATATGGAACATAACTGGGCATAGGTCCACTCGGATAAGAGCTAGGGAGCGGCACTCGAGGAGCATAAGCAAGTGGTACAATTGGAGGTGTGGGGGCCATGTGTGCATAAGGGGCTAGAGGCACATATGGTCGAGGCCCCATATTAGGTACTACGACATTAGGTAGTGGCACTGTGCTAACCGTAGATGTCATCGGTACATTCTTTGTCAGGCTTATCCCTGGAGTGAGCGCTGTGTTTTCCTTAATAGAGGGTTGAGCCAAGTTAGGGAAGCTAAAGTTTTTGCTCGGAGGCTCAGATTGCATAGAGACCCCAGGTGAAATGACGTAAGATGGGTCCATGGGGCTCATTAGAGGAGTCTCCATTTGTGAAAGAGTAGGCTGTTGAGCCTTGCTCGTATCCAGAAATCTCATGGGGCCAGTTGAGAGTATATTTACCCCTTGGTTTTGCCTTTCTGATTGAATAATGCCATGGATAACATTACAGATCATTTTCTGTTGATCTTCGATGCTCGTGGCACTAGAGGTGGATTGACCAATCTCTATCCATCCTACATGGTAGGCGTGGCCAGAGTGTAGATCCGTCAACACCTCAGTGTGGAGGTCGTATGTCCAATGATCATTAATGAACCATCCTTCTAGAGTCGACGTGTTAACGGTTTCTTGTGAGGTAGAATCAATGTTGCTCCCCGTGGTTTTACTTGTCACCAACGGTACTCTAGAGAGAACTTCTGAAGGAGGCAGCTCAACAGGGCCTTCTTGGTAAGAAGTTGGTAGGATATCCACATGGACACTCTTTGGGGGTGTGGGGTCAACGTGCGATGTGAAAGGAGAGTCCACTTCCCCACCCCCTTCGTGTGCTTCATTTGCATCAGGTTCCGAGCGAGTAGCTCTACCTAATGTTTCCATGAAACGGCTAAACATACTAGTACTAGGCTGTGGAGATTCGGGAGGTGCATGGCCTTCTCTCTCAGTGTTTTGGGTAGGGTATGCTTCCATGATTTCTGAGTCGGAGGAGGAATCACTAGCGGCTATTTTAGGGTCTTGGGTGGTGCTACCTTGTGTCCCCGCTGAGGGTCTAGAGCTTATCGTGGATGGGTAATGGGTGTCCTTATGAACAGAGGCACCCTCAATATGCTCGTGTTCTAGCACCCGCCCAGAGCGTAAGTGCATATGACTTGATCCCCTAGAAGTGTCAGTGAGTGCCCGTGAAGGCTGCTCACCTAGTATTTTTGGGTGTTTTGCAACTCAAGTCTTTCCTTAATTTGACTTTTTGGTCCTTTTTTTCTGACCCGGCTATATAATAGAGCGTATGATAGCTCAAAACGAGCGTCTCGGTTAGAGGGTCGTGCCGTGCTTTACAGACCTCCGTTTGGTCACTCTATGTCCTCGGAATCCCTAAAACTGTCAATTTCCAGTAGGGAACTAGGCCCAAACTAGAAAGTCTAAGGGTGCAAGTGGGAAGAGAAAGGAGGAGAGTGGAGGACTTGTCCCACATGCTCTCATTCTCTCTTGAGGGAGTAGGGTATATATATAAGAGTGAGTCTAGTATATATCATATGACTGAGGACTGAGACCTGGGCCTGGGCTTGGGCTTGGGCTTGGGCTTGGGCTTGGGCTTGGGGAAATGATCCCGATCTCGATCCATAGGCTGTGCTTGCAATGTCTTCGGGTACCTCTTCAAGGCCAACTTTTCCTTTCAGCTGAGCTTTACGCAAAAAACCCTCGAGAGGGATGTTGTCACCAACTTCTTGCTCATCTTCTATGTTGTCATTCTTCAAAGTTTCCCCTGATCCACTAGCCACTATCTGCTAAGAAGCTTCTGCTTTGTCAGTTGCAGCAGGAATCGCTGGCACACGAGGCACACGAGGAGCCATGACAAAAAAATCATCTTCTAAGTTCCTGCTCACATCTCAGCCTTCCTCCGTTGTTTTTATGCTTTCATTTGGCATCTGCTGGGAGCCCTCATCCACCCCTTCACTCCTTGCATCCAGCTCAACACCCTTCTCCCTCGAAGGGTTCTCACCTGTATCCAGCTCATCACTCTCCTCGATCCAAAGGTCCTCCATTACAGCCTTTCCCTTGCCCTTCGTGTCATGCACACTGCCCACTGTGCGCTCCTTGCCGCACTGTCGAAGCAAGGGACTTGCCAATACACCGTGTGCGAGCCACAAACGGCTCCAAGCACACAACAAGCCTAAACTAGCAAGCTCAAGAGAACAAAGGGTGTGTCACTCACCGCTTTACGCTCACCTTCGTGGTGGATTCCTCGCCGCGATGAAGAAGAAGCTGCAGTCGTGCCGAGCTCAACCTCTTCGCCGCTATCGTGCCTTCGTAATGGTCGATCGCACACACACTCTCCCTCTCTCTCTCTCTCTCTCTCACACACACACACACAAGGAGGTGAAGAAGAAGAAGATGGAGATGGAGATGGAGCAAGAGCACTCTTCTATTGCACAAATGAGAGAATGAGTAAAAATTAGGTTTAGTTGGCTTTTATAGGAGCTCACCCCATTCACACTTGAGCGCCCATGCTTAACCAACTAATCCCTTGAATGTCCAAGTTAAAGTGCGCCTCTCATCGGCGATCACTCTACCTTTCCCTATTGGTCCGACAACCCTGGTGCCTGACTCTACCAAATACATAATACACGTCCATCGTAGGTGATGGGGTGCCCGTGAGCCGTGAGGGTTAACACCCACATCACGGAGGGGCTGCCACAAGCCTGCAACAACAAACGTGGATTAAGACTCATATAAGCATGTCATGTATGCTAGAAAATGTTTTATATGCTGTGACTATGTGTGCAGCCTGACATACATTGGAATCCATTATGCTGACAAGCCCAGTATGCTAATTCGAATTGGTGAGTATGCTAACTAGCATATCCAATATGCTAGTTTGCATCTAGAGATGGTAGCTTACTTACTAGATTTTCCATTATGACAAACTTACTCTAGTCTGTACACTGAGCACAAGTATGCTAATTAGCATACAAGATATGGTAATTAGCATATCCTGTCAACACACTCAATATTCTAATTAACATTGTACGCTAAAAGATAGTCCTTGCATGCTAGCTACTAGCAGTCCTAGTATGCTAATTAGCATACCCAGTATGCTCATTAGCATACCCAGTATGCTATTTAGCATTCCCAGTATACTAATTAGCATTCCCAGTATGCTAATTACCATACCCAGTATGCTATTTAGCATATCCAATATGCTAATCAACATATTCAATATGCTAATAAGCATATCTAGTATGCTAATCAGCATACTCAGTACGTGAATCAACATACCAAGTACATGAATCAGCATACCCAGTATGCTAATGAGCATTCCCAGTATGCTAATTAGCATACCCAATATGATATTTAGCATATCTAGTATGCTAATTAGCATATCCAATATGCTAATAAGCATATCCAGTATGCTAATCAACATACCCAGTATGCTAATCAGCATACCCAATATGCTAATGAGCATATATAGTTCGCTAGTTAGCATTTGGATATAGTAGTTAACTTATTAGTTATGCTAATATGCCAGATTTACTCTAATCTGTACACTGAGCATAGGGTATGCTAATTAGCATACAAGATATGCTAATTAGTATATCCAGTTAACACACTCAATATTCTCACTGGGTATGCTAATTAGCATATCCAGTATGCTAATTAGCTTACCCAATATACTAATTAGCATATTGAGTATGCTAATTAGCATACCCTGTATGCTAATTAGCATATCCAATATGCTAATTAGCATACAATATATCCTAATTAGCATACAATTTATGCTAATTAGCATATCCAATTAACACACTCAATATTCTAATTAACACATTGGGTATGCTAATTAGCACACCCTGTACAATATTACCAGATCTTGGTGTGATTGGATGTCTTTGCCCTATGGGTTTTCAACACCATTCTTGTGGTATCCTTTGCTAGCAGGTCACAGCTCTACATTTTGTCGACAAGGAGCATGCAGCTGCAAAGCAGAGAAAGTGGTAGCTATGTCCACAGGGCATCTTGATCGTGGCATTGGTTCCCTTTACTTCAAGTGGCAAACTGCAGCCACTGCACGGGTTGATCATCGTCCCATCGCATACCCCTTCTATACTTTCTATAAAAGTGCCCACAGCCATATTACACAAGGCAGTGGGAATGGAGGAGCCTTGTAGCATCTTGCTCATGTGCATTAGGAGCTGCATTTGACCTTCACATGCATTCACTTTTGCTTCCATAACCTCCAGATTAATCTTCACACCAAAAAAAAAAGAGGAGCATGGTAAGTACATAGGTTTGTTGTGCACATATTCCAATCATACGGTGGAAGCATAAAAGTCACGCACTTACACGCTGCCAAGTTGAGTCAGCAGCAAGAGTGTCCTCACTGTCAGGAAATGCCAATCCTTCCGATGTCTCAATTTTTACTTTACACTCTATTTCCCTCTTTGCATCCACGTTGTCGCTCTGTAATAACCTCTCTAATTCATTTTCAGCGTCGTGAAGCTTTTGTCTCATAGCAAGCACAATTGAGGTGACCGTAGCATTGCTTGCTTGGACAACCCTCACAGCTTCAAACTCTGATTTTGCAGTTAGAAGATGTTCTTTAGCATCTTGCAGTTGTTTGCTGCAAATTTGAGAGGCAGCCTTTATGTGCTGCAAATTCTCAACGCCAAAAAATGACAGGCTTTCAGCCTGCTGGAGCCTTCTGGTGAGTGCTGTGGCGAGAGATGGGTGTCTCCTTGGTATCCTCCTTCATTTTAGCCTGCACCTCCTCGATGTTTTGACATACATTGCGCATCCTCCACTTTTCGACATGGGCCTCGTAGTACCCTTTCTCCCAGAGGTCCTGGAAATGGTGGACAACGAATTCAGACCAATTGAAATGCATGGCTGAGCTACTTGCAATTTCCGTCAGGCTGAATTCTTTTACAAACCCCTTGACGAATGCAGAGTTGATCTCCATGTTTGCTGGGGGCTTCTGGTACACCTTGTAATACAACTGCACCACCTGGTCGAACATATCAGTATGCAAACAACTACATTTAATGCGATAGTGACTACGATTCTTTTACTCTCTAAAAACACTGAACCACTCCACATCATTGATCTGATCCCAACTCACTAGTTTGGGGTTGGCACCAGCCAGGGAGAGGCCATGAACATCATTGAACTCTTCTGCTATAATACAGAACTTTCTCTGTACTGGGATTGTAAACTTTGGAGCTTCCCATCGGCCTGCACACCCCCAATGTCACAAGATTAGCAGATTTTTCTATTTGTTAATAGGTAAAAAATAATTTAGCCAGGAGTGTGTTAACAGTAGGAAAGTGCAGTATTGAGCATTTCCTTCCAATTTCAAGGTTCAAATCAAACACTGGTTTGTGCTTCTTGAGCCAGACTTCGACTTGAGTGATTGTATTTCAAGTGACTATTCACAAGATGTCCTACTGCTAAAGCCGACATCAAGGCACAACTCTGCAGCCAAGATGGCATCAACAACTATCCTCGCAAATCATAATGAGGTAGAGAGAGAGAGAGTACCTGAGTCATCCTTCCCCTTTGTATGCAAGGTCTTTGCCATTGGGGATGCTAGGGAATCAGAGAGCTTCACCCTTTTTCGGGGCGGAGAAGAAGTAGCAGAAAGTTCAGCCCTTGACTTTGTTTTTGGTTCTCTCTTACCTCTAGCCCCTGCACCCCTCTTACCTCTGGCCCCTACGTCCCGCTTCTCTCCATGCATGTTGACTGCCCCACTCCGCTTCTCTCCACACATTTTGACTGCCCCACTCCCCTCAATGTAACACTGCATAAATGGTCACGAAAGTGGATTCAAGGTGGTCTCCCTATTTTGAAATATTTGATGGATTCCCAAACGTTTGAAAAGTTACACTCTCATTATGCTTACAAGATATGCTTGTTGCCACATGATAACTAGCACAAAAGGCATGACAAGTTAACATGCTTACACCCGTATGCTCATAGCATATGCCAATCGTGAGAAACCACAATGCAAGATCCCTAAATTGAAGCCTTGATTTACCAAAATCTGTTAGTTTTAATAGCCAACTGATGCGGCTATTGCCACTCCAATTGTCTATGGAGTGGAATGAAATTGAACCTCTGAGAAACCGTTCTAATGAAGTACACCTGCCAAACAACTTTTTACCCTTGAGCAGTAAGAATTATCGGCAGTGCCGATACCTCTAAGTATCAGTTCCTTTTGCATGGCTTGAATATTGTGTAGTCACAAGCCCTGCTCAATGTTGATCCCTCAACCAAACAGTGGCTCTTTGCAAACAAAGCAGTGGAAAAAAGTTGACTGCGTACGGAACTTGTCACAAGTTGTGCTTGTGCCTGCATGCAAGAGCTACATAGCATGTTTGAAAGCATAACCAAAACAAAACAAAAACTATTGCATACCTTGTGAGGTACTCACCTCGACTTTCCAATATAGCCTTGTGTTCTAGATTCTTGCCAATCCAGTCAACTCTTGTGCTGAATTATGGATACACTTTTGTTCGATCTTGACGACTGGACGACTATGTATTATGCTTTGCATGGCTTGTGCATGCAGTCCTGATAACTTGCACCATCTTCACATAGTCTTGTGATCAATCATTGCTCTGATCGACCATCGAATCCCAAACGTTTGTAGGAAGTCTATGTTTCAAGACTTTGCAATCTGTTTCTTGCTACATGGCCAATGCATGTTATCGAGTGGTACATGCAAGTTAGCCCACGCATGTCACCTTCACTTGAGGCCAAAAACCGCATCGGCCTTGCAAAATGGCGTAGTTGACACATTGCAGCCTAGTGGGTCTCCGTAAAAATTCTGCAGAAAACTATCGAACACCGGGCTGCATTGGTATGGAAGGTGTGCAGCCGTCTTCATGGGGTACGCGAAGGCCTTGCTCAAAGCCGAGATTTCGTAGGCCTTTGCCATGGTCGGATGAGCCCCTTGGGTGGCCCCTTGGGCACTCTAGGGCGCCCAATAGTGTATGAAAAGAAAAAAAAATAAAAAAAATAGCTTGAACTCCCTGGCTATGGCAGCGCTACCTTCTGCGCCAGGATACAGTGGCCTTGAACGCCAACTGTGATGGGATTTGAGTTGCCCTCCTATAACGCGTTTTTCTCAGCACGCCCGCGTGCATCTGTGGAGCCAGAGCAAGCTCATTTTTGCCTTCCTCGCCTCTGCTCACTCCCCTCTATAGGGGCGGATCCCGCGGGTGCATGAGGGGTCCACAGTGCCTGCTAAGCAACCATGCCCATGCTGCTCCCCGATGTTCATCCTCTTCGTCAGTTGTCTCTCCCCCTCGCAAGAGGCTCTGCACACGCGCAGTGTCAACCCCGACCCCTGCTTAGCCACTGTGCCTAAAAACAAGAGAGCGAGAGAGAGGGAGAAGACCCAAAGAGAAGGAGGCTATGATCAAGAGAGAACCGAGAGAGTCCTTTCCTCTCCATGGTTGCTCTCCTCCATGCTCTGATACTAGTGTAATGTCAGGACAAGGGTCATACGGGGCAAGGCCCAACCTAGGGGGTCAGGGACCTAGGCCAAGGGCCATCTGGACCAGTTCGGACTGGGGATCCTCTTAGGGAAAGTGCTAGGAGCTAGCCTGTATAAGGGGCGGTAGGGAGGAGGATCCCAGTTTCAGTTACCCTAGGTCTTACACTCGTATCAGAGCATGGAGGAGAGCAGCCACGGAGGGGAAAGGACTCTCTTGGTTCTCTCTTGATCGTAGCAAGAGGCATAGCCTCCTTCTCTCCGGGTCTTCTCCCTCTCTCTCACTCTCTTGTTTTTAGGCACGGTGGCTAAGCATGGGTCAAGGTGGACACTGCGTGTGTGGAGAGCCTCTTGCGAAGGGGAGAGATAGCTGTCGAAGAGGATGAACATCGGGGAGCAGCGCGGGCATGGTCGCTTAGCAGGCACCGTCGAATCCTCATGCACCCGCGGGATCTGCTCCTATCAAGGGGAGTGAGCAGAGGCGAGGAAGGCGAAAAGGAGCTTTCTCTGGCTCAACAGATGCACGCAGGCGTGCTGAGAAAAACTCGTCACAGGAGGGTGACTCAAATCCCACCGCAGCTGGCATTCAAGGCCACTATATCCTGGCGCAAAAGGCAGCGCTGCCATAGCCAGGGTGTTCAAGCTATTTTTTTATTTTTTCTTTTTAAATCATACACTTTTGGGCGCCCTAGAGTGCCCAAGGAGCCCATACCACCATCGAAAAGGCATGCGACATCTCGGCTTTGAGCAAGGCCTTCGCCTACCCCATGAAGACGGCTGCACACCTTCCATAGCAATGCAGCCAGGCGTTCGACAGTTTTCTGCAGAATTTTTATGGAGACCCGTTAGGACACAATGTGTCAACTACGCCGTTTTGCAAGGCCGATGTGGTTTTTGCCCTCGAGTGAAGGTGACATGCATAGGCTAACTTGCATGTATCACTCAATAACATGCATTGGCCATGCAACAAGAAGCAGATTGCAAAGTTTTGAAACATCGACGTCCTACAAATGGTTTGGGATTCGATGGTCGAGTAGAGCAATGATTGATCACAAGACTATGTGAATATAGTGCAAGTTCTCAAGACTGCATGCACAAGCCATGCAAAGCATAATACATAGTCGGCCAGTCGCCAAGATCGGACCAGAGTGTATCCATAATTCCACACAAGAGTTGACTAGATTGGCAAGAATCTGGAACACAAGGCTATATTGGAAAGTCGAGGTGAGTACCTCATAAGGTATGCAATAGTTTTTTTTTTTGTTTGATTATGCTTTTAAACATGCTATATAGATCTTTCATGCAGGCACAAGCACATATTCTGACAAGTTCCGTACGCAATCAACTTTTTTCCACTGCTTTGTTTGCAAAGAGCCACTGCTTGGTTGAGGGATCAACATTGAGCAGGGCTTGACTACACAATATTCAAGCCATGCAAAAGGAATTGATACTTACAGGGATCGGCACTGCCGATAATTCTTACGGCTCAAGGGTAAAATGTTGTTTGGCAGGTGTACTTCATGAGAACGGTTTCTCAGCGGTTCAATTTCATGCCACTCCATAGACAATTGGAGTGGCAATAGCTGCATCAGCTGGCTATTAAAACTAACGGATTTTGGTGAAGCAAGGCTTCAATTTAGGGATCTTGCATTGTGGTTTCTCACGATTGGCATATGCTATGAGCATACACAATAGGGAAGGAATAGTCAAGGTGTTTGCAGGTCAATTCAATTTTGTAGGTTGTGCCTTATGTACCAGACGAGTGTATAGGACATACGAGGGCGTCTGTGCAGATATGGCTATGGGCCATTTTAGAAAAAGTTTTTCTCCCAGCTTTCATGACAACTGGTTGCAGCAACAATGACCAGGCTTCGGAGAACTAGAAAAATAGGGAATATCAACTCACCGAATCCCTACCAATCTAAACTGTGCAAGGCACTTAGGGTGTTGGTTCTCACGGTTGAGGACATCACTCTCCGCAAGGGCTTACGAGACGGGATGCAATTAGGCATGCTACTTAGGTGGATTCTATTCCACCGCCTCGTGAATTACTCTTTTGCTATCACATTTGCAGCCTCTTGAAATCGCTTCCGCTATCACACTTGCAACTCTGTCACGGACATACTAAAAAAGGGATTGTTTACAACAACACTAAAGAGAACCTAAACTTTCGACTTATTTCATAGGCAAAGTACTATATTAAGTCATCCTCATACAATCACCACCCTACACGGTAGATGGTCAAGCTTTAACTTGTGTTTTCTGTTGTCTCTCTCGATGAGAGAATTATACAGATAGCTTGTGGAATGCTTACAGGATAAGTTGCAATTCGGGCATAAGATGTCTAAGAGCACACATTTTGGGCACACACTCTACAAATTTAAGGAAAGTTCCTCAGCCCAGCATGCTCTTGTTCTCTTTCTCTCTCTCTCTCTCTCTCTCTCTCTCTCTCTCTGTAAGGGAATAATGAAAATCTTATGAGAAGCTTTTGATACATGTTTTGTTTGGGAGTCAACATGAGCCAAGATGCTCTAACTCTAAGCTATAAATTGGCCAAGATGCCATTCGCATTAGTTTTCACCAGTTTATCGATTGAACACTAATTACCGTAAGAGCTAGGAGCCACACACAGGCTAGCTAAGAGCCATTGTCAGATTTTGGGTAGGACCCAACTATTGGCATTCCTTGAGTGATTGTTCTTAGGATCGAACAGATTTTCCCAGTGGATTACACATCGAACATATCGACGTTAATGGACGAGCAAGAGTATTGTTATTTCGGAGGATTAGGGTGTCATTTTTGCACTGTATGTTTCTAATGCGATGCTCAAGTTGAGTTTTTGATACTCTTACATTTACATCAGCTGATCTATACCATGGAGTCTAGAGGCAACAAACAGTTGAGACAGCATGGTTGTTGACACAATCTAGGCATCTTACTTGTGTGGATTTCTTGCTCTCTCTATAGCACTACGAGTGTCTATTGCACCACTGTTTGGGGGTAAGACCCAACGGGTGATTGCTACATCTCCCCATAGGCATTAAGGATCACAGTTTGATCTGCATGAGGATCACCGTTGATCTCTCCTAGTTATACTTTCAAGGAAAGAATTCTGCAATCTACCACGCGGTTTTCCAGTGCAGTGTCGTTTGTTTTTTCAAATAGGGGAGGTGCTCCTCTCCATTTGAATACAGGTAAATGTACATTACGTTCAAATCTCCAGGTACGGATCTATTGATTTGGTGTTATTCCATTTTTAGTATGCTTTGCTTGGTTTTTCAAGACGTCTAGTTAAGCTTGAATGTTACAGAGCCATGCCAAGGGCATGTCGGCACAGAGTATTTTGGGCCGAGTGTCCAATCTATCTTTCTGCCTTATGCTGTTATGAATCTACTTGTAGGATTCAATTTGGCACATGTTATCACATGGGATACAACATGGTCTAGGAACTCAAGGAGTTTGGTTTAGCCAGTGTGGAGCAAGGCTAATGAGGGTCCCTCTCACTCCCGTCGTAGAGTGTTTGCAGTTACCTCCACACACAAGTACATCTTGTACTTGAAGGATGTTCCTTTTTACACATCCTTACATGAGACATATTCCACATGTGGAGAATATGATTCTCTGGACTGACACTGGCTCCATTATTTCAATTATGTGTCACAACAACGTCCCTAGATGCTGGTCACATCTATTTTCTAGACCATTTTTAGCACGACGTATCAGGAGCATTTCGTGGCCAGAAATTGTCGAATACTTATTAAGGTACAAGAACTGCTAAACAACATTACAGATGGTTGTTTATACAGATAGCAAGGCTATAAGTTGTTAATGAAAAAGTTTCATTGTCTTTACCTAGAAGTAATCAATGTTTTACCTTCTATTGCCATTCAAACGTTTTAGCAAAGCTTGCAAAAGATTGCAACTGAAAGTATTTAATTTCTTTTCAGAACTATTTACATTCTTTTTTAATGTGTGCTACGCGCATCACATTTTGCCATAAGTATTGGCATGGCTCATCATGGATATACATGTTCGGGTTAGTGTTTGCTAAATGCATGCACACTAGGTGTTATGGACCCTAGTGTTTAGCTAAGGCTGATTTGGAACGGCATGCATATTCCTCAGGTTGTTTCTTATGAAGCATTTTGCACTCTATGTGCACTATCTCTATGAGATAACTTTTGGGTCTACTAATCACCAATAGAGGTCATGGCTTTTGGGCGTTTGTAGATTTTCTCAAGTTAACCACGATGGTTGTACAATACTGAGATTCCCCATTTACTAATCATCTGGGACGACTGTCTGTAAACCGTGAGGAAAGCACACCTCAGTATTGTCAGTTATCCAAGGGGATAGGCAGATTACAAAGAGTAATCTTGTGCTAAAGGATCTGCTAAGAGCATACGTTCTGTCACGGGAACCGAATAATACATATCGATAGCAAAAGATAGAGAAAGAGATCTTTGTATTGATGAATCTTTGTAGAGTTTTGATACGACAGAGGAGCAAAATATATGGGCGCACTCCGTTGTACGGAGCTCGAACCTCCCGACCACCCCCGAGCTTCAGTTCGCTTGCATGCAGCGTCTCACTCGCACTCGCACTCGCACTCGCACTCTCACTCTCACTCTCACTCTCACTCTCACTCTCACTCTCACTCACACTCGCACTCGCACTCGCACTCGCAGAAGAAGAGATCGGTGAATGATCCCCAAACGCACCACCCGTCGTGCTTTTATCCTTCTTTTCCTCGAAAAGCCTGCACGATTTTCATACCAAGTATACCTGCGAGAATAATATAAGAACGTGATCGCTAAGCGATCCGTAAAGGTTAGATTTTTATCATGACACTTTGCACAGATCCTGTTTCACAAACTGATTTCTGCATCGCCTACAAAATAGCCAAAAGAACATACTCGTGCAACCAATTCAACATGATAATCAAAGTTAAAAAAACATAATTCTATACCTTCATAATCTCAATTTCCATACTCTATCGTGAAGAAACAATCCACTTCTTGGTTGATAGCAGGGAGAACTGTATGATGTTGTATGTCTGTCTGTCCCTGTGTAAACTACACTGCTGCTGTCTTTTGTTTGTTTTCATCATAACTTTTACAAACGACCTCAGAACAGAGCGATCCAGGTACTCAAAACGACGGGAATAGGTCTGGTCTACAAGGCAACGCGGACAGAATTGCGAAAAACGTCTCTGTTTGGCTAAAAACGCAACTTTTAGGTCGCGACCCATAAAACCTCTATTTTTGGGTATCCACTACTTTTACAACTTATTTTAAGCCTACCCATGCATTTTAAGCTAAAACACATAAATATAAAACATTGATATTAATAAAAATCTCAATTTTACTGTTCATAGACAGACTATCTGTTATTCATTAATCTTTATCAAATCCTTCTTTAGTGTATTAAAAAAAAAGAATATATGTTCTCTCTTAATATTTCAACTCATTCGTATAACCTCTATTTATTAGAGTATTCAACAATCTTTCAAATCGTGCTAACGAAAGATATGCCCTGCTACATTCTTTTCGACTTTAAGAACTTCAAATATTAGTCCTATTACACGTTCGCACAACGCATTTTTGAATAGATGATTTTCTCCCTATTCTAGAATTTGCTTAAGTACGATTTTCGACTTTGAACACCTCTTGTGGTGGGGCTGTAGATTGTGTGAATACTTTCATACGTCAAGGACTTACCAGGTGTGCTGACAAAGTATGTTGGCTAGTAACCTTCATTAGGGATGAACATGTAGTTATTTGTTTTCCAAACTAATCAGAATTCTAACACAAAGACATTCCCTATCTACGGACTTTTCAAGATACTCAGGCAAGTAGGAAATCTGGCTCACAACTGCATGGAAAGTTACGCCAAGGTTTCCTTGCATTATTCTAGTACCTTCAGAAGATCTGAAAACTGGTTATTCCTTTGGACAACTCTTAGCTATGGTTACTCCTTTACAGTACTCAAGTGAGTTATAAATGGAGTTACCATTTAGACTTAAGTGACTCTTACTTGTGGTTACTCCTTTACAGCACTCAAGTGAACCATTTAGACCCAAGTGGTTGCAAACAAACAAAAATGTTGAAAATCAAGATGTTGCTCTTGGTTTCATTGAACCTCCTCACTGCACCAATTATCGGTCATACAGACAACTGGCTCACTTATGGGACGTCAATAAAGAGAACATCAGTATTCTTAAGAAGATATTACTACTTGTGTTTTTGAGGACGAAAAATCTTCCTTAAGGGGGGCTCAATGTTAGGACAAGGCCCAACCTAGGGGTCAGGGACCTAGGCCAAGGGCCGGATGGACCAGTGTGGACTAGGGATCTGCTTAGGGCAAGCGCTAGGAGCTAGCCTATATAAGGGGCGGTAGGGAGGAGGATCCCAGGTTCAGTTACCCTAGGTCTTACATATTGACAGTCTAACACATCTCTCATAAATACTTCATCTTAATCTAGAATTAATTTGTATAATTATCATTAATTTATGGTCAAAATGAGTAATTTCAATCCCAATATAATATAATAATTAATTAGATTCGTATTCCTAAGCTTAATCTCAATATCAACAGAGAATTTAGAATTAGGAGAGAATTTTAGAGTTTAAATAGGTTTAATCTTCTTAATTAATTGAATTAATTAAGAAAATATAAATAGATTAACATAGTTCTACTAATTAAAAAGGGTTAGTGCTAATTACCATTGATTAACCAACTAGAGCTTTGCTCTCTAGTGATTTCTGAGTAGAGGTCCCTCTAGATGAGAGAGAAGTTGGCAAGACTCCGAGTTTGTCTGAAATTATGAAGCAAGGGGTCCTATTTATAGGTTTCCGCACTCACAAGCTCTCATAGGCTGAAAAAGCTAGTTTCTTGTAGCTCAAGCAGCCCCTAGGCTCAAGATGGTGCCCCTGGTACTAATTCTGTCTTGGGCAGGTTCCACACAACTCCTGACACAGCCCCCCAGCTTCCAGAATCGATTTCTGCTATTATTCCTGGCATTTAATGATTAAACTTGAAAATATCTGCAATTTCTAGAACCTTAGGATAAAAAGTCTTTAGCAATAATAATTATTAACACCATTCAATTTTACTTTACTAATTAGATTTATAGTGTAACCTTTCAGAGCACGTAACTTTTCTAGATTTTATCGGAATTTGGTTCTGAAAAATTCTAACCATAGTAAAACTCTGGTTACCGTGCCAAAAATATCAATATTTGCCATAGTTGGATCATTCTATAGTGTTTTCTTAACAACCAAGTTAACTTGATCAGGCTTTGTACAATTTCTAAGGTTTCTAAAATTGGAAACCTTACAAAAAGAGTAGGAGGTTGTTGCATGGAAGAGTGGGAAACCATTACATGGTGTTAGTAGAAAATAAGATAGATAGATAGATAGATAGATAGAGAGAGAGAGAGAGAGAGAGAGATGGTTGAGGTGTCCATGGTATCCTTAGGGGGTCACTATGTATAAATTGCGTAATCGCATGCGTTCAGAGACTATTTTTAAATTTCCTTATCTTTGAATTTTTGACAAATAAAATGCACCCTTTTCCTATTTAATCTATAATTCTTTTTTCAATTTCATTTTACAATACCCATTTGTATGTGAAAATGTGAGAAAAATAAAAATAAGTAACCCCTTTTGTTGCACTCATGTGATAGTCAGATAATTATTAAGTGACCCCCTCGAGATGGTATTACACCGTCTATTTACTTGGGAGGCTACACTACATTGCCCATTGCATGCAAGCATGCTGGTAAATGGGTGGTGGGAAAGAGCGAGAGGGGTGGTAGCCGCTCTCAGCTTGAGAAATGTATGAGAGATTGAAAAACAACACCCACACTGTAGCCATGAATCTAAGGAGGGTTGGATGGTGCCACATACTACTAGCTGGGAGTGAGATAAATCAATCTCTAAGGAGCGGCGGGGAGAAAAACAAGAGTTGTATGCAAAAGTGAGAGTCAATGGTAGGTGGCAAGTTGAGTCTTAGTGGTCTAAAGCGAGGTGCATGGTGGGTAGGTATGAGGTTTCACTATGTGGGATGGTTGGGAGCGTGTTGATAGGTCAACCTTTCAACAACACTTCCACAAATATTCCATGAAGATTTCTCAAATATTCTCTAAAGATTCCATATGAAGATGCTGATGAAGTAATGAAGATAACAATGGATGCTGTAATGTGAAGATACAAGCTCATGGACATCATCGAATATCCCGTTATTATCATTTTGAGCCATTACGGCCACTTTTGTAATGTTTATAGGAACTTCATATTTTAAGTCGGCAATTGTATTTTGGCCACAAATGCTTGTTGGATGAGCAAAGACAGCTCACAATGTTGTAATTAAGGTCTATAGAAGCCTAGGGACAAATCAGGTCATTTTGGTCGGACATTAGGTTTTCTAAGGTTTAGTATATAAACCAAAACCTAAAGCTTTGTAAGGAGACTTCTCATAATCTTATCTTTTGTGTTGACTGGGAGACTACGAGAGAGTGAGAGAGTGTGTGTGTGTGTGCTACAAGAGCTAAGGTGGTCGGAATCGCAAACGGAGAGCAGCAGCGTGCTGCCCACGAGGAGAGCTACGTGTTGATGCTTACATCACGTGCGTTCATTTATGTTTTGGCAGATTCATCTGCGAGCTACTTTTGGAGATTCGATGAGTAAACGTTGTCCGTTTTTGCTTTTCAGCATATCCACGTGATCGGAACGAGTAGAGCTACGCATTAGGAATCTTAGTTTTTGGAAACGTCGACCTGCAAAAACCTGTGAGACATCCTACGCGATTCTGCACCAGGTGTTTTTGGGTAGGGTTTTGGGTCACGGACCTTAGGGAGAGTGGCCTATTGGTGTTGATAGGATATCTCTCAAGTTTCATAACATTTCAAGAACGTCTAATGGGCTTTTGGCTTGCGGTAGCATCATAGGAGACTTTCACATTCACAAAACCGATGGCATGTAGATTTGATATCTCTGTAGGAAGTAGTCATTAGTCGGTCAAGTAGAGGTTGACACCCTTTGCTTGCTTCCTTGCGCCTGTGGGTTGAGCTCCGTCCTCAGTTGAAATTATATGTTAGGTGAGTTCTTGCTATGCTGACATCCATCGCGGCATATCCGCCAAGATTGGCACCGCTGCCAGGGACGAGGGCCCTAAATATGTGACCGAGACTAGTCCTTGAGGATAGAGGTCCCTATGGCTTGCCAGAGTATATTCATTCTTTTAGATAGGATCGGAGAGTGGTGGACTCTTTTGGTCTTAGAGGGAGTCTAGGGAGCGTGTGTCTGGCCTAGATCCTTTGTCTTAGGTAGTATTAGGTAGTAGTAGGTTGTGGTGAAGAGAGTAGGAGTTGGAGTGGTAGATGTGGTGGTAGGTTGACTTGAGAGTCCGTGTGAGGCCAGGAAGCAACCAAGACATCAAAATCACCATCTCACATGATGAGTAGGAGTAGGGTAAGTAGGATATCTTGATTGCTGATCTAGAGTACTTTATGCATGTCTTATTTGCTGTTAGGCTCTCATAGAAGTGGAAAACGCTAAGTAGGAAAGACGGTAAATTGTGTTTGGAAGCTGATTTGAAGTCCAAAAGTTTCTGTGATTATTGCTGAGAGCTCTACAGAGCATAGGAAGTACTACTGCCAGAAAAAAATTGCATTTTAAGACAGTAGACATCCTACGCATAGGATGTCTCTAGGGCTCTTTTGGCAGGGAATGGGGAAACTGAGGTTACCAGTGTGTTCAGAGGGTAGGTTTTACCCTAGTAACATATTGACTTGAGTGTTTTTTCCTATTTTTGTTGACCAAAAGCCAAAAGGCGGAGTCAAAAAAGGCTTAAATTGAGTGATTTTTGCATGTTTTTGCAAGTGTGAAGCATACTTGCACTTGCTGAGAGATAAGGAAGTATCAGGGACACTTCATTCTGAAAAAATAAGCAGTAGACATCCTACGCGTAAGATGTCTACAGGGTGATCTGGGCATTTTTTTGAAAATCTGAGGTTACCAGTGTGTTAAGAAGGTAGGTTCTGCCCTATTTTCACTTGGAAAGTGGAAATTTAACCAAATTTTGACAGATTAAAGCCAAAAGACGAGGATTGCCAGACATCCTACCCAAATTGTGTCCAAGGCCTAATTTTGAGACCAAACCATAGACATGTTCTAAATGTTGTATTGAGTGCATGTGATAAATTTCATCTCATTTGGGTCAGTGAAAGAAAGATTGAACAGACTTTAGCGTTTTTGGACGGACAAAAGACAAGAATAGCTAGTTTTGGGATCTTTTGACATCCAAACTCAAATCTAAGCATACCAGTGGGTTGTTGAAGCCTAGGGGAATCTTTGGTCCAAGTTTGTGTTCGTTTTGAGCAAAAAGACATCCTACACGTACGATGTCTACTACATGATTCTGAGACCAAAATTCTACTGTGACCATACCATGCTGTCATAGCCTTAGATAATCCTCCTAGGCAAATTTGGTCCAATTTGGAGTTGATTTGACTTGAAAATTCACCACATCGGACATCTGGCTTCTGAAACAGATTCTTGATCATTTGACCAGCCTACAAGTGTCAGAATCAAAAAGTAAAAATAACTCCGAGTTTAGCACATCAAGGGGAAGCTACAGTGCAAGTTTGAGCTAAAACAGAGCAAAAATACATCCTACACGTAGGATGTCTCCAATTGATTTAGGACTCCAAACCAAAATGTGAGCACACCACTGTGATCAGCACAACAAGGAGAAGCTGGGGTGAAAATTTCAAGTCATTCTAAGCAAAAAGACAGTCTACCCGTAGGATGTCTCAAGGTGATTTTTAGGTCCAAATGAAAATCTGAGCATACCATTGGGTTGCTAGACACAAGGAGAGTCTTAGTTTCAAATTTGGGCCAATTCTGAGCAAATAGACATCCTACGCGTAGGATGTCTCTTGCATGATTTTGAGGCCAAAACCCTATTATGACCATACCATAGTGTTGTATAGCCTTATATAAGCCTGCCAATCAATTTTGGTCCAATTTGGAGCTCATTTGACTTGAAAAATCAGCTGATAGAGTATCCAGCTTTTGAAACAGATTCTTGAGCATTTGACCAACCTAGAGGTGTCAGAAACAAAAAGTGAGGATACCTAGGGGTTCAACACACCAAGGGGAATCCCTGGCCCAAATTTTATTCAATTCTAAGCAAAAATACATCCTACCAGTAGGATGTCTAAGAGCTTATTTTGAAATTTTGACCATACCACTATGTTGCTAGACCCAAGGGGAACCTTTGAACCAAATCTTGGTTCATTCTGAGCAGAAAACAATTTGGGCGTAGGATGTCTCGAGGGGGTTTTTGGGCAGGAATTTGGGAATTCTAAGACCACGAGTGTGTTCAGAGGGTAATTTTTATCCTAGGAACATGTTGACTTGAGTGTTTTCCCATGTTTTTGATGTCCAAAAGTCAAAAGGCGAAGTCAGAAAGCGAAAAATTCATAAATTGCTTGTTTGGAGTGATTTTGATATTTAAATGAAATTCTGAGCATACCAAGGTGTTGCTAGTGTCAGAACCTTTGAACCAAATATTGCTTCATTCTGAGCAGAGAAAAATTTGGGTGTAGGCTGTCTCCATGCCAGGTTTAGGGTCCAGCTGTAATGTTGACCATACAGGGGTGTTCACAGTGTCACAGAGACCCCAAATCTTGTTTTAAAATTGAATTTTGACTCATTTTGACCATTTTAGACTGCATTTCACTACTTTGGCCATAACTTTCACAAACGGTATTGGATTGGAAAAGTTTTTTATATCAAAACATAGCTTGAGAGCGACACTACAGATCTTAGAGCAAAACTTGAACTAGCTGTATGACTTTGGCAACCATTTAGGTCAACTTTGAAAAAAAAAACGTCGTTTAGGGCTCAAAATGTATCCGGAAGTCAGGAGTGTCTAAAACCGATAGTTCGAAAGAATTGTGAGAAAACAGTCACTGTTTTGAACATAGTTTTGACTTCTCCCTAGGAGAGGGGCTAGTGAGCCATAAGTGAGCTCATCGGCTAGAGTCAACCCAGGCTTTGGAATAGACCGCTCAAATCCACCTAGAGCGGACACGACTGCATGTGAGATTTTCATCATCGGGAAGCTGAAATTTGAAACCAGATTTGGTCTCTAGGCCTTCTAATTGACCATTAAAGACTGCTAAGTAAGCATATTGAAATTATCTATTGGGAAAACCATTGGTCACCTGCTGGAAGGTGTAAAAGCAAACCACGGCCTAGTGTAAAATTGAGAGTCACCTCCAAGCTCAAGGAACAAGTGTGGCCGTCAAAGGCACATCAAGAATTTTTGCGTTCATTGTGAAAAAGTTTTCCAGCTAAATAGAATTTTGCAGATTGTGTGCTAAAGTGAACACAGGTTAGCTCGACTCAAGAATCGCTACGAAGGGAGAAGTCGTTGTAGTATAGTGGTAAGTTGCATAACTTATCACTTCCAATAGATCGAGACCTGCTAAAAAGCTCTAAGCAAAGCAAGCAGCTAGACAAGTCAGTATCAGTCTTGGCAAGCAAGGGAGCTAAGAAGTTCAAGAAGTGCAAGCAAAGCCCAGTTCAGAAAACTCAGAGATTAAGGCATCCACAAAAGCTGAAGGACCTCAAGCGAAAAAGACCGACACAAGGGTGCTAATAATTTTTATTAGCATTGAGGCAAGCAATTAGAGCTATCGCTGAACATGTACAACAAGGGAGTCAAGACGAAAGCAATGGCGTCTCAAAGGAATCAAACCAGCCGAGATGAAGCTTCAAGTACATCCACAGAAATTACAAGAGAGAAAATTTGGATCTATCTGATTAGCCACTACAAAGGACTTCCATGCTATGAGGATGTCAATCGGAATTTGTACATCAAGATAAAGAAAGATACAGAGGGAGCTCGGACATCTCAATATGTGGAAGTTGAAACAACGAAGGATGTACTACACCCACATCCAGATTTCATGGAAGATTGTATGGGATCAATTTACATGAGGCACGGAAAATACATGGACAATGAGATAGAAATGTTGTACAAAGATCAACTTACAGATATCTACACATATCCTCCAAGTAGTTTTTTGTACAAAGCACAAGATGGAAAATGGAAAATTGGTACCCTCTATGGAGACGAAGACTGTTGACACTACAGGGTTGTCAGAAGTCATGAAGTTCCTATAGAAAACAATCATTATTTTGCAGCAGAAGTGTTTGGCTCAAGAGGAGAAGACTACATGTCTAAAGGTGGTAACGTATATCATCTCGTCATGGGTTTACCTCTAAATACACGCCTGGAAGAATTGACACCTACAACTATCACTACACAAATGAGTGACACACCACATGACACACAGCACAAAACACCACATGGAAATACACGGCACAAGTCTCGTGCACTGCACCAGCACAAGACAAAGCACAAACACACCAAATTGCACGAACAGGGAATACGTCGGAAGTATCACCTATGAAGATAACACAACTTCAAAAAGAACTATCTCGGTCTCAAGAGCTACTTAACAAAGCACAAGAAGTCATATCATCAGGCATTGAACAGATGCCAACATCAGATATGGAACCCTCTTGGATGGGGGGAGTTCAAACTCAACAAAGAGACCCTATCTCTTCAAGAGTGGGATTAAGAAGTCCAGTTTTACAAGAAGCAGTGTCCTTTTTAGGAGCCCAAGTGGAATTTCAAGAAGCATTGGAAGATGCCGAGCCGGAGGAGAGACCACCGGAAATTCACAATGCCAAATGTAGAAGGTCAGGTCAAGATGTCATTGTGGTCAACAAATACGGTAGGCACTATGAAAAAGCCGATCTGAAAAATATGGATGAGTTTAACATTTGTGGGCAACCTATAAGTCACATACTTGGACCCCGTCCAAAAGCACCATCCAAGGAAATGGAAAACGAAGATTTGGTTCGATCTTCACCCTCGGTGCAAACCTCGCCAAAATCAACTTGGAAACATAGCCCTAAGGCTATGCAAAATCCCCAAGTCAAAGACCATATACTGATGCAAGAATTAGCATTACGATTGCTAGAAAGAATGGATAGTGATTTGATCTTGTATGCAAGCAATAATGGAAGCTATTTTCATCTTCTCAAGGACAAGAAGATGGAGGATAAAGAGACGAAGCCAGTGGATACACCTAAGTCAGTCATAATCTACAGGTACATGCATGTAACTCAAATGTCTTATTTGTATCGAGATACCATAGGAAATCATTATCAATAGTACTATGGAGAGCTACCTCATCCAAAGAATGCAAATGCTGAGATAGAGGCATATTGCAACCAATGTGCCATCAGTCATCTAATCAAGGACTACCCAACAAAACTCTACCTGGAAAAGAAGAAGCAACAAGCCAAAAGCACTACAAGAGGTTATGTGCTCTTGTGACGCTCTTAGCGACGGAAATACACTGGGTTTTTATAACCCCCGGCGTCGCTATAAGCGTCGCTAAAAGCGTCGCTACGAGAGCGTCGCTATAAGCGTCGCTATAGGCGTCGCTATAAGCGTCGCTATAGGCGTCGCTATAAGCGTCGCTATAGGCGTCGCTATATAGCGACGCTTATAGCGACGCTCTCACAGAAGAGTATAGCGACGCATATAGCGACGCTACAGAGCCATAAATAGCGACGCTTATAGCGACGCCTGAGAGAATATTTTTTTGGTGGCAGGGCATTGAATGCCCTGCCACCCATCAACCATATTGTACTTGATTCACTTTTTAAAAAAAGTGCAAAGGTAAATAATAGACCCAAAATAGTCACCCACAAGACGCATTGTTTGCAAAATTGACAATTGTACACATCATAGACAAACTGAATTGATTGGCAAATGTAATAATGACAATTGTACAACATCATAGGCATAAAGAATTGATTGGCAAAAGGAATTGCGGTGACAAATGTAATAATATACATGGTTCAAAAAGACGTATAAAATCCGTCTCATGATACATAAGCTATGAGAAACCCTAAACTAATGCTATCTAGCTACGGCTAAACTGACGTCGTCTAATCAGACGTCTCATCGCGTCCAAGCGGCGTATCTGTCGGATTCTGCAAAAAAAGACAATAAGACAGTTTTCAATAAGTATAAACATATAACGACATTTATAAAACAATACAAAAAATAAAAAAGAGTAAACCGTAATACTAACCATGCCGCTGCGAGAACTGAGAATGTCCATCAGGGCGTTTAAGCCCTTCCTGCCTGCGTACTCGCGCTCGTACGGTGTGGGATCACGTCCTGTCATCGACCACTGTCAAAACATACAAAGATTTCATTATGTTAGAACTAAAAAACTCATAAACCCTAAACTATCGAACATGCATAAAGAGCAATGTGAAAAGACTTACAAAATCGGCCTCAAATGATGCCCATCCACCGCTCCCCAAGTGGTGCGAGCTCCCTGCCTCTACTCGCGCTCTGGCTGCATCTTTTTGTTGCTTCCACTTGTCGAGATTCTCGCGCGCTGCTTTCTTCGCATTCTTCCAATCTTCTTTGGCCAGCCAATCTGGCCTATTCCACCCATTCTTGATTGCTTTTTGCACTTCGGAACGCTTGTGTTTGCAGTATTCGCGCATTCGAATCTTCATCAGGTCTTCATTGAAGCGCTGATCCCGTGTTGGAACGGGAAACTCATCATGAAGTATGCTGATGACTCTGTTTTTTAAATCACTTGGTACTTCACTCCATTTGTTTAGTATATAGTGTCTAAACAGCTGAGAGCAAAGACCACGCATGCGCGAGATCACCTTCTTGCCGTCATCATCCATGATGATGCCGCCGCTGATGTCGACGGAGTAAGGCAAGCCCTCTGGCCGGTGACGCGTGAACCTGGGTGTCCCGGCAGGGGTCTCTAGCGGCGTGTCGATGGGGGTACGGACGTCAGGTGTCTCCACCGGCGTCTGGGCCCCGAAGCGAGGAGTGTCGAGTGGGGTGGCTCCTGGCGGAGTAGGTAGAGGTGTGTAGCTTCTAGGAACAGTCAGCCGTGCAAAACCTGGCGTAGACGGCGATGCTGTGGCTGGTGTGGGGGCGGGCAAAGAAGGGGAGGGTAAAGAGCCTCGTCGAACACGAGGCGGTGTGGAGGCATCGGTGGCGGAATCCCCACAACAACCGCCACCGCCACCACTAGAGCGCCGGTGTCTAGAAGAGTGTGACGCTCGTCTCGTCGACGCCGAAGCTTCGGAGCGCGCCGAATGCTCCGAAAGAGAGGGAGATGCGGATGGTGTAGGAACGCGCGATGATGCGCCAGAGCGATGACGCTCCACGTACCACTGTCTCTGCTGCGGTGACAAAGAAGAAAGAAACTCCTCATCATCCATACCTGCATTAAACACACGAATATTTAAACTTAATATTGAATGAATAGAGTAGACAATGACGCAAATACCATTAAATACAATGACGTAATGACGCATATAAATACAATGACGCAATGAATCGAGTGGTAGAAGAGGCAAGTCGAAAACTCAGAATTTTCAATCAAAAGAGCTAGAGCTTTTACAGCACGGAGCAAAATTGTTCAAATACAATATTTGTGGCTTTAAGAGATCTCTCTCTCATCCTCGCATAACTCAGCATAACTTCCTATATCTATATAGAGCTCTCTGTTTAAACACATATCCTCTGTTTCATTTTGTAGCTCCTCTGCATGCACCCCATATAGAGCAGTAGCATCTTGATGCTCGTCTGGCACCACCGCAGCGGCTTCTGATTGAGCATCTTCTCTGATCTCCTCCATTGATGTCGTTGTGATTGGCACATGGTAGCCTTCATACGTCCTTGCACTACGAGGGGCTACCTCTATGACGTACCACCAGTTTGATGTAGACTTTGTAGGATGAAATACTACCTGCCAGAGCCACATAACTTACATGAGAGCTTTCAAGCACATAACTTGTAAAAGGGGGATGTTAACTATTTATATACTTACTTGTTCACAATGCTCGGGTAGTACGAAAGTGTCTCTTAGGTCAGTCCATTTCTTAGTAGAATCCACCTCAAGAAAACCAGACTCTCCTCTACGCACAGTAGCGTTTCGACCCTCCATGATTATCTTGAACCATTGCACGTCGAACAAGTCGACAAAAAATCCTCTGTAATCGGTCCTCAAAATCTCTTGCAGCGTGCCGAAGTAAGTGAGTTCCGCCACCACGGGATCTGCATCAGAGGAACGTCGTCGACTAGACTGTTCAAATTTTGCCATGATTCCACAATCTTGAGTAAAACGCTTTTTGTCGATTCGTTCCACCCTAAAATGTCGACCTTTACACCATGCTGCTGTGTATGACTTATACTACAACGAACAAAGATTATGAGTGGCCGTTCAAACGTTTATAAATAAAGTCACTTGCTAGTCGTACATTGCAAACTTACCTTGGTCGCGCAACCCCGAGAGTACTCCCACTCTTCTTCAGTCACTTCGTCACCGCATTGTTGTGCGCTTTTCAATTGGTTGTGCAACCATCTTAAGCTCATGAAGGTTGGTAGGCTCTCCAGAACCGCTGGATAGTGCATCGGTGGTCGTCTTCCCCGTCTCCACTCGATTCGTGCCCTTTGTCGCTCTTGCTTTGCATCCTCATATTGTGAAATCCACTTTTGCATCACTGGATTGTGAAGCATGCAAAATCGGTTGATTTTAGCCTCTAGATCTTCCGTCATCTTCTTCTCAACACCGAGATTGCACATGACAATCCCAGATATGCGCTCATCATCTATGGTTCGCCATAGCGTATCCCGGGATTTATCAAATCCGTCTAACCACTCTCCAATGTACACTAGGGACTCTGATACCAACCAACCTTCTTCCATGCTACCCTCCGGACGTGCCTTTTGACGCACATATCCCTTAAGCGTTTTCATGAAACGCTCTAAGAAGAACATCCATCTGGAATGAACTGTGCCAGCTATTTCCACCTCATCAACTATGTGAATAAGAAGATGCACCTGAATGGTTAGCATTGTAGTAGGAAAATGTTTCTCAAACATGCACACAAGCTCCGCAGCATTTAGTTTGGCGAATGGTATGGAGTCTACGTCGATCTCCTTTTGTGAGATCCATTGCACCAGCTTTGCAAGTTTGTAGATTGTGTTACGGATGTCGAGAGACAAACATCCCTCAATGGCAACCGGTAAAATAAACTGTAAAGTATGTGCAGCAATGATATTAAAGTCCACATTTTATGCAATGATATTAAAGTCCACTATGAACGTACCTGACACATTTTATGCCAATCGTGTGACTTCAAACCGGTAAGCTTTCCTTCTTTAGTAAAACACGTTCGGAGCGAGTGCATTACGCCAGTGGGGGTCCGCAAAGATCGAATGGCCTCTTTTACTTTGCGTTCTTGGGCTCCTGTGAAAATCCATGGTGCTTTAGGAAGTTTTATCGATCCATCAGACGCTGTTTGCGGCCAATATTGCTCCATACGATCCACATTTCTAAGGTCAACTCTGGCTCCCAAAGTATCTTTCTTGCCGGTCAAATGGTCCCATAGTAGATTACCCACATTCTTGAATTTGTGCATTGGATCGAGCAAGTGATTGATCACGAGTCGAGGCCAGTATGGTAACTCGTACCATAGAGATAGTCTCTTCATCCCTGGAGGCAATCCGTCATCGCACATCTCCTTCTGCTCTAACCATGCTTGTGCAGACATCCTTGGTGGCTCTCTTCCCAAAAAGCCGTCGCGTAACACATGATTCTCCGGAAGATACGCTTGATGACCTTCGTAGATTTGCTTCTTCAGTGAGGGTGCCCTACGTGCATTCAGTCTAGGTCCACATGTGACACATGCTCTGTATCCGCTTGTTTGAAGCCCTGCATGTATACACATGATAATAGATCAACTATGGGGAAAAACAAGATTTACAGTGTCTGAGAGAGGAGTGTCAATAGATCACCTGAGCATTCTGTTAGCCCGGGATAGTCATGCATGGTCCACATTAGAATACCTTTGATCAAAGCATTCCGTCGTCCTGTGTGTCGGCTCATATCCACCACCTCTATGCCAATCCACAATTGTTGTAGCTCTTCCAATAGTGGACGAAGATACACATCCATATTCCCCACTTTATATCGCCCTGGCACAATCAAGCTTAGCCATAGGTGCCCCTTCTTCGTAGTCAACCACGGGGGAATGTTGTAGTTGACGATGACAACGGGCCATACACTGTAAGATGTTGATCTTTGACCAAATGGATTTACGCCATCCATAGCCAGGCCTAAGCGCAAATTTCGAGCTTCCCTGGCAAAATCCGACCATGTTCCATCTATATGTTTCCAGGCTGCGCAATCTGCAGGAATTCGTAGCACACCATCCGAAGATTTATTCTCCTCATGCCATGATGCTAGGGCGGCCATGGACTTACATTCGAAGAAATGCTTGATGCGAGGAAGCAAAGGAAAATGTCGCAAAACCTTTTGTGGAATTTTTGTCCCGTGGAGATCTACTCGATATCTTTCGGAATCACATTTCGGACACTTCTCCATGTCTGTGTATTCCCCTCTGAAAAGAATGCAGTCATTAGGACAAGCGTGGATAGAATTGTAATCCATCCCCAAGTTTCGCAAAATCTTTCTTGCTTCATCTCGGGAATCTGGCATCACATTGTCAGCTGGTAGAATGTGCTCTTTCAGCAATCTACACAACATAAAAATATGATACAGTCGTGTAAAAATCTATCAGATCATTATACACCATGAGTTCTATTAAAGTAAACTAATTGTAATAGATCACCTGAAAAGCGCTGTGACGCTAGTGTCACTCCATCCAAACTTTGCCTGAATGTTGAGAAGAACCAGGAGTGCTTTCAATCTAGACATACGTGCTCCATTATACAATGATGTATCGGCTTCACTTTTCATATCATCATAGATAAGCCTTTCTGAATCCATGATCGTCTCGATCATTTCATCAATCTCGGGCTCAAACATTGCCTCGTTGGGAATGTGCTCTGCATGATCATCCCCCGAGCTGTCAGAGGCTACATCTTGTGGCCTCACATATGTTGCTTGACCAAAGCGCCTGCGAATACGTCTATTGGGTTGCAAGATTGCTGCTTGTTGGCCAGCGTCAGAGTCCGACGAGTTATAATTGGCAACAACTCGATCTATAATAGATGGATCGAACTCGCCAAATTCACGAACGTGCTGCAAAGAAACACGTCTTGTCCGTCGCACAGTATGCTTGCATTGATTACAAGGACATAAGACCCTCGTTGAGAGATAGGTGTTTCGGTTGGACGGTCCCACATCCTCGTCGCTACACATAATGAGGATAAAAAACTTATAACCTAGACAACAAATTTAATATTCTATTGGCATTCTTCATCTTATCTCTCTCTCTCTCTCTCTCTCTCTCTCTCTCTCTCTCTCTCTCTCTCTCTCTCTCTCTCTCTCTCTCTCTTTACCTCACATTCTCTAGTCATGTCCAATCCCCGCACACCTCGGTCTAGAGGTGCACGGAGATCAGAACCACCGGGTTATAATCTCGTCTTTATTGGTCAATACCTATATTTGTGGGTACAAGAAATCTAGACACCCACGTCTACATGATACTGCATGTAGTGGACAAAATCCCTTTGCCTCTTCTCTAGCTGTAGCACTTCACTTCATCTTAACATCTTTTCACAGTAGATCTTTTCACTGTTCGTCTAACTCTAAACCCTAAACCGTAAGTAATTCTTGCGTGGACTCGATCTAACGTAAATAAGCGTAAATCTAAATAAACGTAAATCTAACTAAAAATAAAGCTAAATCTAATTTAACGTAAGTCTAATGACTAGAGGTTGTCTAGATGGTCATTGTGTCGGGGATGTAGTGACTCTTGCCGCCCTGAAGATCCACCTTCTTCCCTATCTTCTGAAGACATTTCACCAGTACTTTTGGATCGACGGAGCCCACTATGAGTGAAGGCAGCAATACCCTATATTCCATTGAGGGCTTTCTTCACCCGCTTCATGCAGGCATCGCAGTCTATGGAGACCCGCATCTAATCTAATATAACATAAATCTAAATCTAGCTTAAATAAATGTAAATCTAGTTAAAAATAAACCTAAATCTAATTTAATGTAAGTCTACATATAACCTAATCTTTAACGTCTTTTAAAATAGTTTCCTACGACGTTATAACTCTCTTCTTCCTGTGTGTGTGCGCGTGTGTGGATGTGTGTGCCAATAAAAAGAGATAAATGGTATAACCTTTCTATCACTCATGCCAAGTATGATAGATTGATTATGCCATTTCTCTCTTGAATAATAGGTCTTCAGTTCAACTCCTCGTCGGCTAGATCTTTAGGTCTTTTAATTTTAATTAGTTTCCTACGACGCTCCCTTAGTTTCTCTTTCTTTCTCTCTCAATGTGTGTGCGTTTTTTTGGATCGTATGCATGTTTTCTTTCTCTTTTCCTCTCTCAATGTGTGCGTTTTTTGTTTATGCATGTTCTCTCTCTCTTTTCCTCTCTCAATGCGTGCGTTTTTTGTTTATGCATGCTCTCTCTCTCTTTTTCTCTCTCAATGTGTGTGTGCATTCTTTGTTTATGTATGTGTGCGTTTTTGCACTCTCTCTCTCTCTCTCTCTCTCTCTCTCTCTCAAAAACACTATATGTGTGTGTGTATGTGTGTGTGTGTGAGAGAGAGCGCGATGGAGAGAGAAAGAGGGGAAGGGAACATGAGAATGAGGAGAGAGAAGGAGCATACCTGGCTCTCCTTCCTCTCCTCGTGTGTGTGTGTGTGTGTGTGTGTGTGTGTAAAAGAAAAAGAGAGAGAGAGAGAGAGAGAGAGAGTGAGGGAGAGCGTTACCTGCTCTTTGCTTGAGGGCGCCGAAAAACTCAGATCTGAGATCTGAGTTTTTGGGCGCGCTCGGTTATTTTTTTTACCCCAGTGAGCGTCGCTATGAGCGTCGCAAATTTCTTTGTAAATTTGCGACGCTCATAGCGACGCTCATAGCGACGCCGGGATTTTTTTTTTTGAGCGTCGCTGTGTGAGCGTCGCTAATGTGAAGAGCCTCTTGTAGTGAAGCAAAGTTCAGAAAGTGACAACAAGGGAACGGAAGTAAGAATCCCCAACGAGATCTCCGGAAAAGAAGCAGATCTAGTTGTAGAGCACAAAAGATAGGCTCAAGACACAATTGCTTGAAGTCAAGGGTGTCAATGACATTATCATAGAGAATAAGGCTTTCAAAGAATATCAATTGAATCAGCTGATTCAAGATCGCTTAAAGAACCTCAGTGAGGACAAGTCAAAGCATCCACAAGGTGATGAATATGAAGCTCGCAGTCCAAGGTTCGAGAGAAAAAGAAGCCAAGATTCTGAAGATGGTAAGAAAACCCTAGAAGAGGTGGGAGAGGTAACAACAAAACTTAGTGTCACCTCACAAGACAAAGACATGCAAGTTGATTCAATGGATGAAGCTGAAATTCTAAAAGAGAATTCCTCTACTGTAGACTCTACAAGGATGATTGAAGAAATCAAAGAGCAAAAGAAGCTAAAAGAAGATGTAGCTAAAGTTTTAAAACCTATAGAAGAAAGGGAAATGACCGACTCCAAAATTGACTACCAAGGACAAGCAATGCAGGATATGAATGAATATTTTCAAGAAGAGACTCTACCAAAACCCATGGAACAATGGGAACCAAAGGCCACGACGACCATTGCATCAGAAGAAGAGAGTCAACCTCAACCTCCTGCTACACAAGCTTCAAAAGATTTCCAAGAAGAAAAGTGACCATTGAGTGACCTTCAAGTGCTAGAAGAAGTAAATAGTGACAGAGAGCTTTTAAAATCTTCAATGATTGTTATCACTACTAGCTCCGAAGAAAGCAAGCATACTAGCGCTCCAAGATTATCAACTGCCGACAAAGGCAAAGCCACAATGAGCCCACAAATGTCCTAGCAACAGGATCAGTCCCTTAAATCAGAGTCTTCAATCCAACCCAAACAAGTTCAAGACAGTGCTTCTACATCAACTAACCACATGCTTCCACATGAAAGGCAGACTCCAAAGAAAACCTTTCGACCAAAATACCCTACACTGCGAGATCACCGCCGCCAAAGATTTTCGAAGGTCTACATTAAAGCTGAGGAAATCAAAGTCAAGGACCCAATATGGATCGCTCATCCAAGCCAATTGATGAACGGTAAACACATGGGATGGATATCCTCTCAGTACAGCTTAGTAGAGCAAGGCTATTATGAGGGTCAAAAGAAACTTTGGTTACCAAAACCACAGACCTTGGCTTATGTGGTGGATAAAGGTTTCAAAAAGCGTCCCCAAAAGAAACAAAGCTCATATTTATATTGCCAAAGGAGACCAACCAACAAGGCTTGCGAAAGGTACGCAGGAAATTTCAAATCCAGCTGGCCTTCATACCAACATAGGACTTCATCGGTAGATAATACCAAAAATGGCACTCTTGTACATCTCAATACAACATCAAAAACATCATGGGAAATGCCATCTATGATTCTTCAAGCACAAGGTTAATATCAAGGAACTTGGAGAATCTGGCTATCAAAGATGCGAGGTAGACATTCTTCAATCAGACGACTTCAGCTTGAAAATAATCGCAATTTTACGGATGGCAAAATCAAGGACAATGTCACAATCAAGAAAAAGGATATCTGCAAAGACACTCTAATCACACGATGCAGATACAAATGGGTGCCAAAAGAACAACACATGCCAAAGAATATTGAAGTCATCTCTAACTCTCAAGAAATGTGAAGACATGATAGACAAAGTGTTACGGAGAATGGAGCGAGCCAATCTTCTCAACCAAGGGACCAACAACAACAAAAAGAAATTTTGACAACCAAGGTCACCCAGGTATGACAAAAGAAACCAATATTGCTAGTATGGTCCTTTACAAATCCTCTCTTTGAGGATGTGAGTTTTGAATTTCAAAACCCATTCTTGGTCGAAGTCTCCCAAGAGTAAGTCAAGTCCCCATAAACGTCATGGAGAGTGGAGCGAGCCAATCTTCTCAACCAAGGGACCAACAACAACAAAAAGAAATTTTGACAACCAAGGTCACCCAGGTATGGCAAAAGAAACCAATATTTCCAGTATGGTCCTTTATAAATCCTCTCTTTGAGGATGGGAGTTTTGAATTTCAAAACCTATTCTTGGTCGAAGTCTCCCAAGAGTAAGTCAAGTCGCCATAAAAATCATGGCGTAAGAGTCAAGAGTCAGGCAGTTGAGCCACTAAATGAGCAAGCATCAGACCCAAGCTTCATGTCTTAATATTTTTTGTGGTCTGTGAGTCTAGATATTTAGATTATAGCTCAAGTTGGAAGAGTTGAGCATATTGTAAAATTGAGTCGCTCATGCTGGATAGGTAAGCATAAGAGTCGAAGTCTAATTATTTTAATCGGTGGAGTGGCGGAGTAGTCCAAAAAACACTCACGCACATGTACACAGTGAGGAGAGTGAAAAAAACATCGAGCATCAACAACCCTTCTTGTGAGTAACGGCAGCTCTTGAAGTCAAATATATTTTTGCTTCTAAAGCTACGTTCACTCCTGGAAGCACCCATTCAAACTCTTCTTGCACAACATATTGTTTCCCATGCATCTATCTCTGAAAGCATATATAATGTCCCATCATTGGACACGATTTGTGTTCCACCCATGCACTTACACAACAAAATGACGATTAGGAAGCGGTAACAGGTTTCATAAGCATTTACTCAACAACAAAGACTCTGACTTCAAGCTACTAACACTTATCCAATGTATATCCAATCAATAATAGTAGCCATACGGCCATAAGTACTTTAGCTCAACAAAACTTGGTTACATCAAAACATAAGTACATATAGCCTCACATTTAATTGTGACTAAAGGCATTTTTTCCCGCTGGGTTTTTCCCTTTAGTCCTATCCAGGTATCCAAGACCTTCATTTTGTAATATACGCCACATTTTATTTTTTATATAAACACAGCAAAGCAAACCAACGGCATCCCCAAACAACTACATGATCATAAACTAGAAAATCAAAGGGGAGCGACCCAGAAAAAATTCAAAAAGGCTTCAAGTTTACAGGTACACGTGCAGGATGACACCCAAAGAACAAACAATACAGAGCTGCCAAGATAAAGACTTACTGCAACAACAAACCTCACTTGACTTATTCACGATACAACAACCAATCGGAGGGGGAGAGCTATGGCTTCAACTACACTACATGTACAAGAAAAAGGTAACTCTACAACATACAAAACATCCAGTAGAAGCAACTGCAACAACAAAAGCTTCAACCAACACCAAAACATGAAGCACTCGTCAAGGCCACTACATAGATAGGGTCTTGTGGGGGACGACAAGAATTCGGAGGTGGAGAGTGTTGTCAGGTCAACCTTTCAACAACACTTCCACAAAGATTCCATGAAGATTCCTCAAATATTCTCTAAAGATTCCATATGAAGATGCTGATGAAGTGATGAAGATGATGATGGATGCTGTAATGTGAAGATACAAGCTCATGGACATCATCGAATATCCCATTATTATCATTTTGAGCCATTACGACCACTTTTGTAATGTTTACAGGAACTTCATATTTTAGGTCGGCAATTGTATTTTGGCCATAGATGCTTGTTGGATGAGCAAAGCCAGCTCACGGTGTTGTAATTAATCTCTATGGTATCCTAGGGACAAATTAGGTCATTTTGGCCGGACATTAGGTTTTCTAAGGTTTAGTATATAAACCAAAACCTAAAGCTTCATAAGGAGACATCTAATAATCTTATCTTTTGTGTCAACTGGGAGACTGCGAGAGAGTAAGAGAGTGTTTGTGTGTGCTACAAGAGCTACGGTTGTCGGAATCACAAATGGAGAGCAGCAGCGTGTTGCCCACAAGGAGAGCTACGCGTTGATGCTTACATCACACACGTTCATATGTGTTTTGGCAGATTCACCCGTGAGCTACTTTTGGATATTCGGTTTAGGTGCTCCGTGTGTTGCAACTGTAGTAAATGACAACTTGTTGATATGAATTGGCTACTGTTGAAACTTAGCTAATGACGTTGTTGTTTGTTGCAACTAGCTGGACTGTAGTTTTGTGCCAGACAAGTAAGCATAGTTGTTTGACATCGATCGCACTATTAATTGGTCCACCCCTCTGTTTCCAGTAGTAAGGGTCACCATCCATCATATATATATATATATATTCTTCATACTTTGGTAGTTTCGTATGGAATTCAGTTATAATGGAGCATCCATGAAGGACAGGCCTTGAGTTCAAGACTTCTTTTCATATATCACCCTAGTGTAGTAGATCTTGAGTCGTAGTTTCTTATGAGCTCAAAGCCTTTTCAAATAGATGTTTGAGGTCTCTTGGGAGTTTTCCTACGATATAACTCTTCTACTGCTGCCCTTCGGCCCCCTTCGGAGCTAAGGTAAGGATTAAGTAAGCCTCCTTAAATATGATTTTTTTTTCTTTTACTATACACATACTCAATCTAATGTAGTATTATTGTTAGTCATATCTAACCTCACATGCATCCTATTAATGTATTAACAGGTTATGTCAATATTTACCGAGTGAAAACTGAGATATTAGCAATATTTAGGTTTTTCTCAATATATAAAATATTATGGTTTTTACATCCTATTCAAATCTCTTTCACTAATTACAAATCTATGAAGGATTAACATTAAGACATCTAATGATTTGCAAGAAATGGGTAACATCGAGAAATAAAAATGAAGAAAGGATACCAAAAAGAAATTATGTAAGTGCAATTAGCTTTGGTGCATAATCATGAAGATCATCGCTGCGATTCTCTTTGATTCATTATCACCAAGATCACAGCCTTGTGCTTTGATACCTTTGCAATAGTCAAGAGCACTACATGCCTACAAAATATGCAAAATGCCCTCCTAGAGACAATAAAAGAAATAGATCTACCTACCTAGCAATGCATATATACCCATGATCCAATGTGAGAACAATCAAAGAAAGATAAAGAGAGATAAAGAGCATGAAGCAAGTGCATCTGCACCTCTTAGAGTAGAGTGCTATGCACACCGCTAGAGAGAGAGAGGAGAGGAGAGGAGAAGGAAGCTTCTGAATGCCCACTAAAGTCTCATGTTCACTGCTCATGCTTCATCTTTGTCTCTTACACTCAAGCCTTAAGGTTGTTGGTAGTTGTATCACCCATGCCCAAAACTTCCCTTTCTCTCAAATATGCTTTGTAGAGTTGTGTAGAGAGGCCATTGGTCAAACCGCTTTCCTCCCTTAGGCTGAGAAATTATTCAGTCTTTGCGTTTACTGTGTGCCATATCTGTGTGACTAAGAGAGTCAGAGAGTGTGTGAGGCCTTATCTCTTTGATATGCATGCTACGGAGCAGCCATTGCAAAGCCAAAACCACCAATAAGTAAGAAACATCGAGGACTACGCACCAACGCCAAGCTTACAAAGTTTTGGTCTCTTTGGAGCGCGAGCTCCCATGAGCTTCTAAGTGAGTTATCTTGCAAACTATGTGTCTGTTTTGCAAATTCTTCATAGTAGTAGGTTCATGACAAGAAGAGCTACACATTAGGGCCATGCAGGTTGAGAATCGCTGACCTGTAATAGACTACTTGTCTTCATACGTGTTAGCAACAAGCTAACACGGACACCATTTTTCGGAGTTCTCTTTGTAAAACATTTATTATTTTGATAAATCGAGAATATTGTAACTCCTATTTTCTCGGATAAACTTTGTAATTAATGATCCGGGGCTACAAGCTTCCAGATTGTATCAGCCAGTCATTTTCTAGCATTGCTAGAACTCCAGATTATTAGTTTTGACCACCCAAAAACCTTGGCTAAGGTATAAAAGCCAAATTTTGTAAGTTTTTTATAAGTTTTGGATAAGAAATACACAGCGTGAGCTAATGTTGCTCACTTCTCTCCCTCTTGCGCTTCCTACTCCCTCTCCGGTTGTCACATTGCGATTGTGTTTGTTGCATTGCAACCGTAGGTAAGAGCTCTATGCATTGACGTAAGCAGTTCACAGTATTTTGTAGCTTTTGGCATTGCCGACCCGTGGCCTAATTTCATCATAACTAGGAATTTACACTTTTCAATAAAAAACTAAGCATAGTTGGATATTGGGACATCATTGCTAAGCATTTAGATGCATTTTGGGTCGAAAATGACTAGGTCAAAAATCCACTGTTGTTAATAATTGTGGAACTTGACCTAAAATGGGGTTTGAAACCATAAGCATGTGTGCTTAGGTCTTATAAACTTGTCCTACAATTTTCACTACGTTTGGATGTCATTTGATGCTGTAACGGATGTAATTTGTTTGCCAATGAGCTATTGGCTTTTGGTGATTTCAGTCACTTGAGTGTAGCCTGAGTTAGATGCGAGTTGTTGGTTGTTTTCCAAGATATTGACAAACTCTTGTAGCCTCTATGCACTGGTTGAGTCAGCTTCGTCCCATGGTTTGACAAATTAATCGTGGTTCTCGCTAATACTGCAATAAGATAGGATGGTGAGGTTAGACATGCGTCCCACATTTGGCGCCGTCATCCAAAGTATGTCGACGCTAGAAGGTGGCATGGGCAGGTGTCTACAGGCAAGAAGAAGCATGGTAAAGGACTGGAGCAGCTAAGAAGATCATGGGATGGAAGGTGGCAGTGGAAGTGTATGCACGATGCGGCTTATAGGCCAAGGAAGACTACATAATGGGCTAATTGGGGTAGCAGAAAAAGAAGATGCAGAGTGTAGCTTTTGGGTCCAGAAATAAAGAGCTTGAATTGTTGAAGAAACAGGTCCAGACAGCTCATCAAACCAAGCTACGGAGCCCAAGTTATTGAAGGTTGAAGCTTTAATGGTTTGCAGATTCTTACCGGATAGGGCAGTTGGGGACAGGTGGTCCAAGTGAAGCTTGAGATATAGGTGTGTAGAGCTCAATTCATGGAGCCTACCCGTCTTTTCAGATTGCGGATTGGAGCCATGGTTTGTAAGATATGGTCATTTGAAGTTTTTTCGGGGGCCGGGTCTGAGCCCACTTGGCCACATTGGAAAATGTGCCGTTTGGCATCTTCTGAGCCTCGACAAAGTTCTAGAGCAGGGTGTACACCATACGGAGCTAGCAGGACGTGACTGCATGAAAAACGAAGTCCGGAATGGAAAGATATGGCAGACGGATGTTTGGGTCTCTATGTCCAAAGCAGGTTGCATATGATTTTTTCACTTTTTGAAATCCTTGGTTCGAGGATGCCGAGGAGTCAAAATGTAGAGATGAAGGGTGTGTTCGGAGCCAAGAAAGTGGCATTTCAGATGGTGGTTACAGCTTGGTAGTAGGACCTGGGAGCAAAGAATGGAAGCTAGATGAAGGCAGGCCAAAAAAAAAGGCTTGTGTTAAAAATGTAATGGGTTTTTTTTTTTGAAGTTCAAAAGGCCATGGCCTCTCGGGCCGCCACGTGGCAGCCTCGATACCCCACATACGTAGTAAGCATGGCGAGTGTCACGGTATATGAGCTAGGGCATGGCCCTTCCATAAGCACCCAAGTGAGGAGTGGAGAGCTCTTGGAGCTCGTGGCTATGGCGCATGAGGCGCGGCGCTGCAGGGGCGGAATGTTGGTGGTTTTGGCGGCGACGGCGGCCGGCGGGGCAGGGCAGCGGTGGCGCCCGCTTGGTTGAGGTAGATGATGACATGGCAAATAGGGTAAGCCGTGGTGCCTGCGCCCGTAAGCTTTTTGAGGGGAAGGCCCCCCCCCAATAGCGACATCACAATTGCTTTGGTAGGGGAGGGGTCCTGCTGTAGCAAAGAGGTGCCAGTAAAGGAAAAGTCTAAAGGCACTCAAGGGCCAAGAGAAGGGAAGTCCGGGGGCCCGGATCGGATAAGGACGAGAGATGAGGCATGCAAAGCTTTCCAAAATAAGCTAAGCCAAGTGTTGGCAATGCATACAAGTTCTAAAAGAAGCTCCAAATGAAGTGCACGACATGGAATCACACCACATTTTTCTTTTTTGGGATTTCTAGGCACACCCCTATAAAAGGTTGTAAATGAGAAAATTTAAGGGCTTTTTTGCCTGTGTGAGTAAGTGAAATCTTGGAGCTTGTGTGATGCCAAGCTTGCCATTGAAGCTGCATACATTGGTTGTACTACTCTCTATGCAATAATACCACTCACTTGCCCCAATCTCGTGTGTTGCTTCTCCCCATCCCCCTCCTCTTCTCTCGCTCTTTGTGTATTGGCCATTGCTTGCAGAGGGTTTGCCTGCATCTTGAAGGGTGCTATCAAGAGGGCAGATTAGGAGTGTTTTGTAAGTCGGAACGGGTGAGCTAAGTAGTGTATGTGCATTTGTGTCGTGGGTGTTCGTGTGCAAGGAGTGAGGTAGTTGCTTTGTATGCTAAAGTGGAGTTCTTAGTGCAAATTAGCCAATTTGAAGGTGTTTTTTGAGAGAGTAGGGGTGTTGTGGAATCCTTGGGATATAGAGAGGCAAGTAGTTTGTGTGCTGGGTGTGTTCCCTATTCCCCCTCTCCACCGCTACCGGGAATGAATAGACCTAAACTAGGGAAAACACGATCGTCTTGTGTAATTGTCCATTAAATTTCTCTAGGTTTGCTTAGAGTGAAACTTTCTTTTTAGAAACTGCATAGCTTAAGATTGTATTCTTTTGCTATGTAGAGGTATCTTGTAAGTAATCGTACTTGCTGAGTGCCTTTAGGACTTTAAGATTAAGTTAGGATTTGGAGAATGATTGAAAGGCGAGACAAGTCTTAAGATCAAGTCTCTCAAAATCGTAAAAGACAAGAAAACGAGTGTTAATTTGTGGACACTTTCCACAACCCCATTGCATGATAGTCTAGGAGTAGGGTAAGTAGGATCCGAGGTGGATTTCAAAAATTGCTCTCTCTGAAAGAATCAAGTGTGAATTGTTACTGAAAGTTGCAAAATCTCAGGTCTACGGCTAGAAATAGCTCGAAAAGACTCAAATCACTCAATTCGACTAGAGATTAAGCCTAAGAGTTGTTTGAACTAGTTGATAAGGTCAAAGACAGTTCAAGGTAAAAATTTCAAGAGTTGGTCAAAACTCAAATTATTTACTTTTTCTTGATATTTTAGGCCAAATTAAGTTTTTACTTGATTCATAGGCTTAAAATAGCTCATATAAAGTTTGTCTTTGAGAAAACTATAAAAATTGCTCATTTTAAGCCTAAAGTTAATAATCACGATTATTAACCTTTTGCTCTAAATTAGCCAAGGTTCATACCATTGACTCATTGCATGTGTACAAACAACGTTTTTAAAGGCCCAAGAGATTTGGATCACTAAACTGGCAAAAAACTAGGTAAAAACTAAAGTTTGTACTGACTTTTTGAATCTTGAGTATAAATTGGGGAAAAATCTATCCAAACTTGTTGAAATTTGATTCATAGGCTTATGTTGATGTCATAAACATGTGTACATGCTTAGTTGACCAAAAATTTGTAAAAATTTATTAGAAGTAAATAATTGTGATTATCTACATCTACCCTATTTGCTAACTTTTTTGACCAAGTCTGCATACCACTAGTTTTACCATGTTTTAATAAGCCCACAAACCAAACTTGGATCACTAGATTAAAAATTGTGAGTAAAATTGCAAAGTTAATCTACGGACAGATAATTGATGACCATTTGACCAAAAACTATCCAAACTTGATGAAAATTAGCTAGTGACCTTAACTTAAGGTGCTTAACAGATCTGTGTCAAAGTTGGGGTAAAAACTTGTAAAAATATAGCAGGAGTAAATAATCGCGACTATTTACATCTGCTTCAAAACTTGATGATTTTCCAAATTTGAGTATACCACAAGGTCAAGCACATCAAGTAGACCTCACAAATTAATTCTGGTGAGATTAGAATCCCAAAAGTGAGACTTAAGCCAGATTCTCAAAATCAGAGTCTGCAGACACCCAACAGTTGATAAACTTGATCAGATTTTTTTCAAGCTTGTTGAAACTTGTCCAGGGACTCTAACAAGTTGTATACTTGCTAAACCTATCAAAAAAGTGCAAAAAACTGACAAAAGTAAATAATCACGAATATTTACTTATGCTATCCAGAGACATCATTTTTTACTTCAGAACTTATATAGATATAGTGATAGACCAACATAATATAAAGCCACATAGAAATTTTGGGTTCAATTAGATCAAAATTGGTACACGTACACTTCGTTTACAGGTTGCAGATTAGACCTTTGATTTTTACTAAAGTAGAATTTGAAAGTCAAATTTTGACTCTCATAGCTCGATTTGAAGTGATACACAGAGATCAATCACGAGAATAACAAAAACTCTACTGTCCTTATAGAAGAATAGCTAACTTGATCAAATTTGTACAAGAATCAGGTTGCAGATGAGGAATCAGTGGCTTGATAGAAATTTGCAATTGAATCAGGTGGAAATTGACGACAAGTCAATCCAAAGATAAGTACTCTATCCAGGGCTTCATAAGTCTATATGAACCTTATGTAGTTAATCTATGTGTAGATATGCACATATAGCAACATACAACCATCACTTGACCAAGAATGGATATGTGGTCAATCTAGACAACACATGTACCTATTAAAGAACATGGTTGTACATGTCTTTCTTAGAAAATAACACATTCACATATGACCATCACTTGAGCTAGGATGAACATGTGGCCAATCTAAAGTGCACATATCTTAATTTGTGTTCTTTTATTGGTACATGTGCTATCTAGATTGGCCACCTATCCACTCTAGCTCAAGTGATGCTAATATGGTGATTCTTATGAATACATTCTCTCTAGATTGACCACATGTCCATTCTAGGTTAGTTTTTGTTAGATTGTCTAACTCTCTTCACTAAAAATATCATGCTAGTATGTTCCTTTTGTGCCCTAGTTTTTAATGTATCACCACGTGTACATATGTTCTTCTTCAGTCAAAAGTACACTCTAGAATGTCCATTTGGCCATTCTTGGTAAACAAATATTTCTACTATTAGAGGATCACCATTATAGAGCAATACATGTCTAACTTAAATACATTCTTTTAGATTTAGTTTGATAACAATAGACATTATAGCCACTTGTAGCCACTTAAACACCATATTTTTTAATGGAATGATAAGCGAACACACCACCTAGCCATTCAAAACCTAGCTTGACACGCTACGAGGTCCATTATTTAGTCATTCTAAACTTAATATTATAAAATGTGTGTCATAGATTATATACATTTCTTTGTCATTCTAAACTCATTCAAGAAAGTTATGGCATTAAACCTAGACTTGTAATGAGCCACAAAACTAGCTAAAGCCATAAAAAATGGTTCCCATCAGGATTTTAGAAATTGAAACATAACTTTTGTATATGATATCAAAATTTCATGGAACTTCTTAATTATCAATTCAAGATATGAAAAAAAGTTTCTAAATACACAATTTACATGAAAATTTCAAAGTAAAAGAAAAATTTTACTTTCTAAAATTAGTAAACTTTACGTAAAACTGGACTTTACTAAACTTTGAGAAGTTAAAAATGTCGGCAGTCTTTCTATGTGGGTTAAAAAAGCTTGGTACAATCTATCACATACCTATTGAGGGATTTTTCAAAGAAGTTTGGACCTTCTTAGCAAATGATTTGATTTACTTTCAAAAGAAAATATTAAAAAATTATCCATCCGCATAAAAACGTTGTAGAGAATGGCAATGAAAAGACACCTTTAAACCTTCATTTAGCTTTGTACTATTTTTTTTCAGCTCAGATTAAGTGTGGGTCATAATTCCTTGAAACCATTTTTTATTTAGATAACTAACATAGTGTTGGAAAATATTTTACAAAAGTCTTTAAAAGCCACAAAACATTAGGAAAAGTTTGGACTCAAAAATGGGCCTTGTAAGAATTGTTGATGTGGCATAGCTTTCAAAAAGTGGGGATCGGTAAATTTTTTGCAAATAAGCTCCAACTTGTCAGAGGTTGGATATTTAGAATCTACTCTTCAAATGCTATCTATTGATATATAGCATGCATGTATCGGACATTGCCTTCATGTAGATCTAGGAAAAGGTGATTTTAGATTACCGTAACGGTAAAAAAACATAACTGATTGAAAAAAAATGGCATAACTTTTATAGAAGTCATCCAAACTTTTCGGACCTTGGCTCTTTAGAATCCATTTTTCAAGAACTTTCCAATGATAGGTGGAGAGAGAAACAAAAAGCATAACACCTAGTTAGATAGCATGAAAAATACTTCAAAACAGAGAGAAAATTAAGCGATTGACAACAGTTGAGGGCCGGATTTTTATGGAGCCGGGGTTGCCCCTTTGAAAGGCTTTATATTATGGTTTCTCCCATCAAGAGAGACATTTTACAATACAATTCTTTGTGTTCCTTCAATACTAGCTATTGCAATGAAGATGAAAACTTCAAGCACTAAGTAAAACACTTATCAAACACAACATCAATTCCCCCACGGTCTCAACCCCAAGACCTCACACACCTTCAAAGATGGTGAGAGCTAGCGGGGTATGAGAGTAGATTGAGAGGAAAAAGGAGTAGTCTTAGGAGAAAGATCTACATCTCTTCACATAATCACATATATTAGCATAGCTTAGCTTAGTAATTTAGCATGGTAGAGGAGATAAGCATGCATTGAAGCTTGGATCTTGGTTGGATTTGCATCACAAAGCCGAGAGTTGTTGGTGTAGGCCTCCCTTCTCACAAGAAATAGGTGATAAGCTTTCCATTAAAGCTTGAGAAGAGAGAGAGAAAGTCTTCTTGCTCTACACATGAGCTTGTCTGAGTTTGTAAGTGAATAATTTCTTTGAAAAATCAGTCCCCCCCTCTCTCTCTTGGTCGACCCCTTTTTCTATTTGCTCATGCTCACTCCCTATTGGACCTCCCCAGGCTCAACCAATGGAAATTAAGTAGCATAAATGATAGCCTTCGGACATGTGTTCCCCTTTCTCCTTTTGTGAGAGATTTTGTTAATTAATTAATGGAACTAAATTGTCATTGGACCCCTAGGGAGAATGTCCAATAGTCTTCTAGAGAGCTTAATTCTTATTGGTTCTTTTATTAAGTGTTTTTAATTTAATTAAACTAGACTTACTCTAGCCTAATTCTCATTGGTCCACCTCCAAGGCCATCCAATAGGATTCCCTCCTTTGGATCCCTATTGTGGCCAGTCTGCTAGCTTAACCAATATTCTAGCTTTTTCTCGCCTGGCACTTTCCCATATTAAATGATCAATTTAACATGAGAAAATCATTTAGGAGAATTAGATATTGATTGTTATGACATTAACTCTCCCTTGAAATCATAGTCGTCCTCGACTATGGGATAGAGAAGATAAAGCATATTCATTAGTCTTTTTTCCTAGCGGGTAAAGGATCCCTATGTTACCCTACGACATCATTCTAGAATGGATGACTAGTCCATTTGGCGCTTGAGAGCCTAAGCTTCCACAAGCATGTCTACACATGCATTAGTCCTATCAATCTTCCATAGTAGAGTGACAAGCTCTACTTGGTGTGCGAGAGACATCATCTCCGCAAACTTGATCTAAGCATGCATACTACTTCACATTTGTGCACAATAAAGAAAACGTGAGTCTTATCAGACAAAAACTTTGTTCATTTTTTGAATTTGTACATTTGCTTACTCTAGGGAAGCATTGTAAGAATTGACAAGGTTTAGGTTATCCTTTAATTGTATGTCTTGCATCCATCTAGCATCTTCAAAAGGATAACTCTTAAACTTAATAAGATATCGTCGAATAGTCTTACCGCCTCTTAGTACCTTGTCTTCATGTCGGAGAATGGACTCAGGCTCCAGCACCTGTTCTTGGTCCTCATTCTCCAGTGGGTCTTCAATAGTTGGTTCTTGTTAGCAACGGCTAACAAAGGCTACACCAATTATGCACCAAGCTGTGGATGTGCCATAGTGCACAATATTTACTTTTCATTGTATAGGGCTTGGGCTCATTTAGGAGTTCCAAAGTTGTATGAGTTTAGGCTAGAGAGCTCACTTTATCCCATAGTTGAAGGGTTTGAGGCCCAAAGCTATAAAAGATCCCTATGCTTAATGAGAGGTCATTCTGGAGTGGTCCTTTTGAGAACTCTCTCTCTAGAGTAGCTCTTGATGGCCTAGCCTTTGAGCTTAATGCCCATGCTTAGAAGGCTAGTGCTAATCACATGTAATTAGTGTAATCTTCTCTTAATTATTCTAGTCTTCATTATGTTGTCAATCATGTTTCTCTACTTTCCTTCATTGTTTTGAAGTGTTGATCTTTTCTAATCTGGGTTGCCTACGCTAGTGGAGTTGAGGTTGCAAAAGATAAGAGTAATTTGATTACCGATTTCTTATAATTAGCTAGGATTTGATTTGTGTGTAGTGTAATTAGGTTTAATTAGATGTGTATAGAGTCATTTCACCCCAAAAACCCCCTAAATTCTCTTATGATTTTGCTAAGTTTTTCACTAACCTTCACTAATTTTGCATCCCAATCATGCTAATTGTACTAATTCCATGCTAATTTCATGCTAATTGTGCTAACCTAACCACTAATTTTGATTTGGAATGTATAGTAAATCCCCTTAATTGAGGAGGATCATCACTCTTAATTGCTCTAATCTATGCCTAATCATGTGATTGAGTGTTGATTTTGGTCAATTTTTTGAACAATTTTGGACCGAATCGGAGTTGCACACATGTGTGTGCAATGGAGTGTCTATGCGAGGAGCAAGGACTAAGTGAGCAAGCAATAAATTGTAAGTGGATTGACCTACTCCGTTCAATTTTTGATTGATTAAGTTGATCCCATTGAGTTGCTAAATCATTGCTAAAATTAGGTGTGTGTGCCTAATTGATGGAATTTATGCCTAATTTGATGAAATTGGAATGAAATTGTAATCAAATTGAACACTTAAATGCTTATAGATTGATGATTTTGCAAGAAATGTGTGTGAAAACATTAAGAATTGGCCTAATTTCGTTGCTAATTAAGCAAAAAATTGGATTTGTGCACCTAATTTTTGTGTGTGTGCAATGCTAAATTGAGTTAAAATTTGATCAATTTTTGATTAAAATTGAGTTAATTAAGCATGTATATACTCATGTATGTGTGATCAAGTGTGCAATTGATGAAATGCAATGAGTGTTTAATGAGATTTTTGCACAAATCGATGGCCTAAATTTAGGTGTGTGTGCCTAAATAATGGCTAATTATGCCTAAATTGTGAATGATTAATTGGTATTTTACCAATTATGATGATTAAATTGGCTAAAGGTTAGTAGATGCACCACAAAGTTGACAAAACGATTGAAGCTGATTGCTCAATCGATGCACAATTGTGGACAAATTGTTTGTATGCCATTGTTATGATTGAAAATTTGTATGAAAATGGAACTGTGGTATTGAATTTGGGAATGTTCGAAGATAAAATGAGCAATTTATGTTGCAATAATGAAAATGATGGTCAATGCGTCCAATAATTTTGATTGGTGTGTGCATGCTTTTCTAGCCATTGATTTGGGTATTTTTCCGCCGCATGTCGTATCTGCAATACAAATTAGAATGGAAGTAGATCATGCTAGCTCATTCGAGGCTTATGTGCTTGAAGATTATGATTGGAATCCATTTTTTGTTTGCACCATTGTAAAATTTTGAGCATTGATATCATGAGACACACACACTTTTACTAGCTCGTTGCCTACAGTGGGAATGCCCTTCAAGGAGACCCACTTGCTTGTCACGCTTTTTTTTCATTTAACACACACACAGCTGCTGTTGAGCTTATATGTGAAGCTACTCAATATATGACTTCTCTATATATGGCACCCAGGTCCCCTCTATATATACATCATCTCATGTGTGTATTCTACACACTTTGGGGTTCTATTTCTGTGCTCTCTCCTTCTCTCTCAACATGGTATCAGAGCAGTACGTTTTTTTTTTCATTTTGTTATTGATCAAAAATGATTTTGTAGAAACTACCCACTCAAGACACCGGAATCGATGTAGTCTACAACTTTGCAGAAGGAAGTTTTTTCAAATTTTGCACCAATTTTGAGTTATTGTTTGCGGACTGCGTACATATCCAAAAAATAATTTTCTCTTTTTGTTTTTGATTTTTTTTCTAATTGAAAACGATTTTGCAAAAACTATCTATTTGATGCACCAGAATCGATGTGGTCTACAACTTTACAGAGGAAAGTTTGTCCAAATTCTGCACCGATTTTGAGTTATTGTTCGCGGACTGCGTATATACCTCAAAAGCAACTTCCACAATATGTTTTTGATTTTTCTCTTAATTGAAAATGATTTTGCAGAAACTACCCGCGAAAGTCACCGAAGTTGATGTGATCTACAACTTTGTAGATTAAAGTTTTTTCAAATTCTTCACTGATTTTGAGTTATTGTTGGCAGACTACATACATACCTGAAAAGCAACTTTCGTTTTTGTTTTTTGATTTTTCACCTAATTGAGAACGATTTTGCAGAAACAGCTTGCAGAGACACTGGAATCAATATAGTCTACAACTTTGCAGAAGAAAGTTTTTTCAAATTTTGCATTGATTTTTAGTTATCGTTTGCGGATTGCGTACATGCCTCAAAAGCAACTTTTGTTTTTGGTTTTTTGATTTTTCTGTTGATTGCAAATGATTTTGCAAAAACTATTCGCTTGAGCCATCAGAATCGATGTGGTGTATAACTTTGTAGAAGAAAGTTTCTCTAAATTCTGCACCGTTTTTGGGTTACCGTTCTCGTACTGCGAATATGTTTGAAAAGCAAATTTTACTTTTTGCTTTTGATTTTCCTCATAATTGAAAACTTTTCAATTATTATTTCTCTTCATCAATCATATATTTGTTACTGATGTAACTTTGTTGCAGAAGCTAGTTACATATCGTTCCGATTCAGTCGAGCCGTTGATGATCGTCCAAATTCTATCGAGCTACTGTTGGTACATGATCTTTTGTTATATGATATACTCGTTCATTGGTTCTCGTATAATTATTCTTCTAGAGATTTAGTTTACACCGTTTTATTGATAATCTCTCGTTGATACCATAGTGATTTTGATGGTACCATGAGATGTTTTGTTAGTACTTTGGTCATGGTGATTTTCGTTGATATCATGATAATATTTTGTTGATACCATGGTTATTCTCGGTGATGCCATGATGATATTTCATTGATACCATGGTTATTCTCGGTGATACCATGATGTTGTTTCGTTGATACCATGGTTATTCTCGGTGATACCATGATGTTGTTTCGTTGATACAATGATTATTCTCGGTGATATCATGTTGTTGTTTCGTTGATACCATGGTTATTATCGGTGATACCATGATGTTGTTTCGTTGGTAGTATGATTATTCTCGGTGATATCATAATGTTGTTTCGTTGATACCATAGTTATTCTCGGTGATACCATGATGTTGTTTCGTTGATACAATGATTATTCTATGATGCTTTTCGTTGATACATGATGATTTATTCATTTTTATTGATACAATGATGACATTTTGTTAATACTTTGATGATACTCATTGATATCACTACATTGATAAATATCGTTTTATGTAGTATATACACGTCATTTGCATCACGTAATCACGCATCTTGTACTTTTAGGTTCATACTTATATGTTATCGTGCGTATATATGTCGTCAAAAGAGTGGCATCGCAAACCATCTCTTATGGCATTGTGAATGTAAGATGCTAATAATTTTCATGACTATGTTTTTTGAGTCTATGATCTATGTAGTATTGATCAAAGAATTGATTTCATGAAGACGAACTTGGTGACAATAAAAGATTTATGAAGACATGTTTGGTGATGCCATATTGATGACAAGCTACACAACAGATTCACGGAGACACTTCTGATTACGAGCTAATCGATAGACGTTTGTATTCATTATTGTATTTGATAGGATAGGAGTATTGTAACTCCTCATAAAACATTCACTGTAAAAGGAGAGATATAGCTCCTTATAAAATATTCATTGTAAAAGGAGTGATGTAGCTCCTCATGAACATTTGCACATTCAATGATTTTTATAATATAACGGTGGGTGTATATAGAGCTGTGGGTTTTTCCCTTGATCCCCCAAGGGCTTTTTCATCCACAGTTAGGGATCCTTATTTGAGCGAGGGTGTTGATCTTATATATGAAGCTACTCAATATATGGATTCTCTATATATGGCAGCCAGGACCCCTCTATATATACATCATCTCATGTGTGCATTCTACACGCTTTGGGGTTCTATTTATGTGATCTCTCCTTCTCTCTCAACAGCTGTCGTGGTGCTCCTCACGGTCCTGTCCTGCTCGCAAAGGACGCAGCCGCTTTCAAAGCCTCAAAAGGCGCAGACCCCACCCCGTCTTTAGCTCGCAAATGACACACACCCACACACAACACTGACAAAAGCCATACTCTCTCTCTGTCTTGCAGCGTCTCCACAGCCCGCCACACTCGCCTGCTCGTACCCACGTGCCTGAGCCATGGCGCTCCTCACACACCTCTAGAGACGCCTTGCTGTTGACCCGGAGTCGACCCCACCCACTTGCTGGCCATTCGGTGCTTACTACACACACACACACATGGCTTCGGTTGAGCCCACATCTTTCAATGCCTCAAAACCCCACCACACAACCAGCTCAGTACTGCGACTATGAGTCTGTGAGCACTATGGACCCCACACATAGCCTTTCCAGAGTTCATGGGCCTGTTGTTTGTCGATAAGAGTGCACACTGCATTGACGACGCAGATCCAAATCCAGGTCGTGCTGGCCCTACCTTGCCCTTTTGATGCTCACACACCCACTAATCTTCTGCTGACTGGGCACTCATTGCTACCAACCCCACACACACACACCTAGCCCCTAGTTACCTCTGGGCTCTCGTCTATTCCTCCCTGGCCTGGATTGGCGCTGACCCCCGAGTCTCCTGCCGAATACAACCACAAATGGTGCACACTTCAAAACACTCACACCCCATGCAGACCCACACAGTCTTCCTCTCGGCCGTTCAACCCGCAGCCCGCCAACCTCCACGTTCGAGTGCAACCGCTATTGAAAAAAAATAAAAAAATTCCAAGAGGTATTCCGACGGAGCCTTTTGACATTTAAAGAACATAGGAGAAATACGATATCAAGAAAACTTGCGACCATTCAATTCTACGGGAATTCTTTTGTTTCCAAAGGTAGCATGCATGCTAGCTAGCCTGGGGGCTTTAGTTTTGGTAGCTATTAGTGCGTAATGATCATTTTTTACAAATAAGTGTTATGTCATTCAATACATGCTTTGAATTCTCTTATGTACTCGAAAAAGGAGTTTCTTTGAAAGAATTTGGAATGATTGAGGGAGTACAAAGGTGCCAGTTGCATATGAAGAGGCATAAATAGAAAATTAGGTTACAAAGGACCAATTCATCATTTCATTGTAATTTGATGTCACCATTAACTCAAAAGATGGTAACAAAATTGAATTATCCTCATTGAGTTAGTCCTAACAAGCTCATAATGATCTGAGAGAGTGTTTAAATTGTAAAATCCGATTTTGATTGGCATTCTCTCTTTCATTTCTTGACATACATATACGTTTTCTATGCAAGAGCATATATGACCAACTCGTTGCATGCATTATTGATTGAAGTGAATTTTTTTTGGATGAATAGCATGAGGATTGCGTTAGCCATATGTACGCATGATGGACCATACATTTTTAGTGCTTTATTTGAATGCAAAAATCACTGCAAAGCACTAACATTGATCATGTTTGATGGCCAGGAGTGAGCATTAAACTTTTGGGGGCTTGTGATTGAGCACGTTTTTAGTGCTTTTTTGAAATTCTCAAATGCTTAAGAAGAACTAATGATTTGAGTTTGGCATTGAGTGTACAATTTTAGTGTTTGCTTTAAATGAAAAACCCCGACATAGCACTAAAACTTGAGCTTCATGAATGATCGTGTGAGAGCGTGAAAATTTTGGGCTTATGATTTTTTCTATAGTGCTTGTATTGATTGACAAATTCTTTCATGCACTAACATTTGAGCTTCTTTTGTGAAGGAATGTCTCTCTCGCCCTCGCGCTGCCCCCAGCCCGCCGCCCTCCCCCCTAGTTGCCCCCTAGCCCGCCCGCTCCCCCCCCCATTCCTTGGCTGGTTTCTCCCCCCCCCCCAGCCCTTTGTACCCGTGCTCGCCACTTTTTCCTTCCCTCCATCCCCTCCCCTTATCCACATTGTCCCCGAAGATTTTTTCTGCGCCTGGCTCTGCAACACTTTTTCTTCGGACAAGTGTTCGGCGAACTTGGTTGCAGATGGTCCTTCTCCGTCCGCTTCATCGACTCAGTAGCAGACACAGATGGAGGCTCCATATCCGCCACAGAGGGACTCGCCTGAAGCCCCCTCGCTCGACCCCGCCAAGCCCACCATTCGACTTGCTCTTTCGCCGACAGAGCAAGCGAACCTTGCCGCAAAGGTAGATCGTTTGCAGGCGACTTCTGTCATCTGCAAGGTTCTCGGCAGCAGTCCTAGCAGAGGAGAGCTGCGAGACCTTCTCCAGGCCCGCCCTCTTGCAGAGGTGGGCAAGATTTTGGATGTCCAGATCCTTGGACGGGGGTACTACTAGATCGAGTTCGAGACTTCGGAGATGGCCTCCAAGGTCATAGCCATGAGTCCACTGGCTATTCGAGCATCACGCACCCACTTTCGACAGTGGCGACATGGTTTTGACCCGACTTTGGATGTGCTAGTAGAGGAGGCAGACATCCCCATGCCAGTCTGCTTTCCGGGTTTACGGAGGGAGTACCTTCCACTTCTCTCCAGGATTGGCTCCGCCATCGAGACTGTTCTGGAGACACCTCGTACGGTAGCATCAGTAGCTGCCAAGGCGGCCGGCATCCCTTCAGTTCGAGTTTTGGTCAGAGACACCCACACGCTCCCGAAGGTCATCCTTCTGCCTCGGGTGAGTGGGGGTTGGTTTAGACAGAGTGTGGAGTACTCGGGTCTCCCGAACCAGTGCTTCTTTTGCAGAAAGATGGGCCACCTAGCGAAGGCCTGTCCACGGAGGAAGCCACGACTTGCACCTCAGCCTCAGCCCCAGCCTGGCAAGGTTGGGCCGCAGCCACAGCAAGCGGCACAGCGCACACATTCTGAGCCACCCTCCGAGCCTGGGCTCCAGCGGAGGAGGGGTGGCAGCAGGCCCGTGGCCGTCGACGCTAGGGGCCAGAGCGACAGCCTGGCACTCAGAGTGGTCCTCAGGTGCCTACTCAGCAACAGAGGGTTCCCACAGGGAACCGCTTTGGTCCTCTTGAGCAGGAGGAGCCCCCTATGCCAGCCTCCACTTCCGCTTCACCCTCGCCAGCCCCCCCACCTTCAGATTTCCCCTCTTCCTCCTCACCCCCTCCCCCGCTCTCTGCTCCCACCCACTCCCCACCTCGCCCCCCTGTCTCTGTCGCCCGACCTCGCTTCTCTTCTCCTCCACCCCCCCCAGCTCCTTATCCCCCTCCTCCTGCTTTAGTACCATAGTCGACTCAGGAAACTGGTCCCTCGCCGATGGCTAGGAGATCTCTTGGCAGCGCTTTTGCCACGAGTCGCCTAGCGAGAGAGGGTCATCCCTTCTTGTGACCCCCTCTACAGATTCAGACATCTTCTCTTGCAGCTATCCCTCGTGGTCTGACGAGCATTGACCTCCGATGCCGCTGGGATTACTTCGATTACGGATTCACTCGCTTTCTCGGCGATTCCGCAGCAGACCACGAGGCAGCCTGCTTCAGGGTCCACGCTCTGTTCCTCGCCGCTAGGGGGACAGAGGCCTTGGACTCAACAGTTGGTTTCTCCTTTCCCCTCTGTGGTAGGACCGAGAGAGAGTGGTCCCTAGAATCAGTGGTGGGATGGTTGCATACTCAGGTTCTCGAGTTCTCTCACCACATGGGAGAACTTGGAGTTACAAATTTGCTGCAGATTTTGTAGCCACTGGCCAAGTTTGCGATGACACCCCTAGACTCAGCAGCATGTAGGCACATTGTGGTGTACTTTTTTGTTGATACGCAGTGTTTGCCTTGCTATGTGTACATACATGAGGACTCCTGGACAGAGGAGGTTTCTTTACGTACGGCTCGCTCTGCTTGGGCTTGGGCACGCCTATCTAGAGGACGCTCGGATGCGGACTACTCCCCATCCAAGCCTGCCTAGAAGATAGCCCATCTTGCTGCTGCGGCATCATCTGTTCTCTCTCGCTCTCCATGAGGATCGTCTTGTGGAACATGCAGGGATTAGGTGGACCCCAGTTTCAGCGACAGCGGGGCCGATTGCGTCAGGAGCTTCAGCGTTGCCTTGTGGGAGGAGAGATTGATCTCCTTATGCTTCAGGAGCATCATTTTTCCGAGAGCCGCATTCGGCGATGTGGTCAGATTTTGCGTGGACGTTATGATACCTTTTGGGCAGCTGCTTTTGGACCTGGAGGCATCCAGGGTGGGGTATGTATGACTATTGCGGACTCATTGCAGCAGGCCATTGTGGGCAGAGGGATTATTGTGCCAGGTAGGGCTCAGAGGATTACTTTGCAGGTTCAAGGTGGCCTTGTGGGCTTCCTGAACATCTATGCGCCCAATGTGGCGAGTGCTCGTGCAGAGTTTTGGTCACAGATTGTTGAGTCTTTGCCACAAGTTGACGATTGGTGTGTAGGAGGGGATTTCAACATGTTGGAGGACCCCTCTGACAGGATCGGAGGCAGCCATGCTACTGTGCATGGAGTCGAGTTAGCAGCTTGGGAGAGGTTGTGTATGACTTTGAGGGTCTCAGATACATGGCAGCATTCTGGATTTGTGAGGCCTCCAGAGAGTCTTGCCTTCTCTAGATCGGACCGCAAAGTGGGAGGAGTGAATCTATCACAGATAGATCGCTTCTACACTAGTGACCACTTCAGTGACTTGGGGGGATCAGTGGGCATCTTGGCAGGGACATCCTTCTCGGACCATGCACCAGTGATCCTCACAATGGCAGACATGCAGAGGAGTAGGAGCATGATGCTTCGCATCCGAGAGCGGGTCTTGTTGGACTCAGCACTCAAAGAGCGGGTAGAGGCTCTCTGGACAGAGGGCATGGACAGACAGGCTCTTCGGCAGACAGAGTGGCCTTAGGCCTAGCTCAGCTTAGCCACTTTTTTCTCCAGAGTCTTTGGCTCGAAGGGCTGCAGTGAGAGAGGAGGAGCAGCGTCTCAGACGAGGCATTACTTCACTACAGAGGATGGAGGAGCAGCATCCAGACAGTCCATGGGTGGAGGAGCAATTACAGCAGGCTCGACAGGATCTTGCTTGCATAGAGGAGAGGTGCCATGAGTTTTCCTTTCACCAACAGGCATCTCAGTGGACTCAGGTGGGTGATAGAGTGACAGGTGCTTTTTTTGAGACAGTGGGACCTCGGCACTCGCATGCCAAGGTCAATCAGCTGAGGAGACCCGATGGGACAGTTGTTTGTGAGCCTGAGGATATGCGTGCAATTGCTACTGACTTTTACCGTGAGCTACTGTCGGCTGAGCCCCAGTCAGAGAGACAGGATGCATGCAGGGAGCAGATTTGGGCGCAGATGCCTTGTCTTGTGACTGAGGAGATGCGCCAGAGGCTGGAGGTACCTCTTCAGCTTGAGGAGCTGCACACGGCTCTTAGGGCCCTCCCTCGTGGTAGCTGTCCAGGATGGGTTGGCTCCTAGATTCTTCTTGGAGTACTGGGACTTGCTTGGCCCAGATCTTTGTAGTGCCTTTCAGTACATTCTGCACACAGAAGTGATGCCGAATAGCATGAGTGAGGGCCTGATTTACCTCATTCCAAAGGAGGGTGGCTCCTTGGATGAGATTCGATAGTGGCGCCCCATCACCATCCTCAACTCAGCCTACAAAATTCTTGCCAAGGCTCTGAATTTTAGGATTCAACCACTTTTGGAGAGCCTTATACATGGGACTCAGACAGGTTTTGTCAAGGAACGTAGTATTCTTGACAACATCTTCACTTTCTTGGAGTCTTCTGCCCTGACACGTCTCCGTGGCGAGGACCTTGTGATTATTCTTCTCGATTTTGAGAAGGCATACGACAGAGTTGACTGGGACTTTCTAGAGGGCACGCTTCGCAGGATGGGCTTTTCAGAGGGGTGTCAGCTTTGTACAGACAGGCTCACAGTCAGGTGCTTTTGGCAGGAGGTAGAGGTGAGCGCTTCATGCTCACACGATCGGTCAGACAGGGCTGTCCTCTTGCCCCCTTTCTCTTTCTGTTCTATGCGGAGGCGATGAGCAGATTTTTGGTGTCACAGCAGGTTGGTTTGAGGGGCTTAGCACTCCCTATACGGGGAGATGAGCTTCTGGATACTAAGTTTGCCGATGACTCAGCCTTGTACTTAGAGGGCCCGGAGGCCAATTTACACAGGTGTGGGCAGGCTTTGGAGACCTTCTGTTGTGCATCGGGCACACTGATCAATTGGAGAAAGACAATGGCTTTCTCGGTTGGCAGTGCTCCTGTGCCAGAGTGGATGCCAAGAGAGGGTTTCAGGTGGATTCCTCCAGGGACTGCAGTTCGATACTTGGGTTGTCAGGTTGGTTTGGATTTGTCCCCCGAGCAGCAGATTTCTCCTCTTCTCCTGTCCATCAGGAGAAAGCTGTTACATTGGAGCTCAGCACGACTTTCGCTTGCTGGTAGAGTAGTAGTTTCCAACCAGGTGTTGTTGTCAACTATGTGGTACATCACTTCTTGCTGGATCTTTTCGAGTTCTTATATCATCCAGGTAGAGAGGCTGATCAGGAAATTCCTTTGGTCAGGTCCCGACACTCAGATTGCTCGAGCCAAGGTGGCTTGGTCAGTCATCACACTTCCTTGTTCTTAGGGAGGGCTAGGGATCATTGATCCAGCACAGCAGAGCAGAGCCCTTCTTGGGAAGTTCGTCATTAGAGGACTTCTTCCAGGTGAGGAGCCCTGGAAGGAGTTTGTGCTGCAGAGGCTTCATGCCAGGGTGCCTCAGTCAGGAGGCCCTTGGCAACCTTTGACTAGATGGATCTTTACAAAGTTGCACCGAGTGGGTTTGAGCAGGAGACTGGAGGACCGATTCAATGTGAGTTTGCTTCATTCTTGGGAGCTCTTACGGCGTGGCCTAGAGAAGAGAAAGCTGACATTGGTGCTCTTTTTTGTGTATCTTGGTCCCTAGATTTTTATTTAGCTTTTTGCTCATTCCTCGGAGCCCATGATGGTGGGATAGATGTGCCATAAATTTCCTCAGAAGCATCCTTAGATGAGTATTTAGCTTTGATAAGAACATCATAGGTGCTTCTATTGGTCTTTTCTTTGTCTTCCGGTTTGGTTTAGCCTCTATTTTCTTTGTAGATGACTAAGTGGTTAATGGCTTTGGGCTTGGTTTTCGGGTGGTGTATACAGGTGGAGATGTAAGTGAGGTTTCTCTCCATCCTTCTATCTTGACTTCCTCTCCTTATTTTTTCTCTTCTAGGGCTCCAAGCTACTCTTACAGCTTCTTCTTTATAGCTTGCACTTCCTCAACGGTGAATGTCTCTAAACTCTATTTCTCTATTATCTGCTTGGTCTCTTCATAGGCTCTGATATAGTGATCAAACTGGTCTTCAAATGGCCTTAAAAAGCTTCCACCAATTTTTGCTGGATCTGGTACCCAGTACGTCTCAAAGTCACCCTTTTAAGCTCTCTCAGCCTTGATTCTATTAGTTCTTTGAAATGCGGGACGCCTTTTGACTTGTTGTCTCCTTTGGTTTTTCTTCTTTGACCATAAGAGACTCTCCTTTATTTTTCAGTGTCTCTTTCATCTTTTCTTCTTGAACTGGCTCTAACTTCCTTCTGAGCCTTGTTGACATAGGTGGTTCCACTGATAGTTCATCCTCTACATCTCTTTCAGCTGCAACCACTCATTCTATGTAGGTGGGTCTGGCCATTTTCCTCTTGCTCCAATAGCTTCATATGAAATATTTGAAATAATTTTAGCCCCACAAATGTATTTCAGGTTGTCCATCCCCAAGATGACTACCTAGTCATGTATGTAATGGGTGTAGCTCACGTCTTTTGGTATACTGCTCCCCAGTGCCCAGGTAATTTTGGTGGCAAGTTCATGTGGTGGTCTTGTGTACTTTTGCGACCACTTGTTGCAGACATGAAAGAATTGATCGTACAACTTGTAGATCCTAGTTTCTCTTGGATCCACTAGGTCTTCAAAGGTGGGATTAGTCTTCTTTTGCAAATACACCTTCACTTGATCTCTTCTTTCATGGATAGAGCTCCCATCATTGTGCAGTCCAAAGGCATCATCAATGATTTGAGTTGTAATGTCAACTTCTATGATTTCCCCTTTTAGTGTGGTGCGAGTTGTCGTTCCGTCTTTCTTTATGGTTGTTGTGAACTCATAGACTCTTCGAAGGTCGACACCAATCCGCTTTGATGTGAAGAAGCCATTCAGGTCCACTCTTTCTAGGTGGTAGAGAATGTCCTTTTTGGTAGCATACTCACTTAGCTCTCTTGGAATCATTGGCACATCCACTGTGTTCCCTTGTTGGTCTCTGAATAGGCCTTGATACAGCCTTACCCCTTCTACATCTAATGGCTTCATCGATCCAAGATTTAGTCGGCTTTAGTGTTTCATTTGGGATGGTAAATGGCTTTGATGCTAGAATTATATCTTTTAAGGAAATTATTTTCTTCTTTAATGGTGACTTGATGGAACCCATTGATCCTATGTGCACTCCAAGTGCAAAAATTAGCGTCTTTTACAAATTTTGAAAATTGATTGGCTTCTAGCTATCCAAATGGCTTCAAAATTGAAGCATAAGCTCATTAGGGCCTAAGGTTGCAATTCATGTGGCCAAAAGTGCATTTTGAGTGCATAATCATGTTGAGAGACATTATACGTGTATTGTGTCTAAGTGCTCAAAATGAGGTGATTTTTCATATGTGCATAGCTCATATCATGTTCATCATGGATATATTATTGGATTTCAATTTTGCTACCATTTGGGCAAGTTGTGACCATCAGGACTCCTTTCAGACTTTGAAGTTGGATCCTGGCTCACTTTTCAAAAAATGACGTTTAAATGGGATGCAACTGGTAGATGCTCTCATAATCATGTGATGAAGGCTTATAAGGGGTCAAGTTAGCTTCTAGATTCATTTTCAGGCTAGGGAGACATAATATGTGTATGATGCCTACTTTGTCAAAAAGGGGCTCAAAATTGCGTTAGAGCTTGGTTCTAGCTTGGCATAGAATCATGTGGTATCAGACTTTGATTTGAACTATTTCATGTGTTTTAGGCCAAAAATCAGGTATAGAGCTTTAAATATCCAAAACTTGGTTTTGGATGGATATAAACAGTTGAAACTTGATGGAACTTGAGTTGTGAGTTAAGAATGATGAGATAATGGTATTGAAAGTGAGAAATTCCCTCAAACTAGTCATTTTGGCCTCTGGAGACATCATACACGTCTGATGTCTCTTTTGATATTTTTGGCCCAAACTTGATCTGTAGGATCCCCAGGTGATGGATAATCTTTGATCATTGCAAATTTTGATTTGGAGATGGAATCATGTGGTTGAGGCCATAGATTGTGTCTTAGTTAGGATTTTCTAACTTTGGGCTCCAAGTGGTCACAACCTTGCTCAAACTTCTCCAAATTAAATGCATGATCTTTATACTATGTGCCAAACATGCTCATGATGAAAAATGTTGAGTTTGTCCTTTATATGAGTGGATAGATATCATACCTGTATGATGTTTGTTGATGCACAATTCATTGAAACTCATGGGATAAAACGTGTATAGCATGTGCATCATGGACATAGCCTCAAAGTTAAATTTGAGCCTGAAAATGGATGTCAAAAGCCAATTATGAAGTTTGTGCAACCAAATTTCCACCTTGTGGATGAATATAGGTCAAAAGGCATCTAAACGTGAGGAAAGTTGGTTGGAAAGCTATTAATAATGTGGTTATAGTATTGGGGTTGTCAAAAACATATCAACATGTCAGTTCAACAGGTATAGACATCATACACATATGAATTCTAGGTTGGTTTTTTTTTGCTCAAACATGATTCATGGCTTGCTCACAAGATGTGTGCAAATATGAATTTGGACAAGTGCCCATGTGCCCAAGACCATAAAAGGTGTTCCCGACTCTTTGATTAGAAAATTGGGGTGTATGATGACCAACTCATGGCCAAACATGCCCAAACTTGGTGTAGAGACTATATGTGCCATGCTATATAAATTTGGATACTCAAAGTGTTGAAAGAACCCCTTTATGATAGGTCTAGACATCATACGCATATGATGTCTAATCTTGCAAAATGGATGTTTGAGCATGAAGATAGGATGTATATGGTATGCGCATGCCCCGGGTCTTCTTTGAGTTTGGAGCATTCTTTCAATGGATAAGTCCATATTTTACCCAAATATTCTAGCCTGGTGGTTTCTGGCTAAATGATGGCTTGATTTGGTCCAAATTGCATGAGACCTGGTGGGTGAGCTATATAATGCATGGTTAAGGGGCTGGTGTGGAAGAAGTGACATTTGCATGTTTGAAAGTGCTAGCCAAACATCATACGCGTATGATGTCTAGAATGAATAGGGAGTATGTATGTTAGTGCCCTAAGCGTTAATTACCAATTTTAAACTTAAGAAGTCAAACTTTTAGCATATGTTTTCGGATATGCCGCAAGCGGACACTAGCATAGCGAGAACAAAACCAACAACTCTATGTCATGCAAGGACAAAGCTTAATTGTTAGGCACGTGGAGACAAGAAGATGGATGTCAAGCACCTTCTTCACCTTTTAAGATAATATCTACTTGAGGAAATCAAATCTAAACGTTCTATGCGCTAGTGAAAGCAACTCAACCTATGATGCTCATGCTATCCAAAACTAGACCAAATGCATTCAAAATGTCAAGAAACTCATAAGACTCGCTCTCCTCATCAAGAGATTAATAACCTATGGATTATGACGTGGTATCCTATCATAATAATCAATATCTAATTCTCTTAAATGATTTTCTCATGTTAAACTGATCCTTTAATATGGGGAAGTTCCAGGGGAGAAAAATCTAGAATATTGGTTAATCTAGCGACCGTAGGGATCCAAAGGGGGAGGCCATATGCACAAGAGCAATGTGGAATAATGGGACTAAAAGATTTTAAGGTTCAGCCCATTAAGAGTTCAAAAATGCTAAGGTTCCAAAATTCAAAGGTTGTGTCCAAAGGTCAAAGCCTAGGGAAATTGGATGCTTTGTGTGTGTCCCAAAAGCCTTTCTGAAAACCTACAAAGGAGGGGGACAAGCCCAAGAAGTAGGGGATGAGAGAGAAACTCACACACGCACACAAGCTTTCTTTGTACACAAAGGGGAAAGAGGGACGCATGCCATCTCGCTAGCCCACATGCCCACAAGGTGTACTCAAATCCTATTGGATGGCCTTGAAGTGGACTTTAGGCTAGAATAAGTCTAGTTTAATTAATTTAAAAACACTTAAGAAAAGGACCAATATGAATTGAGCTCTCTAGAAGACTATTGGACAGTCTCCCCAGGGGTCCAATGAGCATTCAACAGCCCAATGGATTGCCTGATTCCTTTTGGCTAGGAGACAAAGGGGTCCAATTATAGTTTAGTTGCATTAATTAATTAGCAAAATCTCTCACAAAAGGAAAAAGGGGAACACATGTCAGAAGGCTATCACTTATGATGCTTAATTTCCATTGGCTGAGCCTGGGGAGGTCTAATAGGGAGTGAGGATCAGAAAATAGCAAGAGGGGTCGACCAAGAGAGAGAGTGGGCTGATTTTTCAAAAGGCATTATCCACTTACACACTCACAAAAGCTCATGTGTAGAGTAAGAAGACTCTCTCTCTCTCTCTCTCTCTCTCTCTCTCTCTCTTCTCAAGATTTAATGGAAAGCTTATCACCTACTCCAAGCTTATGAGAAGGGAGGCCTACACCAACAACTCTTGGCTTTGTGATGAAAATACAACCAAGAGCCAAGCTTCAATGCATGCTCATCTCCTATACCATGCTAGTTACTAAGGTAAGCTACGCTAATATGAGTGATTATGTGAAGAGATGTAGATCTTTCTCGTAAGACTACTCCTTCTTCCTCTCAATCTACTCTCATACCCCGCTAGCTCTCACCATCTTTGAAGGTGTGTGAGGTCTTGGGTTTGAGACCGTGGAAGAATTGATGTTGTGTTTGATAAGTGTTTTGCTTAGTGCTTAAAGTTTCCATCTTCATTGCAGTAGATAGTATTGAAGGAACACAAAGAATTGTATTGTAAAATGTCTCTCTTGATGGAAGAAACCATAATACAAAGCCTTTTGAAGGGGCAACCCCAGCTCCATGAAAATCCGGTGCTCAACTGTTGTCAATTGCTTAATTTCTCTATATTTTGAAGTATTGTCCATGCTACCTAACTAGGTGTTATGCTTTTTGTTGCTCTTTGCACCCAAGAACTCTTGTTATTTTCATTAGGAATCTATTCTAATGAAATGCTCACTATGTTCATGCTATTTTCCGCTACACATAAGTTACTAGGCCATTAAATGTTACATTAGTATTAGAGCACAGGGTTTCTCTTATCTTGCTCAAGAAGGGAGGTCATTAAGCTAGCTGTAAATGGTTGGTATTATTAATTGCATGTGAGTAAGTAGAATAGGGATTTTTCAGCCTTGCAGTGCACCTGTGTTTGTGCAGTTACCGGGGCATCACCGTCGAGAGCTATGGTCTTAATAGTGGAGTCCTACGGGGCTTGCATATGGCTTAACCACTGTTGATCTATTAGAAGCTTGACAGGAGCCGGTGCTATTTTGGTGTTGAACGACCCTCTCTTCCATTCCTTGCAATTAATGGTATTCGAGCCATGGGAACAATAGCTTGAGTGCTTTTTCTAAAGGGGTAAAGAGGAGTAGCAATTAGGGCTTGAAGTTCTAAGGTACACATAAAAGTTGTTAGAAAGGTTGACAATAGTAAAGAGAGTGAAATTAATGTTGATAACTCTAAGTTTGCTAATGAGTAGTCTATTAATGATGCCCCTATGCTTGGTAGCGGTTGAATGTGGCTGGTGAATTAGTCAAGCCAAAAGGCATGAAAATATATTTGTAAACGTAGTGCGAAATGTGGTCTTTACAATGTCTTGATCAACTATCCTTATTTGATGATAGCCACTTTTTAGGTCAATCCTACTGAAGTAGGTGGACCCTTGTAGCTTATCAAATAGGTCTTCTACCCGTGGAATGGGAAACCTATTCTTGATAGTGATCATATTTAGTGCTCTATAGTCGACACACATATGATATGTGCCGTCTTTCTTTTGCACTAATAGCACAGGTGAACAAAATGGAGATGAGCTAGGCCTAACCATGCCCTTCTCAACTAACTCATGCACTTGCCACATAATCTCCTGTTGTTGAGCTCGAGAAACTCTATAAGGAGGTTTGTTAGGCGGTGAACTTCCTGGAAGAAGTTCAATTGCCTCGTTTAGGAGGTAGCTCACAAGGGATGTCGTTCAATAAAGACATCTTGAAACCCCTTGAGAGAATTAGATAACTCTAATTACTTTTGATTGTGTATATTTTCTTTTGCTAAAACATAGGTTCATTTTGAGAGTATTTAACAAAAATCATGTACACGGAAATAGAGCTCTTTATTGACTTATTGAAAGCTTACGTATGTACAATGGGTATAGTGTTACCCATCTCCTTAGCATCTATGTACAAATCTCTTTCTCTGAACCTAAAGGAGATTCTCCTTTCAGGGAAATTAACATTGGCAGCCATGAGATCAAACCATGGTGCCCCTAGGATTACATCCTTATGTTTGAGAGGAGAGATAAAGAAGTCCTCTTTGTCCACCTAGCTTTGGACATGGAGCCTCAATTTCTCGATTCAGGGAGTGACTGAAGCTTCTTGCCCCTTGAAAGAACCATCCGTGGGTAGGAAATCTCCCATCTCATAAGCTTGTATGCCTAGCTTGGTGGCCAACTTTGTGGATATGAAATTGTGAGTAGAACCAGGGTCAAAGAGAATAAAAGCATCATGTTCTCTTACCTTTCCCCAGGCATGGCATATAGGAGATCCTTTGTGGTGAGTTTCCTCCTCTTGTATTTCAATCAAGGTAGCTCTAGGAGGCTCATGGCGGGTGTTATTTTGGGGACAAGCATGGTACGCATGCCCTTGCTCGCCGCATTTGAAACATCAGTTATCCTTGTGATAACACTCAAGCTCTTCAAGAGAGAGTTTGTTTTTACCTTTGTAAACTCCCTTCTCCTTAGCTTTGTTGGAGTTTCCCTTAGGAGACTTTTGGACATTGTTCTTCCCCTTAGGATCATTGGAACCCTTGTTTTCTGTGGGCTTAAAATTTCTTTTAGCCCCCGTTTGGAAATTGATTCGAGAAGCCACCATAGTATGGTGTATAACCACCAATATGGTGCGTGGCCTTTGGGAGTTGACATACTCCACCATTTCTTCAATTAAGCTCGCACAAAATTGTTGCCTTTGATCTCCAACATCCAACTTCTTAAAGACAGTGTCTTTGAGTTGTAAGTCCCAAAACTGGTCTACATATTTGTGAATGGATTCGTAGGAAGAGAGCTTCAAGCTTCACCATTCGGTGAGTACTTTGTATTTGGCATCGATAGCCAAAAACTGCTTCATAATGGAAGCTCTTAAATCTTTCCATGGTTGAAGAGCTTCACCGTTGGCCCGTAGGCTAGACCACCATTGCCTAGCGGACTTTTGAAAGTGCATAGCTACATGGCATAGCTTAGAGGACTCCGTGCAGACCTCATCTCCAAATTCCGCATCGAATTGTTGGATAAAGGCCAAGACTTTGTCGATAGCACCAAAGGTGCCATTGTAGGTAAGGAAAGAGATGCTCTTCCCTCCCTCTTTGAACTTCTTGAGCTTGGACGACCTCTTCCATGTGGCATAGGATTTCGTATGGCCTCTTCTTTTTTATGGTTCAAAGGTTGCACCATCACTTTCTTCAAAGGTGAAGAATTTGAGGAAGATGGAGAAGAGGGTGACCTCTTTCTTGCCTTTTTCTTGCCTTGATCTTCGTGGTCTTCACCATCGCTTTCATAAGAGCAAGAGGATGAAGAAGATAGAGAACAGGGTGTCCTCTTTCTCGCCTTTTTCTTCTCTTGCTTTTTTTCATCCCTCTTTGAAGTAGAGTGTGGAGAAGTCTATGATGGTCTTCTCCATTTTGGAGGTGATGGAGAGCATTTAGCCCGCCGTCTTCGTGGAGCCATCTTTTTCGAGGTGGCAGCAGACTCACTTCTTTCTTGCTCCTTTGGTGGAGGCTCTTGAGTTCTCCTTTGTGAAGGAGATGTGTCATCAAGGAGCAATTTTTTGAGCCCTTCGTATGGATCCTCTTCTTCTTCCCAAATTGGAGAGAGGCCTCTTTTGGAAGTCTCGCAAGGAGGCTTCCTAGGTGCTCTCTCGTCATGGTGGGGATTATATTTTATGACATTGGCTGTAATGGCTCCCTTCTACATTCTCCTAAGGTCTATAGACGAGAATGCATTAGATAATTGAAATCAATGAAATGAGTAGTTGTAAGCACATGATGCAGTAATTGAAACATGCTAACATCTGATTAACTATACCAATGAATTCATTTGGAGATACAGTAATCTAAACATGCTAAAATTTGATTAACTACACAATGAATTCATTTGGAGTTTGCTTACCACCATTATAGAGCACACCTCCATTTCCACCATTGGAGGTTGTAATATTGTTGGAAGTTCTAGCATTGGGTTGTATTACTATAGGTCCATTTCCAACATTAAAAGTTGCTAGTTCTCCATATGTATGGGTATACACTACAAGACGTTGTGCAAAAATCGATGCAGGTACCGATGAAATAAATTTACTTTTTTACACTAAAAAGCGTTGCAATAGGCCTCAGAAGAGACACCGGTAGCGTAGAGTCTCTATGACCATCGGTATAGATTACGTTGGAATAAACCTTCAAATACGCGTCGGAATAAACAATGTAATAAACACCTGTGTTTGTATAGTATATTTCGATGCTCATACCGGTGCTTCTATCAACGCTCATACCGTTACCTGTACCGACGACCAAACCTGCAAGTTTTTTTTGGGCAGAGAGGACTGGGAACTAATGTTGCATGTACTGCAGCAAAAGAAAACAGCCCTCTCTACCCAAAGGAAGAGCGCACAAGCAGCCGCACTCCACCTACAAGCTGACGCTAAAGAGCGAGTGTATGGAAATTAGCAAGATTGTAAGCATAACATAACCTAAACATAATTAAAACATGAGTCAAAGAGTGTAAAACCATAAACATAACCTGTTTGCTATACCATAACCATAACAGCCATACCATCATTGCACAACCATAACCATAACCATCACATTATTGCTATACCATCATAGCAAAACCATAACCATTAGATTATTGTCATACCATCATAGCAAAACCATAATCTTAAGTTGACTGTCAAACCTTAACCATAACATCTGTGCCATACCATAAACATAACCATAAACCATAAACATAAGGAATACAAAATTGTACATATGCAAACAATCACCGAGTGAGAAGACCCTCTTGGTAATGCCTCCCAACCGACGTCCTCTCTCTCCTCTTGCAGCTAGGTCAAAAGGGCCACAAGTCCATGCTTGTACCCAATCTTCTCCTCTTGGCGTGTCGGAATGCGCTTCATCGCAACTTCCTACAAAAATATGGTTTAATCATTAGATAAATCTTCAAATAACATATATATAATCAATAATTTAAAGCATATGTATAATACTTACAAACTCATGTCGAAGCGTAACGTAGCCTCCACTCCCAAGATGTGATGCTCCAGCAGACTCCAAATGTGCTCTGGCTGCATCTCTCTGCTATAGAAATCTATCAGGGTTGTCTTGTGTCTCTTGTGCAATCCCCGTCCACTCCTCTTCGTCCAACCATGCCGGATTGGGACTACTATCATTGTACCTGTCTCTTACCTCTGACCAATAGTGTGACAATATGGACTTCGCTACGCTCAAAATCCAATTTTTCGAGACTTGATCGTACCCCTCTTCCGGCATGTACTCTCTCTGAATGGCATAGATGATGTCAATATTTCTCTCAACATCAAGGTTATCCCAAATCTCCATCATAGAGTGACCAAACTGGATCGTACAGAGTTGTCAAATCCTTTGTCACATGGCCTTTTCGACCTTCTTTGCCACAACTGCCCCATCCTTGCTCTTGTACACCTTGCTAGGATCTACTCGTGTGATCGCCAAGGTATACGTGGTGTGCCCATCGGTGAACTATTTATTGAAAAGAGTGGTGGATGCTCTCTTGGTGGTGTGGACACATTGATAGAACTACTACCACAGCAACCACCACGTCCAGAATGACACCTACCTTGTCTCGAGGATGAACCACCCGTCGATGTATGGGGCACACTAGTCCTAGGTGTAGGGGGCACACTAGACTGAGGTGTGGGGCCACTCGTTGTAGGTACCACACTAGTCTCAGGCCTAGGGTCGGACATAGTAGGTCTAGAAAGACCTGCATCCCAAAGGTGTTGTGCCATCGCGATTTGCTCTAGTGTGAACTGAGACAAAAACGAGCCCATCTTCTCGGGTGACATGCCGATTGGAGTGACAGGAAAACTAAAACTAGGAGAGATGGCTCATTGTCATTGGACATGGCTAATCATACACAAACAATACCCAAAAAATACGTTAGTTTACATAAGAAATGTTTAATCAATACAAATAATAAATCAACAAAACTGCTACACAAATGACAACATCTAACGTGTATTGTAGACTAATAAAAAGAGCTTTACAAAAGGTTTCCTAGCAAAAGTCATTAGTTAATCTCTCATGCTCTATGAGATTTGATGCACCAAAGATGTCTATCTCAATCTGTACTTCTACATCTTTGTCATTGAAATCTACTTCTTCGTCGCTCTCCGCATCAGCTTCACTATTTGACACCTCATCTCTAGGTTTAGACAATTGCTCAATGTTGACATCCACTTCAAAATCTAAACTTAAAGTTGGAGTCAGTCCTGCACTTTGTTGATGAATCACCTCTTTGAGCTCAACATCCAATGCTTCACATGCTTGATTGCTACGTGGAGCAACTTGAACGACATAGAGCCAGCAGGGTTTAGACAGATCATTCTCGTCATTTTTTGTCCATAGTGGATCGTGTATGAACACAAATTTCTCACAATGCTACGGAAGTACGAATGTATCCTGCACATTTGTCCACACCCGCCTAGAGTTCACATGAATCAATCCACTCTTATCTTTATGCACATTTGCATTAGGGCCACTGGTAATAACTTTGAACCACTTGACATCAAAGATAAACATATCAAACTTTCTAAAGCTAATCTTCAAGATGTCTTGGATGTAGCCAAAGTATTCAAGCTGGCTAGTCTCTGTATTCTCATACGTGGCACTACTCCTACTTTCTTGGATGAAGCTTGCCCTAACACCACTATCAAAAGTGACCCTTTGTTCGTCAATCCGTTGCACTCTAAATTGCTTCCCATGCGACCACAAAGCTCCATATTTGTGATACTACAACCACAAAATTGAAACAGACTAAAATTTATATTTAAGCAAACTAATCTTCATGTGGAGCTGGAAAAGAAAGTTGTGAAATATACATGCCAATCGCAACCCCTTGACATCTCCTCTTCCTCTTAGTACTCGACACTCCATTCCTCTTTGCCTCTGAGAGTGTCTCATCTAACCACCGCCCAATTGAAAAGTCAGTCAATTTTTGAAGATGATCTGGAAAAGGAAGGTTTCTAGTTGCACGGTTGCGCTTGAATTGAAGGAGATCTATCAAACGTTGTTGCTTTTCCCCTTCATATCTCTCTGGCCACTTTTGCATGATGTCTGAGTTGAGAAGGTGAAATCTCATAACCTTTTCTCGCATTATGATGTCCATCTTCCTAACGATGCCTTGTCCCTACGGCTCGTCCCCTGTCACCTTGACCTCAGTAGTCAACATTCGAGGCATCTCTGGATCAATTGAGACCAAAAATTTATTGATAAGGACAAGAGACTCTTGTACAAGCCATCCTTCGGCCATGCTACCCTCGGGGCGAGCCCTTTGACAAATAAACCCCTTTAAAGTCTTCATAAATCTCTCCAAGAAGAACATCCACCTGCTATGGACCACCCCAGCAACTGCAACTTCATTGATCACATGCACAAGTACATGCATTTGGATGGTAATAATGTTTGTTGGAAAGTACTTTTCCACCATGCACAGTGCTTCAATAGCATTTAAGTGTGTTGCATCGATGTCGTCTTCTCTTATCTCTTTTGAACTGATCCAACGTACCAACTCACTAATTTTGTAGATTGTTCTTCTAATGTCATCCTCCATGTAACTGGTTGATCCACAATTGGGACATTGATCCAGGTTTGCATACTCATTGCAAAAAGGTATACAATCATTAGGACATCCATGTATTTTCTCATATCCAAGCCCAAATTAGTAAGAAGCGTTTTAGCGGCTGGACGAGTAGGGGCATGTGATTCCCTTCTAGCAAGATTTTCTCATTCAACAGCCTGAAGTTACATGAACAAGTCAACCCTTTGATCACTTTATATGAATTGTAATTTGCACTTTACCATTCTTAGGATAAAATATGTTTACTTGAAAAGCTCTGTGATTGAGGCGTCAGACAACCAACCGTAGACAGACTGCAAATTAAGCATTGCCAACGCAGTACAGAGAACTGAGATTTTTGCACCAGTGTAGAGCGGCATGCGTGCAAGACTTTGCATCATCTCAACCTCTTCATCGTTGCTAACATGCCGTCGATATGAACAGGATGGCTGAGGTGGCTGAGGTCGGTCCACAATACTGCGTTCAATGTTGTCTCCTTCTATGTTGGAATCCATGTCAAAGAATGCATCCAACATCTCCTCCATCTCTACTTCTTGAAATGCCGCTTCAGGTATTAGTTGGGAGGACTCAGTCGATGGCTGCTCGTTTGAAAATCATCTTCTCTGGGATGAAGTTGAAGCAATATCTACTTGTGGACTTTGACCTTCAATCTCTAGACCATGATGTTAATAACGCAGGTCTTGTACTTAGTCTATTGAAAATAGACCGTGATTGCGTATGTGTTCGTCGTAGATTTTTTGTTTTTGAAAGATCTTATGCTTGCAATGTGCACAAGGACACGCCATCACATTGTCCATACTTTATCTACCAATGATGCAATAAATAATTAAAACACTCTAGTTGTTATAACCATACACTACTAAGTACATGAAAAGCTTTAACAACCTCACATTCTCTAGCTAGGCCTGATCCTCGCACACCTCGGTCTAGAGGTGCACGGAGATTAGGACTGCATGGTAATAATCTCCTCTTTATTGGTCAATGACTATATATTAAGGTTCTTGAAGTCTGTGTGCACTTTTGAAGTCCGATTGCTTTTTTTCTACTATTAATATGACGCTAGCTCTAACCTAACCTATAACATAAACCTAACCTAACTTATAATTTAAAACTAACCTATAACCTAACCTAACCGTAGTCCATTTGCGTTTTTAGAAGTACACAAGTCATCTTCAAAGTTCGATAGTGTTTTTTCTACTATTGATTTGATGCTAGATCGAACCTAACCTATAATCGTTATGCCTAACCCATAATCTAACATAACCTAAAACCTATACCGAACCTAACTTATAACCTAACCTAACCGAAGTCCGTTTGTATTTTTAGAAGTACACGAGTCATCTTCGAAGTCCGTTTGTATGTTTTCGACTATTATGACGTCGATAGCTCTAACCTAACCTATAATCTCACCTAACCTATAACCTAAATCTAACATAACCTAACCTAACATAAACACAACACAATGGTGAGTTTTTTAGCAAAACAATAATCCATACAACTTGCCGACAATGCATATGCAATGTGGGCAAGCTCTATGGCTTGCCAATCTAGTAAATGGATCACCATTGTGTTGTTTTTAGAGTTGTGAAGCAATTTTATGGCTTGAAAACCGCTCGCAGACATATAGACAGCACAATGGCGAGCCATTGGCAATATGAAAATCCATAGATCTTGCTCACAATGCATATGCCTTGTGGGCAAGCTTTATGGCTTGTCGTATTGCCAAACGGATCGCCATTGTGTTGTTTTTAGGGACACGAGGCAATTTTAGCGCTTGAAAATCGCTCGCGAACATAGTTTTTAGGACCACTTAGCTATTTTAGGATTTGAAAACCGCTTGCAGACATATAGAAAACACAATGGCGAGCCGTTTGGAAATACGTCAAGCCATAGAGCTTGCGCACAACACATATGCATTCTGGGAAAGCTCTATGGCTTGTCGTATTGCCAAACGGCTCGCCATGGTGTTATTTTCAGGGTCGCTTAGCTATTTTAGGACTTGAAAATCGCTCGCGGACATATAAAGAACATAATGGCGAGCCATTGGCAATACGGAGATGCATAGAGCTTGCCCACAATGCATATATGTTGTGGATAAGCTTGATGTCTTGCCGTATTGACGCACGGATCACCATTGTGTTGTTTTTAATATGCGTTGTGGGTAAGCTCTATGGCTTACCGTATTGTCGAACGTAGCTTAACCTAACCTAACCTAATGTAGCTTAACTTAACGTAAATTAACTTAACCTAACCTACCTTAATGTAGCTTAACCTAACCTAACCTAATATAACTTAACCTAACATAGCTTAACTTAATCTAACTTAACGTATAGGATAACCTAAACTAACCTAACCTAACCTAACAACGTAGCTTAACTTATCGTAACCTAATGTATAAGATAACCTAACCTAACCTAATATAACTTAAACTTAACCTAAAACATAAACCTCATCAATTGCATAATTCAAAAAAGACCTAATTCAATTCAAAATTTCTTCAAAACAAGATTTTTTCATAAACCAAAATAAATTTTTTTCATAACTTAAAATGAAATTTCACATCACAAACCATAATTTCTTTTAAAGCATGAAATTTTCTTTTCGTAATACACAAAGTAATTTAATTAAATTTAATATGCATTTAAAGGTTCAAACACTCACATTCGTCCTATTTGAGCAATGAAAGTTGTTGTAAAAGTCCTAGAACCTGCAAAAATGCACACACAAACACAAAGCTAGACCCTAAACCCTAAATCTACAAGTAAGCATGAAAACAATCTCACCTTAGTGTTATGCACTAACCCACAAGCAAGATTAGCACTTCCGACGGCTAGTTTTGTACTAGATCTGTGAGAGATAGGAAAGAAGAGAGCTTGAGAAAATGCACAAGAACAAGAGAAATGCACAGAGAAAGCCCGTGGTTTTGATTTTTGCAGGTTCCATCGGTACAGATGTCGGTACAGCTCTCGAAATAATCGTCGAAATGTCAATTCGCACTATTGTCGGAATAGACGTCGGAATATGTTGAGCTATATATATTGTCTCTATATATAGCACCTTGGTCCCCTCTATATAAACTCATCTCGTGTAGTCATTGGACACACTTTGGGGCTTGTACATGTTGGTGTCATCTCTTTCTCCTCTCGTCTATATGCGCTCTCTCCCTTCGGTTCAACATGGTATCAGAGCGATGGAGTGCACGGACATGAAAGATAAGTTTAGTCGTGATGTCCTTTCTTCCTTAAGCCGCTTGAAGAATCTTTGTTTTTGTGTTGCTTTCTTGTCGTGTTAACGTTTCAGATAAAAAACATGGCTGGTGTTTTGGATGCGAGTGGTTGCGAACGCAATTATATTTTATCAAATTCTGTTTATTATTGATGTATACTTGGTTGTAAAACTTAAAACAATAGCGTTAATTAATCATAGAGGCTAGTCGATTTTGACACGGTTTGGTTTAATCAGCGTGGAAACTCTGATTTAGAAGAAAGCTACAGTGCATGCATGCAGGGTAATTATCCGTGAGCATGATAGAAACAAAGAAAGAAGAGCTAGAAAGCTTGCGTGACTGCGCTGCTTATGATTCTAATGAAAGAGCTGTAGATGGTATCAATATGCTCCTCATGCAAATTATGTGTGCTTCCGTACTATTCTCAGTGTGTCAGAGGGCTGGCATCGTGTTCGGTGCCCTGAAGAGCAATTGAGCTGTGTGCGCCTCCATATATGTGCTGCCCATTCTCAGTGCGGCAGAGCCTTGATTAGCTTTGTGAGCCTCCATGTATGTGCTCCTGATTCTCAGTGCGATAGAGCCTTTGTGTGTGTGGCTGGGCATTGCATGTATGTGAAAGCTTCTCTTAGTGATATAATTAGCACCCCAGGCCTTAATTGATATAATTAGCACCCGAGATCGTCTATTTTTAAAAGGCAACGCTGAACACTGTAAGTCAAACGGTGTGATTTTAGGTGTTATTGTGAGCAAGCTTTTAGGGTGGCAAGCGTCCGTTTTATTCTTAGAACGGTTGCGAAAAGAAACTATTACTACTACTTCGCCCACTAGGCACCGCCCCGTCCACCTCCCCTGCTTTTAGATGTTCAAAATAGCTAGCTGGTGGTTTTGGTAGACCTGCTGCAGAGGTTGACGTGGTTTTCAAGTAGCAATCTGATGCTAATATATATGAGCACGGGTCCAAGAAGCATAGAGAAGCAAGCAGGTGCATACAATTGCAATGGGGTTGACGTTTCAGTAGAGAGAAAGAGAAACAGCTTGAGTTGGAGCATGCAAGGTGCAGCACACAAGCATGGATTAGTTGAAGCGGTAGAGGTGTAAGATGGTGAAGCAGACCCGGATTAAGGCGCATAAGTGTTCCGCCTTCTGGCTCTACACAAAACGAGCGTAAAGACACAAAGAGGATCTCTCTCTCTCTAGCTCTCTCTCTCTCTCTCTCTCTCTCTCTCTCTCTCTCTCTCTCTCTCTCTCTCTCTCTCTCTCTCTCTCTCTCTCTCCACAAACCAAGGTGCAAACGCAGATCGTTGTTGTGAGTGAAAAATAAAATAAAATTTGTTACACGTTTGACGATGGCTACCGTGGGCACCAACAACATGTAGGCAAAACTGTTAGCTCTGTAGTGTCTGGGAAGCGTGATGACGTAGCGCAGACTGTTTTAATATCTATTGCAGGTGTAGCCTATGTTTGATGGTAGTTCATGGACGCTTGAAGCAATTATATTAGCACTGCATAGCGATGGCCAAGACCACATGATTTGTGTCTTGTGAATATGACGGCGACAAGCCCCATGCATCCCTATTATTGACAATTACGTATGCGTCTCCTTATTTTGGTCGCCATAATTTGAACGAGCTGATTCGCCTACTATATTTAGGGCGATAAATAAGCTGCGACGTCCGACGTCCAAAGCAAGCACTGTCATAGCAGTTAAAGAAATAGCGTCTTAGGTGTTTTTGATCGCTTTCTCTATAAGCGCTTTGCCACATTTAGCACTACCCTTTATATTCACCAAAGAAAAAGATTTTGTTTACTAAGCTTCATTTATTTCACTGCTTTGGGATGCTCATATTAACTAAGAGGTCATACACTGATGGTGTCTGCATGTCTCAGTAGCTGAGTTATTCACAGTTTGGCAATAAGTTTTGCATCATTTTGATCGTTTTCTATTGTGGTTTTATTCATTCAAAACCCTACACATCTTGGCTTTGGTTCTTGATGCATGCTATTAATCTTGTCACGATTTTTCATAAAATACTTCACGTAATTTGATGACCATTTTAGAATGGTATACTAACATGCTGATGGTTTTCATGTGAACCATCAATGTAGAGATTGTTGGAGCTTCTTACCAAGCCATTATCTACTGACAAGTCATCGCTTTGAGGTTTTTCAGATTTTGCACAAAACTAGTGTCTCTGATGTCATGGCCGTACTTAAAGCCATGATGATGATTATCATTTTGAAATTTTTATTTGATTTGAAGAAATCCTCTCTGATGCCATGGTACGTGAAGCCATGATGATGGTTAATGTTCCATAATTTTTCTTGGATTTGTTGAGCATGATGAGAAAAACTGTTCCACAATTTGTTGAAAGCGTCACTAATACCATGGTGAGAATCATGATGCCATGGTACGTGAAGCCATGATGAGAAAAGTTGTTCCGCAATTGGTTGAAAGCGTCACTAATACCATAGCGAGAACCATGATGCCATGGAACGTGAAGCCATGATGATCATTATTGTTCCACAATTTTTTTATTTTTTTATTTTTTTAATTGAAAAGCGTCTCTAATGCCATGGTGAGAACCATGATGCCATGACGTGAAGCCATGATGATGGTTACTATTCCATAATTTCTCTTAGATTTATTGAACATGATGCCATGGTACATGATGCCATGGTACATGATCCCATCATGTTTATTTTATTTCAACATTGTTTATATGTGTGCACATGTGATTGCATCAACATTACGTTTGTTTATTTGCGTCTCTAGAGCGGTGTCGCGAACCGTCTCTAAGAAAAATGTGGAGTGATTATTTCTAACGTTTAGATTTTGATATGTTTCTTGAGTTGATGTTGTTTACAGAATTTAAATCACATCAAGCAGTATGTACGAGGGCTCAAGGATATTGAAGTGTCTCTATCAAAGAATTTGAAATAGCTCAATCGTCTATATCTTGGATTATTAGAAGACCCTTGAAAGGGCACATTGTAAAACGGGAGTGATGTAGTTCCTTTGAACATTGTAAATGTATATTTAAAATATTTTAATAGAACAGTGGGTATATATAGAGTTGTGGGTTTTTCCCTTGATCCCCCAAGGGTTTTTTCATCCACAGTTAGGGACCTTCATTTGAGTGGGGGTGTTGAGCTATATATAGTGTCTCTATATATAGCACCCTGGTCCCCTCTATATAAACTCATCTCGTGTAGTCATGGACACACTTTGGGGCTTGTACATGTTGGTTTCATCTCTTTCTCCTCTCGTCTACGTGCGCTCTCTCCCTTCGGTTCAACAGAATAAACGTCAGATATTTGAAACTCAAAATTTTTAAAAAACCTTAGCTCCCTCCATACATACACACACATATACCAATGCCCACCTAGTGACTCCGGTAATATGGCACCGGAATTCAAGTGACCTCTTGTAGTGATATACCAATTCGAGGATAATAGCTCTGCTTCCACAACTAAACTCTAAGGCTAACTGCCAACAAAACAGATCAACAATGCTGGAGTAGCATACGAGTCTCTGAGTGAGAGAGAGATGGAGCTTGCATGCGCACACACACAAAGAGAGAGAGAGAGAGAGAGAGAGAGAGAGAGACCATCCACTACCCCACTCCCTCTTGGGTAACCAACAATTGGAAAAGGTTGTGGAGGGAACTAATAAAGTAATGTTCTTTCAAGACATTCTAAATTTAAATTTCACTTGCACTTTTATCTTTAGCAAATGCAAACAAGCACAACTAACTAGCGTTGTCCGGGACAACCATTTCAGTGACACGCTACGTGCTTCTACCCAGCAAGTTTGTGGTCGATGTTGACATGGGCCACCACATCAGCTTGGCCCTCTGGATGGTCACCAAGCTCCAGGCCAGCAGTAATGGATTCCCACAGGGAACCGTTTTGACCTTGTTCAGCAAGAAGAGGTCCCAGCTCCACTCTCCACCTCAGCCTCACCTTTGACACCCCCCCCCCCCCCCCCCCCCTCCCCCCCCTCCCCCCCTCGCCCTCTCCCTTTTTCCATTCCTTGAACCCGCCCCCCCCCCCCCCCCCCCCCCCACTCCTTCATCTCCACCCCTGCTTCCACTCCTCCTCCCGTTCCTACCCTACAGCCGACCCATAGGGTAGGACCTTCCTGTGCTGCTAGGAGATCTCTTGGTATCACTTTTTCCAAGAGTCGTTTTGGCGAGGGAGGGACAACCCTTCTTGCGTACCCCCCTTTTGATGCAAACATCTCCCTTTGCAGCAGTTCCTTGTGGACTGACGAGTTTTGACATTTGTCGTAGATGGGATTTTTTTTCCTACAGCTTCATGTGGTTTCTTAGAGACCCTTCACCAGACTTTGAGATAGCTTGTTTTAGAGTTCATGTATTGTTCCTTGCAGCTATAGGGATAGAGGACCTGGACTCAGCGTTTGGATTCTCCTTTCCCTTATGTGGTAGGGATCAGTGTGAGTGGACTCTGGACTCAATGATGGAGTGATTGCAAGTATAGGCCCTCGAGTTCTCTCACCACATGGGAGATCTGGGGGTTACAGACCTGGTACAGACTTTGTGGCCTTTGGTCAATTTCTTAGTGACACCTCCAGACTCAACAGGATGTAGACACATTGTGGTACAATTTTGAGCTGACATGCAGAGCCCACCATGCTATGTATACATACATGAGGACCCTTGGACAGAGGAGGTTTCCCTACGCATGGCACCCTCTTCTTGGGCTTGGGCTAGACAATCTTTGCAGTCACACCTATCTCGAGGATTCTTGGATGCGGATTACTCCCCATCCAAGCCAACCTTGAAGATAGCGTGGTTAGTTGTTACTGCAGCATCAGTTCTCTCTTGTTTGCCATGAGGATTGTCTCATGGAATGTGAAGGGATTAGGTGGGCCCCAAAAATAGTGCCATCATCAGAAAATTTAGCGATGCCTTGTGGGCGAAGAGATTGATATTCTTATGCTGCAAGAGCATCATCTTTGTGAGAGCCTCATGAGACGATGTGGTCAGCTTGTGCGTGGGCAATTTGAGACACTTTTGTCAGATACATTTGAACCTGGTGGTATCTAGGGAAGGGTATGTATGACTATGGCAAACTCTTGGCATCACGCCATTGTGGGAAGAGGTATTATTGTACTTGGTAGGGCACAGTTGATTACAATGCACATTCAGGCATGCCTCTTGGGCTTCCTGAACGTCTATGTGCCCAATGTGGCAAGTGCACATGCAGGGTTTTGGTCTCACATTGTAGAGACTCTACCACATGCGGAGAAATATTTCATTGGGGGTGACTTCAACATGTTGGAGGACCCCTCTGACAAGATTGGAGGTAGCCATGCTACTATGCATGGAGATGAGTTGGCAGCATGGGAGAGGCTATGTAAGACTTTGAGGGTTTCAAATGTTTGGTGCAACACTGTGGATTTGCGAGGCCCCTAGACAACTTGGCCTTCTCTCGTTTGGATCACAGAGTGGGAGGAGTGAATCTATCTCAGATAGAGAACTTCTACGCTGGTAACCTCGTATGTGACTTGGGTGGGTCATTTTGCATTTTGGTTGGGAAATCCTTCTCGGACCATGCACTAGTGATCATCATGGTGACAAATAGACAGAGACAGGGGAGCATGATGCTACACATCCCTGAGAGGATCTTGTTGGACTCAAAGTTTAGAGAGCGAGTGATGGCTCTTTGGATAGAATCCTTAAACACGTAGGACTCTCTTGCTGATAGAGTGGCCTCTGGACTTTCTCATCTTAGTCACTTCTTTCTCTAGGAGTCTATGGCCCACCTAGCTATAGCGAGGAAGGAGGAGCAGCATATCTATTGGGGTGTTTCTTCCTTGTAGAGGATGTAGAAGCAGCACCCAAACAGTCCTTGGTTGGAGGAGTAGTTGCAGCAGGCTCTCCAAGAGCTTCCCAACATAAAGGAGAGGCATCATGAGTTTGTTTTCCATCCACAGGCATCTCAGTGAACCCCGGTGGGTGACAGAAAGACTGGTCCATTCTTTGTGGTAGTGGGACCCTATCATGTGCACACCAATTTTAGCCAATTGCAGAGACCTAGCAGGTCAGTTGCTTCAAAGCCAAAGGATATGCGTGCAGTTTCTATTGACTTCTACCATGACCTGCTATCAGCAGAGTCGTAACCAGCATCAAGAAGCTTGCAGAGAGCATGTTTGGACACAGATTCCTTGTCTTGTGACTGAGAAGATGCATTAGAGACTTGAGCTACCTCTCTAGCTAGAGGAGCCCCATGCGACCCTCAGAGCACTTCCCCGTGGTAGTTGTCCCGAGGAGGATGGTTTGACTCCCAGTTTCTTCTTAGATTATTGAGACTTGCTGGGCACAGACCTTTGTAGTTCTTTTCAGTACATCTTAACCACATAAGAGATGCATGAGAGCATGAGTGAGGGCTTGATCTACCTCATTCCTAAGGAGGGAGGCTCCTTGGATGAGATTCAATAGTGGTGACCCGTCACCATCCTCAACTCAGTCTACAAAGTTCTAGCCAAGGCCCTGAGCTTGAGGACTTAGCCACTTTTATAAAGCATTATAGATGGTATCCAAACAGGTTTTGTCAAGGAGCACAGTATCCTTGACAACATCTTCACTTTTTGGAAGGCGTTTGTCCTCGTGCGCCTTCAAGGTAATAATCTTGTGATACTTCTTCTTGATTTTGAGAAGGCCCATGATAGAGTTGACTGGGACTTCTTGGAGGGTACTCTGTATAGGATGGGCTTCTTTGATGATTGGATCAGAGGTGTGTGAGCTCTCTACAGACATGCGCACTGTCAGGTGCTTTTGGCAGGAGGTAGAGGTGATCATTTCATGCTCACACACTCGATCAGACAGGGCTGCCCTCTAGCCACCTTCCTCAATCTATTCTATGATGAGGCAATGAGCAGATTCTTGGTTTCATAGCAGGTTGGTTTACATGGTTTAGTGCTTCCTATTTGGGGTGATGAGCTACTGGATGAGCAGATTCTTGGTTTCACAGCAGGTTGGTTTACATGGATAAGTGCTTTATATTTGGGGTGATGAGCTACTGGATGTTGAGTTTGCAGACGACTCAGCTTTGTAGTTGGAGGGCTAGGACGCCAACCTGCACAAAGTGTGAGTAGGCTCATGACACGTTTTGTTCTGCATCAGGCGCACTGATCAATTGGAGGAGGGTTTCAGATGGATTTTATTAGGTTTAATGGCCATGTGGTGGACTATCCATCACTAACTGCTACTAACCCTAAGTGTACATCTATACACTTGTGTGAGCCACTATGCTGGTTCATTCTCAAAATTGCTGACGTGCACGTGCACTTTCAAGAGTGCAAACAGGGTTCCGACTTTGGCATCAAAAAATTCAACATTTCGAGAGCGTTTCCAAAATAGGTTTGATGTTGTTTTACCCTCCTTTCAGAAACGTCATTCGAGCTACAATTTAGCAGCTTCATTTTTTAGCTCTCTTTTGATAGTTTGTGTTGCAAATCTTCCATAGCCATTACAGGTACCATTGTTGTAGTTTGTCTTTTGGAGTGGCCTCATACGCACACTCTTGGGATAGCTTTTGCATAATTGTTAGTAACTCTGCTTCTAATGCTATGCTAAAATACATCCATTTCTACCACAAAGGCAGAGTATGTTGCATTGAGTGAGGCATGCAAAGAAGATATTTAGTTTGCTCTCCTTGTGAAAGATCTTGGATTAGAGCAGTGTACACCAATTCTTCATTGTGACAGTCAGAGTGCTATTGCCTTGGCTAACAATCCAGTGTTTCATTCCAGAACAAAACACATTTATGTGAGTTATCACTTCAGTCTTGAATGCCTAGCAAACAAGAGCCTTGATTTAGTGAAGATTCCTATGTCAGAAAACACAGTAGATGCACTCACTAAAAGTCTCTCCAGCCATCAGTTTCAGCATTGTCGCGAGTTGATGAGCATTGGGTGAAGCACGGTGATCTTCCATTCTTATGGTCTACCACATTGACCATCAAGTGGGAGAATGTTAGGTTTAATGGCCATGTGGCCGACCGCCTATCACTAACTGCCACTAACCCTAAGTGTACAGCTATACACTTCTGTGAGCCACTAGCAAAAAGTAGGGTGTGTATTATGCCTAAGTGCCTAAGATAGAGAAGAAAGAAAGGGGGCACACAGTGTGTCTGTCGTCTCTCCCCCTCCAACATGTGTGTTAGTGTGTGTGTGTATTCATCTTCCTCTTTCGCTGTGCTCCCGGATCCTCTCCTTCAGATTCCCCTAGGGAGTGAAGTTCTCTACTTGGGCTGTCAGGTTGGCAAGGACTTGTCTCCTGAGAAGCATATTTCTCCCCTCCTCCTGTCCATCAAGAGGAAGTTGCTTCATTGGAGTTCGGCACGACTCTCTTTGGTTGGAAGAGTTGTAGTGGCCAATCAACTATTGTTAGCTACTATCTGGTACATTACATCTTATTGGATCTTTTTGAGCTCTTGCATTAGCCAGGTAGAGAGGTTGATCTGGAAATTAATTTGGTCAAGGCGTGACACTCAGATAGCCCGGGCCAAAGTAGCATGGCAAGTCATCACTCTATCTTGTTCTCGAGGGGGCTAGAGATTATAGACCCATCACAACAAAGTAGAGCCCTTCTTGGCAAGTTTGTTGTCCAAGGACTGATTCCAGGGGAGGAGCCTTGGAAGGATTTTTTGCTTCAGCGGCTTTGAGCTTGAGTGCCTCAAGCAGGAGGCCCGTGGAGACCTTCCATCATATGGATGCGCAGAGTTGGTTTGAGCAGTAGACTGGAGGAATTTTTTGTTGTGAGCCTTCTTTGCTCTTGGTAGCAGTTGCGGAGAGACCTAGAGCAGCACCAGCCTATCTCCGTGGAGGAGCGCTTGAGATAGCCCCTTGTTTGGAACCCCATGGTCAACACTCAAAGAGGCCACTTGGTTGGTAGTATGCCTCATGTGTGCTTGGTTTCCCATGGAAGAGGGTCTAGCATGCACTCTAGGTCACTAGCTTTAGCTCTCAAGTTTTCCAGAGGAGTTACAGAGCATCTAGCTACTACAAGGCATGAGGCCGCAAAGCATGTTTCAGGACATCACAGAGGCTGTAACCGCTGTGTGGCTTGCACCCATAGAGGCAAGAGCTCGCAAATGGATGGGGGCATTCATGGCCTTCATCTGACTAGAGGACTTCATCGTAGTTTGAGCATGCTCAGAGACTGTACCCTCCATGTTCTTCGGGATACAGGGAGAGAGTCAACTACACAGAGTCTTAGTAGAGGCTCCACATGTTGCAGAGTGTTGTTTTCAGAGGATCCAGGCATCTTTGAGAGGACTTGTGTCATCTATCCTGACCTTGCAACTCTTGAGACAGGCCACTGGAGTCTTTGGGCTTGGGAGAGCTATCCACTGGCACGAGTGCAGTGGGATCCTGGAGAGTGGTTTTGGAGGGGTCCCTTTCTTCCAGTACACTATTTGATTGGGACGTCACATACTGGCAGCACAGAGAGAGGCTCATCCTCCTATCGCACATCATTGGTAAGAGGAGCGTCTCATAGCTAAGTTCTTGCCAGTCTTTTGGGTGAGGTTGTGGGATGCCAAACAACTATGATGAGTCACGTTGTTCCAGTGGCTAGTTTAACATAGAGATACAATAGTGGGGAGATGGCTAGTACACAAAGGCCTTTTGGCAGCATGTGACTATTCTTTGGAGAGTCACTGTCAGTGTTTGTAAGACTATCCTATGGAACAACAGGTTTGGCTTTGGGTCCTTTGACTGATGCCAAATCTTTCCCCAGCATGACAATACACTTGGGGAGTTGCTTGTTGGTCCAGTTTCACGGCCCCTGCACTACATTTTGAGTTATGCTCCACCAGTAGGATGATAGTGATACAGGGGGGTTGACCTATACTCGAGCCTGCTATAGAGCTTACCCCAAAAGAGTGGTGCAGTGAGAGAGAGGTGTGTTGAGAGATCCTTGTGGCTTGATGCTCTGGTTCATTTTGCAGGCCCATTCCTTCCGCATCTTCAAGGTTCTCCCTGTGCCACCAGCGGAGACTGTTTGAGATTTTTGGCTGGAGTTAATCCATACTCTGAGGGGACATTTCGAGAGACTTCACAGCAGCTCTAACCACATGCGGGAGCGTAGAGAGGAGTTCCTTTGACTCTGGAACCCTGGGCCTTTCTTCACCATGAGCTCATATGGCACTACTGTCCACCTATGTGGATTTTCCCTCCTCCCATCTCTTGATTTAGCCCTCATTGTACATATGTTTTTTTTTCATTGGGAGAGTCTCCCCTTATGGTTGATGTAACCCTCTTGTAGCTCTATAGGCAGTTTTATTAACTAATAGAAGGATCTTTTCTCAAGAAAAAAAGTTGCCTTCACATCCATTTGGACAAGCTCCATGTCCTCTATGAATATTAGGCTGAGCATTGTACACAATGTAGTCATGTTGACTACTAGCAAGAATATTTCATCAAAATCAACTCTCTTTTGCTGCTTGAATCTCTTAGCAACCAATCTAGCCTTGTACTTAGGCTTCGGATCATCAGATGTAAACTTCTTCTTGTAAACCCATTTTCAAGATAAGGTGTGCTTGCCTTTTGGCAATTCAACCAGGTTCCATGTGTCATTATTCACAATTGAGTTGCACTCAAATTGAATAGCTTAGTCCACTTCACAATATCTTCCATTTGAATAGCTTCTTTGTAACAAGTGTTTTCATCGCAATCAATGACTAACATATAGTCCAATCCTCACTCAAGAGCACAAGATACACACATAGATCTCCTCGCTACCTGACCGCTAGATTCCGCTCTCTCTGGAGCACTACTAGTGGTAGGAATTTAGCCTATATACTGAGTTTGTTTTCCCAAATTTGTGGAGGCTACGTCCTCAAATTTGACTTTTTGATATTCTACCTCTTTGACAAGTTGTCTATGCATTTTAGACTCATTGAATATCCTTGTGACTTGCAAATAACCTTTCTAGATTTTGGGTGATAGCCCATCTCCATCTGCACCATAATCAATGAAGATGCACTTGTGTGATTTTGGATCTAGCTTCTTGTGAAGCTCTTTGGAAATGTGTGAGAATGCTTCACACCCAAACACACTAATTTGTCATAAGTTGTCTTCTTGCCAATCCACATCTCCTACAAAAACTTGAAATTCAACCGAGCAATACGCGATATATTGATGATATGCACCACCATCATAACAGCCTCTCCCCAAAACCCATGAGGTAAATTTGCCATAGATAACATGGTTGTGACTCTTTCTTGAATTGTGTGATTCATACGCTCAGTAATGTCATTTTGAGCAGGTGTGTACGTGTAGTAAACTGTCGCCAAACCCCTTGTTTGCTACAAAAATCTTAAAACTCTATGGAGACATACTCTCCACCATTGTCCGTGCAATTTTTTTTTAGCTTTCTACTAGATTGGTTCTCAACCATAGCTAAGGATTTCTAGAATGTAGCAAACACTTTGTCTTTCCTCTTCAAAGGGTGGATCCACACCTTTCGAGTGGATTCATCTACGTTTGTTAGGAAATACAATGCTCCTCCTAGAGATTTATGTGGCATAGGTCCACATAACTCTATGTTTGTTAGGAAATACAATGCTCTCCCTAGAGATTTATGTGGCATAGGTCCACACAAATTTGTATGAACCAAATCTAGAGGGTTTCCCAACTCTCGATGTTATGGCGAGGAAGTTTCCTAGTTTGCTTGCCATACATGCAATGATCACATAAACTGAAATCGAAACAGTTTAACACGGTGCTGGGTGCATTTTTGACACCCCTCTTTTTGTGAATTTCTACATACGGACATGACGCCCAATGTCAAAAGTGTGTGTGAGATTTCTTTTTGTGGGCTTTTTAGCTTGCTTTAGCAAGCACATGTACATGCAAGGAAAGTCACTAGTATAGTACCAGCTATCGGGCTACCGTATGTGCCTGCTAGTGAGTTTTAGCCAAACTCTAGAAATTTGCAGGTTTTAGCTTGTTGTGCCTCCTTGACGGTTTTTGATGCATTTTTCTACTTCTCTTTGCCTTCTTTATGTGTAGTTGTAACGGGACACCTCTCTGTTCACGTCAATTTTGTATGTAGCGGCATGTAGATTCAATTTTGGTCAACATCAACCTTCTTGCTATTAATTTTTCAAGATTTCTTCCAAGATTTAAAGTGCCCCAATTGGAGATGTGCTCTTCAAGTTACGACTAGTTCTCTATAGGATTATGGCTATGACAACCTAGTGGCAAATTGTGTGCAAACAAATTGGGAGGACATGTATCTACGAATTGTGGAATTTATGTTGAAGTTGTGGTTTGTGATGTTCAGTTTTGAAAGAGAAGGAACTTGTCTTCATATGCATTGGTCGGCGACGTGTGCTGAAAATCCGTGCTTTGAGAAGGTTTTTCTCATATGTGCTATGGTCCTTTGGGTGGACGTGTGTTGGTAAATTCCCAAGGGAGCATAGACCTTTTGGTTGGGGTTTACTAAGAGTTGTTGGGTTATAATTTTTGGTGCTAAGGTTGAAGTTTGAACGCTCTTGGGATATATATCTATAGAGGTGTCTCACTTTTTCTTTTGCCCAACAGTGTTTTGGTGCCCGCCACCGAGAAATTGCTTCAAGTTACCTTCAGATTGCAGGTTTCAAAAGACATGGTGTTTAATTCTCTGGAGTTTAGTGGCAAATCAAATGAAAGTGCCAAAGGTTTCATTAAGAGAATGGAGTTTGCTTGCCTTCTTGCTGACAAGAAAGACCTAGCATTGGTGCTGCAAATTTTCTATTTTTGTTTGAAGGGAGATGATAGGGAATGGTTGGAAGGCTACGAAAAGGAGCTACAATCAGCCCAACCTCCTCAAGTTATGACTTATGAAATGGTAAGACATGATTTTCTTACACACTTTCAACAAGTGGAAGACCCACAAAAGGTATGGCAGTCTATTCAAGGCTTAGTACAGGGTAAAGGGCAGACCATAGAAGACTTTGTGAAGGCATTCAATGCGTTATGAACAAATTGGTGTACATCTTTGGGGGCTGAAATTACTCCAGCCATGTTGAAAAAGGATAGGTTTCTTGCAAGCTTGAGGAGTAGTCTGCACTTGAAGGTGGAGCTTAAGCAGCCAAGGACCTTCAAGGAGAGAGTTGAAATTGCAAAGAATAAATAGTGGAAATCATAGCGTCTTCGTCAACTTGGAGTCAATGTTGAGCCAAATGTTGAAGTGAAAGATGTAGATCAACCAAGGGTCCTCATGAGGGAGCCACGTTATGATCAACAAGATACTCATGATGTGAATTCTTTTTGCAAGGAGATGCAACAGGTTGTAGGTCGTATAAATAATCTTAGCGTGCATATGATGGGAGGTGGAAGAGGTCAAAGCTATGGATATGCGTGTGGCTACGGAAGCAATGAGGGGTTTACATGTGGTAGTGGAAGAGCCATGGTTGGAAGAGGGGATATGTTTCAATGTTATAATTGTGGTGAATGGGTCCATAAAATCCCTCAATGTGACAAGCCAAAGAGAATGGGTGGTGATATGTTTCCTCTTCCTTCAAAAAATTCCTTCTCGAGCTCAAGATTATGGTATTAAGATTAAAGGGGAAGCAGGGCCAAGCGGTTTGACAGCTGAAGAGAAGGGCAAAACAAAGGTGGTAAGCATAATCCATTTGGAGAATAAAGAGGATGATTTGGGAGCTATGGTCATGCATGTAGGTAAGAGGGTTACAAGAGATCGTGACATGAGTGATGCAAGTCCTAGCCATAAAAGAGGGAAACAGGTTGAAACACGTACAGGTAGAGGAGAGAAGAGGAGAAAACCCAAGCAACATCACAATGCATCCGACTTTCCTTCGGGAGAAGGGAAACCAATTTATAGTTTAAGGGCTGATTTGGTGATCAGTAGAAAGGCTGATGTTACCTTTGGGAAACTCATGGAGATGTGTCCTAAGTTGAAGAGGCAGTGGAAGTATGTATTCAACCCCATGAAGAAGGAGCATGCAAGGGGGTTGAGGTGCACAGGTATGTGTTAATACTCAAGCTTGTGTATCAAAGTTGGGACTCAACATGGTGAAGAATTCAGGTTTTCGCATAAAGCTTGCCAACCAATCAAGGGTGAAGTATTTGAGAGTTATAAAGGAATTGGAGGTGGATATATTTTATGTTAAAGTGATGGTCAAATGTCATGTTATGCGTGCGGGTATTGATGCTTTCCGTCTCATCCTTGATTAACCAACCGGTATAGGGTTTCTTGACTAGCATACAAAGAGAACACATAATGAAGGAAGATCATCTATACATCAATGTATCACTCTTTCTCTTTCCTCATCCACCCTGACATGTTTTCTGCAACACGATCAAACCCTACAAGTCGTTTTTCCTCCAAAGCCTCTTTCTAGGATGCACTCACTTTTAGATGTGCTAACATCTGAGCACCTGTATCCGCAAGCTTCGCTATGGCTTTGTCTAGGGCGGCCTTACCTTGGGATGCCTACACATTTACAATGGATTTGGTAGTAGATGCACTCTTGTTGCATATCCTCCATGGCCTCACTTGTAGGAACTTGCTTCCCACTTTCTCAAGCCTCTTCCACCTGTGATGGAGCTAGCATGGCTAATGCACACCACATGAGCTTTATTGTGCATGTAATCATCTACAATATCAAACCATTTACATGTGTATATTCACCGAGGTTGCATTGTAAGCTTTATCTTCTTTATACTGGGTGTAGACTCATTGGCACTTCTTGCGACAACATTCACCATCTTTATCAAAATCAGTGTAATATGATGCTAGACGGACTACAAACTTGCTCCACAGATCATAGCCTTGTTTTTGTGGCTTATTAATTCATCATTTAAGCCTCCCCTAATGTGTACAAGCTGTTCTACCTAATAGTCTTTCCATAGTGATTTTCTCTTTTCCTCCCTCTCTTCTAGGTTTACCATTGGAACTTTGCTTTTTCATGCCTTGCTTTCCTTGGGAGGGTCATCAAGAGCACACTGATCACCTCCTCTCTTGCGTGGCTTGGTGGCCTTCACTAGCTTCATTGCATCAGCATTGATGTTCTCCTTGGGGACACATCCCTTTTTTGTAGATGCAATGGGCGGACTTGGGGTTTTATAGGAGGGCATATGTCTAAGTAGTGGTGCATGCACGTGGCGGTTGTTGTCTACAACATGCATTGGTGATAGACAAGCAAAGGGACTAGGCACCGGGCTAGGCAACCGCAGTGAAACCATCTGGAGGGGCATGCTATTGAGAAAAAGGGGATGCATTAAGATGTGTAAATGCAGAGAAAGAGTGTGATGCATGCAATGTGTTGTCGTTGTACTCTAGTTGAGAGTCGGCTTGAGACAATTGTTGGGAATCCATGGCGTCCTACATCAAAAGAGTCTTTGTGAACTTCATAATTTTAATGATAGCAAGGTAGAAATGAAATGCATCCACAATAACTTAAAATACCAAACTCTCACAAAGTAATCATAAAGTGATGGAATGAGCAACTCCACTCTACACCGTGAACAAGTAGCCTAGTGAAACACCATAGAACTCTGCCCATTTGCTCTACGTCATCAACCTTGAAAATGAAGCACTGAAATATTAATCATGTTGTGCATTACCTATAAGATATACAGTAGAGGCAACCAGCGCAACAACCGTCGGCTCAGCAGTAGCTCTTTCCACCCTTGCACTGTCGATGGCAGTTAGCTGGTTCAGAAGCGAACTTCCAGCAGCAATATAAACCAGCGGCAACAGCTCTGCCTCCACCTCGGGACTGTCAAAACAGCAACACAGATAGGGACTCACGAGCTGCAGCAACAACTATCAGACACAAGACATGTCTTGGCAAGGAGCGTAGGTATAAGCAGCCTCGGGCAAGCAGAGATAGCGACAAATGGAGGGATAGATAGGAAGAAAGCAACCAGAGGGAGGGAGCGAATAAGAGCCGGAGCTCGAGATCTTGGTACGAGTTGGCACATTGTAGGAGAAGAAATGCCATTGCTCCTAGATTAATGTTACTAGGAGAAGGTGATGAGTTGGCTAATTTATATTTCGCACGGTAAGGACGCTTGTGATTGGATAGAGGTGGATGGTCCAAACGCTTGGTAGGTCGGACACTTTCACTCCAAGGTTGGACGTGACTCAGTCTGCCTAGATTTCGCATGGCCAGCACGGTGTCCGTGTGCCGTCTGAATTGCCTCTCGCTTGGCGTTACTTCTCGTTGGCTGGCGAGGCAAAACGACCAGTGAGAACGCATCCTTACCAAGCGTAGGCAGGCGGGCAGGGAGAAGCTTGCCTGGCGCAGGAAACAAAAGGACCGGGCGATCGGACGGCTGATATTTTGACTTGGCTTCCTTACCCTGCTTACCCTGCAGAATCGTAAAGAGGACCTTACCCAGCGTAGGCAGGCGCACAGGGACAGGAGGACCAGGGACATGGAGAAGGAGGGCAGCGGCAGGGGCAGGGACATGGATAGAGAGAATGAGCACAAGGGCTCGCAGGACATGGAGAAGGAGAGCAGGGGCAGGGACAGCGACAGAGAGAAGGAACACAAGGGCTCGCACAGGGATAGGGACGGGGAAAGGGAGAAGGAGAGCAGGAGCAACGGCAGGGGCAGGGACAGGGACAGACAGAAGGAGAGCAGGGGCAGGGACAGGGACAAAGAGAAGAAGCACAAGGACTCGCACAGGGATAGGGGCAATATGGACAGGGAGAAGCTTGCCTGGCGTAGGAGACAAAAGGACAGGAAGAGGGACAGGGCCAGGGAGAATCTGCATCATCATCTTGACATGAAAGGTAATTATAAGTGCTGGCGGTGGCCGGAGGCCAACAAGAAGAGATGGGTGCCTCAGCTGGATCTTATAATGCCCAGCATTGGGCCGCTGCCTCGGGATGTGTTAGTTGAGCAAATATTCTCACGGCTGTCTGTGCGCGAGCTTTGCCAGCTCCGGTGTGTTTGCAAGGCCTGGAGTTTGGTCTTGGGGGCAGGAGAGTCCTTGCCAGACAAGGCCAAGGAGTCATGGTTCTTGATGCGCTCTATGATGCTAGAGCCTCCGAGAGGTAAGCGCAACCTTACTGCTTGGAGCAGCCATATTAGCCAGGCTTGGTTATGGCCTCTGCTGGTGGTTTGATTTGCACCATTGTCAATGATCCGTGTGCTTCAATCGTTGTCTTCAACATGCTTTCAATCACCTCCCGATGGTTAAGGTGAGCATGGCCATTGACAATCAAGACCCGCTCCATTATCATGTGAGGGTGATGAAAAATTTCTTTAGAGGGGGCTACATGGATCCTAAGGTACCCTTTGAGGTTTTTGATTCAAGAAGTGGAAGCTGGAAGGTGGGGTCATCCCCCATGACCAAGCGTTCTTCGACTGCCCGCGGGCTCAAGGTGGCGGATGCCAATCTTTTTAAGTGCGGGCTCAAGGTGGCAAGATGGATGTAATGGCATACCATGTGGCAAAGGATGCGTGGAGCTGTGTGCAGGTATCTCTTGTTTCTAATGATCCTGATCCTGAAGCCATGGAAAGGGACCCTTAGAGGAGAGGGATCTGTTTTCTTTTTGCAGTCGCAAGACGTAGTTTTTGGGAAAAGCCCCGTCCTTGTGTATGACCCGAGACCAAGTTTGCTTTGTTATGGTTGATTGTAGCTGTCTTGGCTACTTGAAGAATGATCAAGTGGGAAGTATTCGAAGGTGGTGTTGTCTGCAAATGTTGTTTACATTGTAAGAATCTTGCATGTCTCTTACTGTGATATCTACATTGTTAGCATCTCTCTCTCTCTCCCCCCCCCCGCCCCGCATCGTGGGAAAAGTAAATATGGCATGATATGCTTCTTTGTCAGGTTCAAGGTTTGGAAGAAGAGAGCGAATGCAGATGTTAAGTGACAAGTGTATTTTGTCACACACAGCTCCTCAATATGGTAAATGACTTTGTAATGAGAAAATGAATAGAAAAGAGAACTTATAGGGGTATGGCCAAATCTTGTCATAGATTATTTCCCCGCTCGTTTGAATGTAGTTATCAAATGAAGAATGCTAAGTTTTGGTGATGATTTCAAATTACTCATCTTTATTTGCAAGTGTTTATAAAGACATACTAAAGATGATATCGTTTTAGATCAACCAAGGAAATCGATGAGAAGTCCTATTATCTTTAGGGAGAGGCGTCATGTGCCAATAAAGATAATGGAAGAGTTACGTAAATTGGGGAAATGGGCTACAAATCTGGGTAGATAGTAGATATTGAGTTAGTATCAAAGTGGTAGTAAGGTCAAATAATGACTCAAATGAGAGACTAATCATGATGCTTGATTTAGACAATAGTTAGAATGATCTTATACTTGGTATAGAGTTGTATATTTATAATCACAAGCTAATCTATAAAAGGCTATCCAAGCTTAGGAAATGCACAAACATATGATGATTAACGACCAACTATTTGGATATACTAAATCAGGGCTCTTGATACATAGTTTTTTGATATCCAATTTTGGCATAAGAGTAAGCATTCTTCACTAAATATTAGCTATCCATAAGGTAGTAGTAAAGACAATAGTAGATATGTCATAGAGGGGCAAGGAAATGAGGCAGTATCAAGAAATATGCAATAACAACTTCACTATCGAATGGTAGAACACTACAGATAATGGCAAAGGAGAAAAATTACAAATCACATTACGTTACATTACTAGTAGTAGATATAATTGTATATTTTTGGGCCAATGGCTCGTGGAAAAGACTAGGGAAAAAGTGATTAGATGGAATTTTTCTATTTTTCATTAGATAACTACATGCATAGTTGCATCTGCATTCTAAGAACCAAGATAGCAATCATCATACATACTGGGCAGAGGGTTCTATTCGACAACGAGACAAGCTTCAACTATAACGTGGTGATCATGGGTTGTTTTAATTAGGCAATATTTCAGCTTGTAAATGAGAATACTTGGTTGATGTTATTATATGGGTGGATTTGACCTTTGCTCGAAGTGGATGGCTTACCGAATATGTCTTGCTACTACTCTGGCAGGCGATGCATAGTGATTCCTACACCATGATGCCCTGAGTGTTATGTTGTTCCCACATGCGGATTTAGATTGCTTTATTATAGTAGTCGTGTAAAGAGAACCATCAAGATTTGGTAGAGAGAGAGAGAGAGAGAGAGAGAGAGAGAGAGAGAGAGAGAGAGATCGATCCTTGTGCCTATCGGTGTTGTCACTAGAAATATCTACATCAAATAGATTTATGCTTGCAACCATAGTTTTTTCAGAGATTCCTTGGGTTATAATCATTGCCATATTCTTTGTCTCTGTCAGAGTCTCTTTCTGTTTCTTTTTTTTTTTGGGAAAATGGTGATTATATCTACTGTCATTTTCCATGATGAACTCTTCTATGCCCTACCATTGTATTGACTATGTATTGTACTTACATGGTTGACTAATTTGACAAAGAATGTGTCATAATGAAGCAATAATAACAACAAAGATGATACCATCATCTAATTATAATTGAGTTTGATCTGGTCCTCTATGGGGTGCTTGGTGAGATTGATTGGTGTGCAATAGAATTGAGCAATGCTACAATGTATGCATTAAGGAGCTTATTTTATGAAGCTATGTGCTAACGAGTAACATTTCATGCAGTTGCTTTCCAATAGGATGCAACACAAAAGAGAAATAACATTAAAAAATAATATCAAGGTCGTAGCTACTGGAATAGTTTGTTTTGGTTGGAGTGATGAGTAGAGAAAGAGAACTACACATTTGGTGTGGGTGGTGGTGGTTATGAGCAAAAGTTCTTGCTCTATTTGTGATAATTTGGTTAGCAGCTAGCATTGGCCTTAAAGGCGACTCCAAGCGGCAAGTGCATGGGAGCCATAATTGTATATTGTTGCTCATGTAGCCTTGTAAAGAGAACCATACGGATTTTGGGGGGGGGGGGGGGGGGGGGGGGGAGAGAGAGAGAGAGAGAGACAGAGAGAGAGAGAGAGAGAGAGATCCTTGTGCCTATCGGTGTAATGGAAATGGCCTATGAACTTTGAGAATAACAGAATTAAGAGAATAAGAGTGAGCATTTTTGTGAGACTACTTGGAGAACATAGAGGGTGAACTTAATTAGCGGTAGAAACATAACCATAATACTTAATTAACTTGGCATGAAGATTTTGCAAGAGAGAGAGGGTTTAGAGAACTTGACAACAGTTGAGGACCGGGTTACATGGAGCCGCCCCCCCCTCCAATAGGGGCTTTTGTATTAATTATAGATTTTCTCATCAAGAGAGACTTGGTAAAATACAATCTCTGTGCTCCTTGTGACCTGGGTTATCGTAGAACCATGTCTAGCTTGGTGCTACCTTGGTTGACATGTATCCAAATAGCACATTTTTTATAAAGCAAAACACATTCTTGATGAGCTACCTATCTAGGATGTCATTACTTGGGGAGAGCATTGATAAAAACTATGCCCACAAAGTTGTGGCAAAGCAAGCTTTACTTGTTTTCACTAGATACAAATCAAGGTTTGTTGCTAAAATAAGCATCTTGGAATGTACTTATAAGGATGTGATGAACAAGGGTTGGTTGAGCAAAAGCAGTTCCCCCATAGCAATTACTTTTGCTAGTGTGCTCAATGGATGTAGTTACTAGGGTCTAGTGGATGATGGCCAAATCCTTTCAATAGCATCAGGCAACATCATGGCAACATATTGGATGAGCAGTATGTTTGCATGGTTGATCTTTTTGAGCATGCTATCACTTATATGTGCAGCTTGAAGGAATGTGGAAATGTGCCTTATTGGAAGATATGCCACTATCTTAACTTTTTTGGTCTATTAGATCAGCCTCTTGCATTTGCTAAATATCATATTTCATCTCTCTCTCTCTCTCTCTCTCTCTCTCTCTCTCTCTCTCTCTCTCTCTCTCTCTCTCTAAGGACTTGCATCTCTGAAGCTTGACAAACTAGTAATGCTCCCAGAGAAAAAAGTCTAGCTCCACTCATCATTTTAACACAACTTGAACCAAGTGAAAGTGCAATGGTGATGTGGTCACATTTTGAAATCTATGGACTTGTGGTCATAAACTTTCCCGGGATATTTCTTCTTTTTTAATTGTTATGAGGTGTGCTTTCTATAATAGATTCTCCTTGCTTGGCCTTTTTGACTGCTTAGTCAAAGTCAACCTAGCCGACGCATGCAAAAAAGTAGGCCAATGGTTGCAAAATCAGCTAGTCATCTAGGTAGCACAAGTATAGCAAGCTTTATGTACATAATTTTGCTTATGGAGAAGGAATGCTAGCATTAATAATTCATCAAGCTGATGTAAGTGTAGTGCACTTAAGTCTATGTGAATATTTCCACATTTATGAGTGTAGTGCCGTTGTAATAATCGTCGGCAAAAAGCTTGTGTAAGTTGCCTCTTTTGCTACTCAGAACCTTGAAAAACTAAAGAGCATAAATGCTACAGTAAGACACCTTGTACTTCCACCAAAAGACATACAAAAGAATCCCTAAAAGACCAAGCTAACCACAACGCAACACAACATTCTTGTCACTATGTGTCCGTATTACAACTATGTAATTACAAGGCAATTATCAAAAGCTCTTGACAAAAGTCTAATTAACATGATCATTTGGATCGATATTTTTAAAGCTTTTAGATTTTAATGTGGATAATGTGCCATAAAGTTTTTTGTTATTATGTTTTGTGACCCTTTCAAGTGCATTCTAAGAAAAAAATTAACTCTTAATAAAGGGAAGTTATTATTTCATCTCACAAAAAATATATGTACGATTAGGGATATATAATTTTAGATGAAATTTACAGAGGGGTGTAAGAGAATAAGGATTTTTTGGTGCATAGGGGTTTTTTATAGGGATCTCGAACGCACGTGATATAGGAATTTAAACTAAGTGACCTCCCCAGGCTTGGGAGACTTAGCTGTCGCAAGCATGTATTCTCTTTAGTCCATTTCATTCTCGCAAAGTAGAGCGAAAAATTCTACTTGGTGTTTGAGAGACGTCGTCATCAGAAACATGATTCTAAGCATGCATACTTTTTAATTTTGTGCACAATAAACAGACAATTAGTCTTATAAGATAAAAACATTGTTCATTTAAAAGAAACATGTACATTTGCTTACTCTAATGTAACATTGTAAGCATTGACAAGGTTCATACTATCCTTAAGTTGTAATCTTTGCATCTATCTAGCATCATCAAAAGGATAATTTTTGAACTTAATCAGATACCATCGAATAATCTTACCATGTCGTAGTACCTTGTCTTCATGCCAAAGGATATCTTTGGGTTGTAGCACTTGTTCTTGGTCTTTGATTTCTTGAGGGTCTTCAATAATTGGTTTACCTGGTGTCTCTCCTTTGTAGGGCTTATAAAGTAGGCTCACATGAAAAGCATTGTGTATGAGCCAATGGTTGGGCATCTTGAGTTGATAAGCCATTTCAATGATTGGCTTCAAGATTTGAAAAGAACCATAGGACCTTTTTGCTAGTTTAACATAATACTTTTGATGGCCCGTAGGATTTTTGCCTGTTGTTTGCCTCGATCGAGCCTTGGGAAACTTAAGTAAGACCCAATCATTTTCTTTGAATGTTAAGGCCCTTCTCTGCTTGTCAGCAACAAATTTTTGCCCTTGTTGAGAGATGTATATAGCCTCCTTAAACTTTTGAAAAGATCTTGTAGGTCACGGCTATACTTATTGGCAGCGAAGATCTTTTGCAGCAGCAAGCTAACACGGACACCACGGATACCATTTTTTGGAGCTCTTATTGTAAAAAAAAATTATTATTTTGATAAATCGAGAATATTGTAACTCTTATTTTTCGGATAAACCTTGTAATTGATGAGCCAGGGCTACAAGCTTCTAAATTGTATCAACCTGTCATTGTCTATCTTTAGTTAGAGCTCCCAGGTTATTAGCTTTGACCACCAAAAACCTTGGCTAAGGTATAAAAGCCAACTTTTGTAAGTTATTTATAAGTTTTGGATAATGAAATACACAGCATGAGCTAATGGCCCTCACTTCTCTCCTTCTCGTGCTTCCTACTCCATCCTTGGTTGTCACATTACAGTTGCGTTTGTTGCGTTGCAACTGTATGTAAGAGCTCTACATTTTGACGTAAACACATCACAGTATTTCATAGCTTTTAGAATCGCCAACCCGCGGTCTAATTTCATCATCAACAAAAATTTACACTTCAAAATAAAAAACTAAGCATAGGCGGGGTATTAGGGTAGCATTGCTAAGCATTTAGATGCATTTTGGGCCAAAAACAAATAGGTCAAAATTCCACTGCTGTTAATAATTGCGATTTTGACACTTGACCTACAGTGGGGTTTGAGACCATAAGCATGTGTGCTTAGGTCTTATAAACTTGTCCTAAAAGTTTCATTACGATTGGATATCATTTGATGCTGTAAAGGATGTGATTTGTTTGCCGATGAGCGATTGGCTTTTGGTGATTTCAGTCACTTGAGTGTAGTAGAGTTAGATGCAAGTTTTTAGTTGTTTTTCGAAACATTGACAACCTCTTGTAGCCTCTATGTGCTATCAAGCCAGTTTTGTCCCATGGATTGACAATTTAATCATAGTTCTCGCTAAATCTACAATAAGATAGGATGATGAGGTTAGATACGCGTTCCACATTTGGCGCCGCTGCCGGGGATCGAAGAGGCCTAAACTAGGGAATCACGAGCGTCTTGTGAAGTTATCCTTTAACTTCCTCTAGAATCTCCTAGACTAAAAACTTTCTTTTAGAAACCGCATAGCCTAAGATTGTCGTCCTTGGCGGTGTAGAGGTAGCTTGGAGGTAATCGTACTTGTCGAGTGCCTTTAGGATCTTAGTATTTTAGGATTAGAGTAGGATTTTGAGAATGATTGATAGACGAAAAAAGTCTTAAGATCAATGCTCAGGAAACCTTAAAAAACAAGAAAACCAGTGTTTGTGGACACTTTCCACAACCCCATTGCGTAAGAACCTAGGAGTAGGGTAAGTAGGATCCGAGGTGGATTTCAAAACCATTGCTCTCTCTGAAAGAATCAAGTGTGAGTTGTTAATTGAAGCTACAGAATTTCAAGTCTACGGCTAGAAATAGCACGAAAAGACCCCAAACCACTCAATCCGACTGGAGAGTAAGTTTAAAAGTTGTATGAACCACTGGGTAAGCTCAAGGACACTTTGAGGAAAAAATTGCAAGAGTTGGCCAAAACTCAGATTATTTACTTTTTCTTGACATTTTAGGCCAAAAATTTTTACTTGATTCATAGGCTTAAAATAAGTCATAAAAGGATTGTCCTTAAAAAAAGTGTAAAAATTGGTTCATTTGAAGCCTGAAGTTAATAATCGCGATTGTTAACTTGCAACTCAGATTTGACCAAGGTTCATACCATTGACTCATTGCATGTGTACAAACAACTTTTGTAAAGGCACAAAAGATTTGGATCACCAAAGTGGGAAAAAACTAAAGTTTGTAGTGACTTTTTAATATTTGATTGTAAATTGGAAAACAATTTGTCCAAACTTGATGAAATTTGATTCATAGGCTTATATTGATGTGATAAACATGTGTACATGCTCAGTTGACCAAAAATATGCAAAAAGTTAGTAGTTGTAATTAATCATGATTATTTATATCTACCCCATTCTTCAACTTTTTTGACCAAGTTGGCATACCACTAGCTTTACCATGTTGTAATAAGCCCACAAACCAAATTTGGTAAGATTGGGATCATTGGAAAATTTGCAAAGTTACTCTGTGGACAGAAAAATGATGACCATTTGACCAAATCTTGTCCAAACTTGTCCAGAAACCTTAACTTGAGGTGCTTAATAGATCTGTGTCAAAGTTAGGATAAAAATTTACAAAAATAGAGTTGGAGTAAATAATTACGATTATTCACGTCTGCTACAAAACTTGAAAATTTTGCAAATTTGAGTATACCACAAAGTCAAGCATATCAAGTAGACCACACAAATCAATTTTCGTGAAATTTGGATCACAAAACTGAGACTTAAGCGAGATTCTGGAAATCAGAGTCTACGGACACAAAACAGTTGATAAACTTGCATAGAATTTGTCCAAACTTGTTGAAACTTGTCCAGAGACTTTAACAGAGTGTATACTTGGCAAACTAAGCCAAACATTGCAAGAAAACTGGCAAAAGTAAATAATCGTGATTATTTACTATTGCTACACAGAGACATCATTTTGAGTTTTGAACTTGTAAAGTGATAGACCAGCATAATACAAAGCCATCGGGCAATTTTGGGTTCAATTGGATCCAAATTGATACATGTTCACTTAGTTTCCAGGTTGTAGAGTAATCCTTTGATTCTTGCCAAAAGTCGAGTTTGAAAATCACAATGGTTGACTCAATTAGCTCGATTTGCAGTGATATACATAGACTAATCACAACAGCTAGAAAACACTATATTGTCTTTATAGAAGAATAGCTAACTTGACCAAATTTGTACATGAATCAGGTTGCAGACGAGGAATCATTAGCTTGACAGAAAGTGCAATTTAGTCAAGTGGAATAAATTGACAACAAGTCAATCCAAACGTAAGTACTCTATCCAGGACTGCACAAGTCTTTATGAACCTTAGATCTCTTCGTGTACTAGGAAATGAGGGCATATTTGGAGAAACATCCAGTAGAGTATCCACTGAAGAAAGCATGAATCAAGGCAATTCCTTGCACACTATCCCTGAAGAAGTTTCAAACACTTTTTTTGATTTGACATCTGAAATGTCTTCCTATTTGACTCACTTGGAAACCGGAATGACAATGCCATATACTCTCTTTTTATATGACTAATCACCATGGAGCTGAGGTTTAACTGGATCCTAACAAAGAGTATGCCATTTGCATTGATGACCATGGTATTGTTGGGATTAAAACCCAAGTGGCCTCTTATACGGATATGACCGGCCGCCCGCCTAACTCACTTATCACTAACTCTTTGTATATACTCACTTATACTTTTGTGGATAATAAGGTTTTGGGAGATAACCCTTCAACAATTCTCTGCATACTGTGTAAGCTCTCTGTGTATCTGTGTGTGTGTGTGTGTGTGTGTGTGAGTCGATCTACGCTCCGCTCCGCGAATTCAATTGGTATCAGAGCAAGGTGGAGTGCGTTTTTTGTGTAATCACGTGCGCACACTTTCACGCAGATTCTGGATCCGGAGCTTGGAAATTCACACTTGGCGTTCTGGGAGTATTTCCAGCAGGTGACCTGCACTTTTACCCCCCTTTCGAAGCTGTTTATGCCCTCAAAATTTTGTTTTGAGCACTACATCAGAAGATAGGTTTCAGCCGCAAAGAAACCCGTCTTGTGTAGATTGGCAAGCAGGAGGTGGTCGACATCAACATCGGCATCGACATACATCACTCATTAGTCTTCAAATCATCATCTATAGACCAGGTACACATATATATTATCAGATATATATATTGCAGTCTGCATTGCTACTTCTTATGCTTGCCAGGTTCCAGGGGAGGTGTGGCCATACGACGGCTTGACACCACTTGCATGTATTGCAGATTGATGTACTGTGATTGTGGGTTTGCTAGTTGTGAGTCACACTAGAAGACAGACCGCTGCAGCGGTCATAGGACAGTGATTGGTCTATTGTAGGATGTATGCTAGTTCTGGGCAGTTTGTTGAGCCATCTGAAAGGGTTGTGTGTGAGGTTTTTTGAAGCCAAGCACTGGGGGCTGGGTTACCCATTGTGAGGTGGATTAGGTTGTTGGAGTTCCCCTCTACACGCATCCTCTTCGGCGACGTTTATCCCATAGGATGTATGAATTTGTGTAGACACTCGATTTCATCTTATGCGTCAGGCCGTTGAGGCATTGTTCAGGGTTCAGTCTTGAAACAGATACAGGTTCTATGATCGCCCAGACTGGAGACAGTGTATGCTTACAAGATAGCATATTACAGAGATTTTTAGATTTGTCACTAGTCAGCTATTTATGGTTGTTTTTGAGCCAGCTATTTATGGTTATTTATGCTTGACGAGTTAGCTTTTTCCACAATCATGCTGACATTGGCAGAAAATGTTTACTTCAACATAGCATAAGAGACTATAGGGTAGGCGTATGGCAAAAGCTATGTGGTATGTACGAGAAACAAAGTGCTGCTTCTCAGATTTACTGGCTCAAGAAATTGATGGATTTGAAGATGACGGAAGGGACAGCCATGTCAAATCATCTCAATGAATTTCACACAATTTTCAGGCAGTTAACAGCACAGGAGATAGTCTTTCCAGATTCAGTGAAGGCTATGTTTCTCTTAATCACTTTGCCAGACAGTTGGGATACTTTTCGCATAGCGTTAAGTAATTTTGTCACGTCAGGTCTTACAAGTTCCAATGTAGAAGGAAACTTGCTTACAGAGGAAGTGAACATGAAGAACATTGACAAAGGCAAAGGCAACAGTGCTTTGGTCGTTCGAGGGAGACAACAGTCTAAAGAGAAGAAGGGTAAGAAGGCACAAAACCGAAGTAAGTCTCATGACTCGAAGTCAAAGGATGACATAGAATGCTACCATTGTGGCAAGAAGGCTCAGATGAAGAGAGACTATACGAAGTGGAAACAAGAAAAAAGCAAAGCAAAGAGTTATGAGCACGATGAAAAGAAGAGTTCAGTGAAGATTGAAGAGGTGAATGTCACAGGATTTGGTTAAGACAGTGATTCTGGTATAGCAGCTGGTGACATCTTCCTCACAAGTAATCTTGATTCTATTTTCTTGACTGCAGAGGATGGACATGCTATGAGTGATTGGATTATCGACTCAGGGGCATCTTTACATGTTTCTCCGCGCAAAGAGTGGTTTACATCATATGTGACTACTAAAGATTATGTCAGACTTGGCAATGAGCAGGTTTGTGACATACTTGGAGTGGGAGATGTGCACTTGAAGTTTCAGAATGGCTCTTCTTTATGGCTCAAGAATGTCAGACATGTTCCAGCAATCTGAAAGAGCTTGATCAGTTCAGGGAAGCTAGATGATACGGGTTATGTGACAGTTTTTGGGAACAACGCTTGGAAGATCTCCAAAGGCTCGATGACTGTAGCACATGGCAGCAAGTCAGGAACTCTGTACACTTTACATGTTTCAGAGGTTAAAAACCTGTAATTAATGTGGTTGAGCAACCAAGTGTGCAATTGTGGCATCGTAGGCTGGGACATATGTCAAAAAGAGGAAGGAAATACTTTCCCATTATGGTTATTTGACTGCCTTTTTATTTCAAGATTTTGAGTTTTGTGAGCATTGTGTTTACGGTAAGAAAACACAGGAACCGCACAGATCAAAGAGGAATCGTAGGGACTAATGGTTAGCTCTTGTGCACAGTGATCTATGCAGACCAATGCCTAGTTTGTCACTAGGGGGAGCAACGTACTTTTGTACATTCATAGATGACTATTCTTGCAAAGTATGGGTTTACTTCTTGAAGCACAAGGATGAGGTGCTCAAGATATTTAAGACATTCTTGTAGCTTGTGGAGAATGAGAGTGTTTAGAAGCTGAAGTGCTTGAGAGCTGACAATGGTGGAGAGTACATTTCCAAAGCTTTTCAAGACTTTTGTGAAGCAAAAGGGATTAAGCGGGCACTTACTACACCATACAATCCTTCACAGAATGGGGTTGCAGAACATATGAATAGAACCATACAAGAGAAGGTCAGAAGCATGTTGTCAAATGCTGAGTTGCCTGATGGATTTTGGGCGGAAGCAGTGGCTACAACAGTCCATTTGATCAATAGGTCCCCTAGTAGCGTTCTGGATAAGAGTGAAGTGACCGAGATGCTATGGACAGGCAAGGCACCTTCATATAAGCATCTTAGAGTCTTTGGTTGTGAAGCTTATAGCCATATTCCTAAGGAGTTCAAGAATAAGTGGGTTACCGGCTTTGGGATCCCGAGTCCAAAAAAATTATTCGTAGCAATGATGTGCATTTCAATGAATCCAAGTTTCACGCTAAGCTAGAGAAGACAGAGGAGATCAGAAGAGTTGTCTTCAGGGAAGATGGACCTAGTGTTAGCACATCAAGACAGCATTGTCAGGCTCAAGAACAGCCTATAGTGGCTAGAGAGGCAGAATCAGTTATGGTGAGACATTCTGAGCGTGTCTCCAAACCACCTCATCGTTATGTGCCACCTCTAAATTATGTCATGCTCACGGATTGCGGAGAACCATCTTGTTACAAGGAGGAATTACAAGTGGTTGACTCAAAATAATGGCAGTTGGCCATGCAATCAGAGATGACGGCTCTGCATAAGAATCAAACGTGGGATTTTGTTCAATTGCCAGAGGGCAAGAAAGCTCTACCTTGTAAGTGGGTTTACAGGTATAAGCTTACTCCTCATGATGGACATCCAAAATACAAAGCACGATTGGTTGCTAAGGGTTTTAAGCAATAACACGGAATAGATTTTGATGAAGTCTTTTCACCAGTTGTCAAGATGACAACATTGAGAAGTGTACTTGCTTTGGTTGCCAAACATGATCTGCATTTACATCAGATGGATGTGAAAACGGCATTTCTTCATGGAGATTTTCATGAGGAGGTTTATATGCAGCAGCCAGAAGGGTATGTTGAGAAAGGCAAAGAGAAATTGGTATGTCATTTGAGAAAGAGTCTCTATGACAAGGAGAAGTTTCACCAATTTATGCTTACTCATGGATACAAGAGAAGTGAGAGAGACCATTGCCTGTATACTCGACAAGCTATGGATGGTAGCTTGATAATCCTCATCTTGTATGTGGATGACATGTTACTTGCTGGTAGACAAATGGCAAAAATTTCAGCTCTTAAGTCAAAAATGGCAAAGGTTTTTGACATGAAAGACATGGGTGAGGCAAGTCATATACTAGGTATGCGTATCCAACGAGATAGGTCAAAGAAGCTACTTTACTTATCTCAGGAAGAGTATATTGACAAGGTGTTACAACATTTCCATATGGACAGGGGAAAGGCATTGATGACACCATTGCCTTCATATGTGAAACTAAGCAACCAAGATTGCCCATAGTCTGAGGTGAAAAAGGTTGAAATGGATAAGGTGCCATATGTGTCTGCATGTGGGAGTTTGATGTATGCAATGATTGCTACACGTCCAGATATTGCATTTGCAGTGGGAGTGGTTAGTAGATATATGTCAAATCCCGGCAAGAAACATTGGGAGGCAGTGAAAGGTATCATGAGATACTTAAAACATACAAAGAGTATGCGCATATGCTATGGTAGTTAGGATCTGAGTGTCAGAGGATACACTGACTCAGTTTATGCAGGAGACTTGGATAAGAGGAGATCTACATCAATCTATGTCTTTACATTGGCTAGAGGCTATGTCTTTACATTGGCTGGAGGTACCATATCATGGCGATCTTGATTACAAGATTGTATTACGCAGTCTTCTACAAAAGATGAGTATGTTGCAGCAAATGAGGCATGCAAAGAAGCTATTTGGCTTGGTAGATTGGTAGCAGACTTGGGAATGAAAGTAGATATGCCAGCGTTATATTGTGATAGTCAAAGTGCTATACAATTGGAAAAGAATCCAGTGTTGCATTAGAAGACTAAGCATATTGATGTGAAATATCACTTCATTAGGGAAGTACTTGAAGACAAGCAAATGCAACTACTGAAGATCCACACCAAGGAAAATCCTACTGATCTACTCACAAAGGGACTTCCAGGCGAGGGGGTTACTGGGCATTGGATAGATGCATCCATGTAAATCTTCGTACATTTATGTTCATAGATTTACAGTTACTTAAAGTGACACATTGGACTTTAAGTGGGAGGTTTGTTAGGATTAAAGCCCAAGTGGCCTCTTATACGGATATGACTGGCTAGCCGCCTAGCTCACTTATCACTAACTCTTTGTATATACTCACTTATACTTTTGTGGATAATAAGGGAGATAACCCTTCAATGATTCTCTGCGTACTGTGTAAGCTCTCTGTGTATTTCTGTGTGTGTGTGTGAGTCTATCTACGCTCTGCTCTACGACCTCAAGTATTGAGTTTGAAGAAGAGATTAGGGCAAACAAACAAGAAAAAATGTACATGGATCGAAACGGAACTCAATATTTACAAGTCAAAAACGTGATAGACAAATGGGGGCTAGAAGTAAACACTATAGTTCCAAATATGGCTGCAATAAGATAGGATGGTGAGGTTAGACGCACGTCCCACATTTGGCACTGCTACCGAGGACCACTAGTTTTAGAATTTGAGGGATACGATTAAGTTGATTTGAAGCCCTTGGAATGTCTTAGTACTGATAATCCTAGGATCGGAGTCTATTGTTGGGAAAATAGAAACGTAAAAAAGATCTTCTTTGGACTTCGCATGCCAAATCAGGACAACTGACGGCCATGAAGATCATCTATATCTTCAAGATCAAGGATAATGGATCATCAGACCTACCAACCTACCTGTTTAGGGATTGTTATAACAACAACTTTGTTATGATGACTCCTGACGAGGTAGAGCAGACCAAATACAAGGGTATTCCATAAGGGATTGGATATTGGGACAAGGACTAGAAACGATGCCATGAGATGATGAGAGATCATCTGAGAGTAATGTTAAGAAACCAGAAACCACCTCATCACACAGAAAACCGGTGACACTAAGGCCAGGCCAGGGCTACATGAGTCACTATTTCCAACAGAATGGTTTGAAGGACTCGGAACAGGATCAACTGCCAGAAGACTAGGGTTGAACCAAATAGACACGTCAGACCAGTTGATTTCCAAAAATGGGTCAGAAAATACAATGGATTAGAGGATCCATACGACCACTTAGTAAGCTTTAAGCAAGTTCTAAGAGCAGAACGTATATTCGATTTCCATACTCAATTCGAGGGGTTTGGAATGACCTTAGAAGGAAAAGCATTGACATGGTTCCAAACAATTCCACCAAGGTCAATCATGGACTTGAACACATTAGCTCAAGGATTTGTAGCGTCCTGCTCCAAAACGGGGATCAAACACAATATGGTAGCTCAAATCTACAACTTTAAATAGAAACAAGGTGAGTCTATTAGGGATTGTGCAACTCGAATGAAGCAATACATTGCCAGATTCCCACAGCTAGAGTTACCTATAGAAGAACGACTGGTATCATTGTTTCTAGAGGGACTACTAAACAAGGAACTTCATGCTATACTTTATAGTAAGAAGCATACAACCCTAGAAGCATGTGTGTCAGATGCTATTGACTTAGGAGACAATTGTGATATTCTCAATGAAGAAGATGTCTCTAAGGATAATTAAAGTGAGAAAATAGCATCCACTAAATTAGCACAAGTAGGAACGTCTGTTACAACACCACTTTCAACCATAGAAGGTATGCTTAAAAGGATGAATGACATGATGAATAACATGCAGAAAGCACCTATGAGGGGACTAGGCCAAGCAATACCTCAACAGGGCCAGCCAATTAGAACACAAAAATGGTGTGCAATCAAGGGTAAATCGACCAACCATGAGACCAATGAGTGCTATTTTCGACCAAAGTATGATGGGAATGTTCACTACGGGCCCATGAGGCCACAAGGCCAACCCTTGTACAAATACCAGCCTAAGATGGCACAAGCTCAAAGACCACCGACGGGTATGGAAAGACCTCAACCTGTGCTGGGTCAACAACTCTGTATCGAGGACATAATGCAGTGCCTTTAAAGTACATGCATTCAAAAGGAGTCATAGGTAAACAAGCACTAGTGCCTATTACACCCTATCCTGAGCCTAGTCCATCTATAATAATGGTAGAAAGAGATTGGTATAATTCACATCCACCATCAATGGAAGAACCTACAACTTATGCTCCACCAAAGCTTGCACCTATGTATTATGTAGCTAATCAATGTTGGAGCTATATATGGCTCACTCTACTCAACTTGGTCTCACCTATATATTTGTATCTTGTCCTCAATATGAATCAGTCTTTGGGAGTGTACATGGTGTGTCTCTTGTCTCGTCTCTCTCTCTTTCTCTCTACATCTCAACATGGTATTAGAGCGGTAACGATCACGCGCCGATTCAATTCATGGTGACAAAACAGTATGTGTATGCGATTCGCATGTAAGATTCAAAATTGATACAACTTTTATTTTTGAGCGTTGATTCTTGTTAACTGTGATTTTTTTGTGTTAGAAGAATATGATTAGTATTTTGTGTGGCGTTTATTGCTAATCAATCTAATCGTTGAGTACGTTTTTCTGTTGATGACACCCTGAACTTCATCTCAATTTTTTGGGGTGTTCTGCTCAAAATTTGGAGAAACGGGAAAAGAACTATGGAGCATAGCGCAATGGCACTTTTTATCCAAAACTTGTTCGTCTCCTCGAGCTCTTCGATTTGAGCTCTAGGTTTGCGTCAATCGGACTTCGCAGCAGAAAGTTATGCTGTTTCTACTGCAATTGAGCTTGACGCAGCTTTCTTCGTCCTACTTCTTCGTGAAGCATCCGTGATCGTTTTTCTTATTTTGGCGTTAACTTTTTCGAGAAGATTTAGCTTTTTGCTATTCGTATTGTGGCCGTCAATCTTGCGTCTCACGCCACTTTATTTTGAGGACTCTTTTATTATTAATGTCTCCTTTACCCTGCCTTTTTGGGTGACGTCTCTCACATCTTTGGACATTCCTTGAGCATCCTTCTTACGTTTATCGTTGACAGAACACAGTCCTCATATCTCTCTCATTCTCAATTGTAGCCTTCACCATATATAGTGTGCAGATTCGGCGATCTTATCTTATACGTCTTCTCGCAACAAGATATGGCTATGAATATTCTTTCCTTCTGGCCAGCGTTCTGCTCCTCCTTTCCAAGGTCAAGGATTTCCAGGCTAGAAAGCAAAGATGTTGTTAATTCTTGAAGGCGATGAACTCTCCGATGTTGTTCTTGGAAATCGTGTTTGTCTGCCTCAGCCTGTTGATACGGATAATGATAACGTGCTTATCACTGAAGGACCTATATTTGAAGATTGGAATGTTGCCTATACGGATTGGCAACGACGTGATAAGACAGCTTGTCGGTATATTCTTTCTGCTCTTATTGATTCCCTTTTGCTTGATATGTATGAACTGCCTACTTCCCACGACGTATGGAAGTACCTTATTGCAAACTTTCAGAATAAATCTGTTACAGAAATACTTTATTTGAGAGGGTTTCTTAACAAGTTACAATATGAAGTTGGTACTGCCATGACGAGACATATTGAATCTTTCAAATCTATTACTAATCAACTTGCTGCTGCCGGTGATCCTGCTCCACAAAAGCAACTGATTACACTTCTGCTTGATACGGTGAAGGACTCTTTTTATGATAACATTGTTACTATTCTCCCTAATAAAGATGGTCTTGACTTCGACCAAGCCTGCATGTCTTTAATTGAATACTCTCAACATCAAGAACGTCGTAATGCTCGTCATGATACAACTATGATTTCACAAGAGGAGACTGAGTCACAACAGATGGAACGTGCTTTTTATGCTCGGAGGCGTCCATTTCAACGAGGAAACTGTAGAGGTGGCCGCCGTCGTAATATTTTCTCTCGTCTCAAATTTCCTAATAAGCAATGTTATTACTACAACAGAAATGGCCATACTGAAGATGATTGTTGGGCACATCAATATGATGAAGAACACAATATTACCACAAAGCAACCACGTTTATCTAGAGACTCTTCTTCTTCTTCTTGTGAATATTGTGGACGATTTGATCATCCCACTCATATGCGTTATAAGCGTCGATTCGACACAAATCGGAATAGAGCATATGCTACTGAACATCAAAACAACATTGTACCAGAAACAAGCTGCATCTTATGTTCAATTGCTCCAGACAGAATACTTCATGTACGTGATGGATCACTTTTTATTGTCGATTCTGGTGCTACAAGAAATATGACATATCAGTCTAAGTTGCTTCATAACTATCATCCACTGCCAGTTCAACGTGTTGTTTATCTTGTTGATGATACTACTTGTCAAGTAAACGGTATTGGAGACTTATATCTTGGCACCTTATCTTCTTCCACTCGAATTTTGCGAGGAGTATTACATGTACCAGATCTTCAACGTAATCTTCTTTCAGTTGCTAGACTTGTTGATCTTGGTCTGTTTATTGGATTTGATCATACCAAATGCCGAATTGAGAAAGATGGACAGACTATAGCCACTGCGCGCTCCTCGAAACGGTAACTTGTTTGAACTCTCTCTCAACGATGCTGTAGCAAATGTTGTCACTGCTGCAGGTGATCATGATTGCAAAGTATGGCATCACCTTTTTGTTCATGCTGATTTCTCAAAACTCCTTGATCTTCAACGTCGTGATCTGGTTCATGGCATGGATCTTAAAGCCCATCCCCATATGGGAATTTGTGAATTTTGTGCTCTTGGGAAACACAATCGTAAACTCTTTCCTCTGTCAAATACAACTCATTCTCATGACATATTGGATCTTGTTCATACTGATATATGTGGACCTCTACCTTCTTCGAGATCACAATATCGCTACTTCATTACTTTCATTGATGATTTCTCAAGGTATACGATTGTATTTCTACTTAGACAAAAATCTGAAGCCTTATCTGTTTTCAAACAATTCCACAAGGCTGCGGAACTTCAAACTGGTCGTCGCCTTAAGAAGCTTCGTAGTGACAATGGAGGCGAATATGTTTCTTGAGAGTTTGTGAGTTACTGTGCTGACAGTGGATTTCATCATGACACACTATTCCATATTCGCCTCAAGAGAACGGTGTTGCTGAACGAAAGAATCGCACTATTCTCAATGTTGTAAGATGTATGCTGATTCATTCTGGCTTATCTCGTGTTTTCTGGGCTGAAGCTACTTTGACAGCAGTATTTATTCAGAGTCATCTTCCTACTACTGCACCCTCTGGTAAGATACCCATCACAGCATCGACAAGTGACATTCCTTCTGTATCTCATTTTCGAACCTTTGGATGTATTGCTTATATTCAAGTTCCCAAAGAAACACAAACAAAGCTTGATGCTCCTGGTCTTAAAGTTATTTTTATTGGATATTCTGACACTTCCAAAGGCTACAAATTCTACGACCCTTCCTCCAAGAAAGTAATTGTGAATCGTGATGCTACTTTTAACGAACAGCTTATGGGAGGCTCATGGTCCATGGATGATTCTAATGATACTAAGTCATTGCTTCAGGCTTTTCCATTTCTTTCAGAAGATGAAACTCTTCCTACAGAGCAACTTTCCTCTTCACAACCATCCATTCCGAATGATTCGAATGATGATATTGATATTTTTGTTGATCTGCCTATTGATTTTGAACATGGCTCATGTCATGTTTATGATGATGATATTGCTGATAATGCTTTTTCTACTTCTGAAGATCCCATTACTTATGATGAAGCTATCTCTTCACCACAAAAGGATCAATGACAAGAGGCTATGGAAGCAGAGTACGATTCTCTTATCTCTAAAGGTACATGGATACTAACTGAATTACCTCTTGGTCATACAACTATTAAATGTAAGTGGGTGTATAAGACAAAAGTAAAAGTAGATGGATCTTTTGACAAGTTCATGACGCGTTTAGTTGCAAAAGGTTACTCCCAAGTAGCTGGTGTTAATTATCAAGAGACTTTTTCACCAGTTGTTCGCATTACAAGTGTTCGAGTTTTATTGGCATTTGCTGTTCAATTTGATTTTGAAGCTCATCAAATGGATGTGCGAACTTCTTTTCTTAATGGTGACTTGGAAGAGGAAATTTATATGGAACAACCAGAAGGGTTTGTTATTCCAGGTAAAGAAGACCTTGTTGCTCAACTCCATAAGGCACTATATGGTCTCAAACAAGCTTCGCGAGCCTGGTATACAAAATTTGATCCTTTTCTCACCTCTAAAGGATTCATCTCTTGCTCGTCAGACCCCAACTAATACATAAAACACCAAGGTAGCAGTTTTGTGATTCTTGCTCTTTATGTGGATGATACCATCCTTGTTTCCAATGATTTGAGATTTCTTCAGCAAGTGAAAAAGTTATTGTCTTCTGCATTTGATATGGTGGATCTTGGAGAGATTCACTCGTGTCTTGGCATTCAAATCCAACGAAACCGTACAAAAGGTATTTTATTCCTTTGACAGTCAAATTTTATTGCAGATACTATTCAAAAATTTGGTATGGAATCTGCACATTCAGCCAACACACCTTGTCTTGCGAGCTCTACGAAGAACACTTCTGACAATGGCAGTTAACTTGTCACAAATCAACCTTATGCTAACTTGATTGGATGTCTTCAGTTTGTTGGCATGAACACTCGTCCTGATATTCTGTTTGTTGCTAATTATCTTGGACAACATCTTGCATGTCCTTCTCTTAAGCATTGGTCTGCTGCAAAGAGTGTATTGAAATACTTGAAAGGCACTACAGATTTTGGTTTAGTCTATCGACGACAACTCATATCGGATCCTATGCAATCTCTTTCTCTTTTGGGTTACACAGATGCAGACTGGGCAAGCTCACATTTATCTATGCGATCTACTAGTGGAAATTGCTTCTTTATAAATGGTTGTCTTGTTTCTTGGACCAGCAAGAAACAATGTTGTGTTGCAGTTTCTACGACCGAGTCAGAATATATTGCGGCATCACTTGCAGCTCGTGAGTTGATTTGGCTTCGACAAATGCTGGTTGATATTGGTCACTCTCCTCTTTCTAGCACACCCTTGCGGTGTGACAACCAAAGTGCTATTAGTCTTGCAAAAGACTATGTTCAACATAATAAGTCAAAGCACATTGTTGTCCATTATCATTATGTCAGGTATGAAGTACGCAAAGGAACCATTATGGTTGAACACTATCCAAGTGTCCAGATGATTGCAGACATTTTGACCAAAGGCCTCAACGAGTCACGTTTCATCCTCTTGCGCTCGGAGCTTGGAGTTTCTTTGGCCTCACTCTTTCTAGATTAGCTTCTTTGCTATTGTAATAGCTTTGTACATATGGCATTGTAATATTTTAGGTACCATGCACTATGCACACTCCACATTTGCACATTGTGATCTCTAAGTCACTTGAACATTTGTACATAGATGCACAATTCACTTTGACATCATCATCGTTGGTCATATTTTCACATTGTATAGGGTCTTGGGTTTTTCCCTTGAACTCCCCAAGGGTTTTTTCATCCAAAGCTAGAGACCTTTGTTTGAGTGGGGGTGTTGGAGCTATATATGGCTCACTCTACTCAACTTGGTCTCACCTATATATTTGTATCTTGTCCTCAATATGAATCAGTCTTTGGGAGCGTACATGGTGTGTCTCTTGTCTCGTCTCTCTCTCTTTCTCTCTACATCTCAACAATCAGGGTGTTATACCTCCTATAGTAAGATCCATGATTAAGCCAACAATGGAAAACTATCATAACTATGGTGCAGATGATCATTGGAAAAATGAATGCGCAGTGCCTGGCAAAAATCTCAAGCCGGTTGAAGCTTATTGCATACAATGTTGCAAAAAGGGAGGACACTTCCCAAAAGATTGTCCTAAAAATCCTTTAAACAAGGGAAAAACAGTAGTAAATGTAGTCCAAGTGATACTTACTAGCTTATCTGACAGTGAACCGATTGTTCCAATCAAGGTAGTTACTAGAGCTCATACTAAGAAAAAGAAACATAACTTCTTTGATGATTCAAAGAACACAAAATTTGCCTCTCAAAAGACCAAACGAAGCAGGAGCAAAAGGTACAAATTGAGGAAACAAAAACAACGAGCTGAAATCGAGGAGAAAGAAAACAAAGCTATTCCAAGAAAAGGTGAAAGAACCTGAAAGTGAAATCATAGAAAAAACTGTGAAATCTGGAGGATCAATTTTGTTGATAAAATTTTTGATCCTATTAATGCAGCCTTGGAAGCCTACCAAGCAGGACTTAAAGCAGGCCAAAACATGAAAAACAAATGGAAAACTTATCCTGCTCCAAACATGGAAGTATCTAAGCTTGAATCTTATCAAAATTTGGTAAGAATCACGCAAGAGATGCTGTAAAAACCAAAACCCAACTTTGAAAGTATAGCAAAACGTGAAGAGCTTGTGGTGAGAGAAACTAAAGAAAAATCCAAAGAGGTGGTAGAACCCCACACTGAACCAAAAGAGCTAGAACTTATAGTGCCAAACAACGAAGATGCCTTAGATGGAATTCCATTCGTGGAGGAAGACTGGCCAAGACACTTATGGAAAAAAGAGAGAGATCAATGATGGGAGCCTCACTCTAAAGTCACCTGCTATAGACGAAGTTTGATTAGAAAACCTACCTCTTGATATGGACATGGATGTACAATCCTTGTATGGGGATTGCGGATGTGAAGCTTTAGAAATGTCAAAACCATTGACCTTGAAAACATTACCCTCTTACTTGGAAGATAACGGAGATGAATCCATAGTGTCTAAGACCATTCAAGTAAAAAGAGCAACACAGACCCTGGAAGTAGACAATATTCATTCAATCATGTCTACACCCATCCAATGCACTCTTACTTTGGGAGAATTGTTAAAACTCATGCCATATTTATGGAATGATCTACAGAAAACCCTAGAGAAGGTGGGGATAATGGGACTAGTCACAAAAAATGTGGGAAAATTGAAACACGAAATGGATAACAAAGAGATTCGATCTATTCCAATGAACAAAGGCAAAGAATACTATGAAGGGGAAGAAGGAAACACCACCCTTATAGTGAAATATAATGACATTGAAACCATGGAAATACTGGATAGTGGAGCAGGCATAGCCATAGCCACAAAACCAGTATGGGAATCTTGGGGACAACCAGCCATTAGACAAACTCGAATGAAATCGCAATTGTCTGATGGACATATTGAAAGACCCTTGGGACTGCTAGAAAAGGTGATAGTTAATTCCTGTGGGATTGAATATCAACACACTTTTGCCATAGTAGACTTTGGGAAGAAACTGAATTACGAAATCATATTGGGAAGACCTTTCATGCGACAGGTACAACTTATCCAAGATTGGAAAAACAACTATCTATACTTGAAGCAAGTGGGATCTAAAACAAGGGTTAATTTAATTTAAATATCACACTTATAGAGATGTATTGAAAACACCCATATAAGAGTTCAATTCAGCTTCTTTGGCTGAAACTAAGCTTCCCTCATGGTTAACACTAGTTCTGATAACTGGACAATTAAGTGTCCTGTTTTTCTACCAAGTTTTGGCAATTTATTTGTCAAGCTAGAAAGAAGTTTTTAACACCTTGCTTCTACCATAGATTGGTTATGAGGGAGAGAAAACATTTGATTTTTCTCCATATCAAAATACAATCTGTATGGAGAGAATTTTGGTAAATTCTAAGACATAAATTTTAATAAAATTTCAAGCTGTTTTGCCAAAAAAATCATAAAATTATTATATCTTTTTGTAGAGATGGCCTTTTTTATGTTTATAAAATCCAAGTGTTAGCCCTTAGTGTTACAAACCAATGAAATGCACTTCAAAGATAAGTTTTCAAGTCACATGCAAGCTATAAACATACTTTCATACTTAACCACTTGCTCTTTTTAGACCTCTACTACGATGCAACATATGAGTTAGATGAACACTCAGATACCTCAGAAGATTCGGGGTCAGAAAAAGAACATGTGAGAGCTAAGCTACTCTTGAAAAAGGGGGACAAATTTTTTTTTGACTTTCCTAACCATAAATCGAGAAGACAGAAATGTTACAGACGAAAAAGGGACACTAGACATGTGAAAGCTAGACCTATGTCATCAATCTCTAGTAGAACACAATTTCTGATGCAGATAGATGCACATGATTGTGTCAATGACAGAATGACTAGCAAATATCTTTCAAATGGAAATCCAAAAATATCAAGAACATTGACAAAAGCAATGAAGGATACTCAAGCAAAGCCAAACAAATAGGACAAGGAGCCAACCATGACACAAATTGAGCGGAAAAATAAATATCAAGAGTTGAAAAAAGCTCTGAAGGAGATATATACAACCAAAATGGAAACTAGAGAAGAGGATGGTAAAGATGTAATGAGTGTTCCATCCCATTACAAAAAGTATACTCTCCAAGGTCAAAAAATCATTATAGAACAACCTGTTAGAGAACTACAGAAATAAGGCGAGTCCTACGAAGGGCTTGAGAACGCAAAAAAGATAGACTTGGCTGAACCAAGGGAAGAACCTAGGCATGCCTAAATTGCAAATGACCTAACAGAGGAATAAGAAGAGCTTTTTCTAAGCTTGCTAAAAGAATACCGAGATATCTTTGCTTGGTCTTACAAGGATCTCAAGGGTGTTGATCGAGAAATTTGTCAACACACCATACCCATGAGAGATGATGCGAGACAAAGTAGACAAAGGTCATACACATACAATGAAACATTTGCGAGGAAAATCAAAGAAGAGATTGAGAAACTAAAGGAAGCTGAATTCATATATGAAATTGAACACACAGATTGGGTGTCTCCAATTGTGGCAGTACCCAAGAAAAATGGGAAATTACGAGTGTGTGTCAATCTCAAAAAAGTGAATGCAGCTACCATTAGAGACAATTTTCCACTTCCAATCACTGAGCATGTGTGAGAAAGAGTTGCAGGAAAAGAAGTTTACAGTTTCTAGATGGCTTTTTGGGATACAATCAACTTTTGGTTGACCCAAAAGATCAGCATAAAACTGCTTTTGCAACAAAATGGAGTATTTTTCCCTATCGGGTTATGCCCTATGTGGGACACGTTTCTAACCTCACCATCCTATCTTATTGCAGATTTAGCGAGAACACGATTAAATTATCAATCCATGGGACGAAGTTGACTCAACTAGTGCATAGAGGCTACAAGAGGTTGTCAATCTCTCAGAAAACAACTAACACCTTGCATCTAACTCTAGCTACACTCAAGGGACTGGAATCACCAAAAGCCAATCGCTCATCGGCAAACAAATCACATCCGTTACAACATCAAATGATATCCAATCGTACTGAAACTTTTAGGATAAGTTTATAAGAGCTAAGTACACATGATTATGGTCTCAAACCCCACTTTAGGTCAAGTGCCAAAATCGTGATTATTCACAACAATGGATTTTTCACCTAGTTGTTTTCGACTTAGAATGCACCTAAATGCTTACCAATGCTACCACAATGCCCCACCTATTCTTAGTTTTTGGTTTTAGAAGTGTAAATTCCTACTTATGATGAAATTAAGCCGCGGGTCAGTGACGCTAAAAGCTACAAAATACTGTGATGTGTTTACATCAATGGGTAGAGCTCTTACTTGCGGATGCAATGCAACAAATGTGACTGCAATGTGACAATCGGGGAGCGAGTAGGAAGCTCAAGAAGGAGAGTAGTGAGCACCGTTAGCTCACACTGTGTATTTCGTTATCCAAAACTTACAAATAACTTACAAAAATTGGCTTTTATACCTTAGCCAAGGTTTTTGGTGGTCAAAACTAATAATCTGGGAGCTCTAACTAAAGATAGGCAATGATAGGTTGATACAATCTGGAAGCTTGTAGCCCAAGCTCATCAATTACAACATTTTTCCAAAAAATAGGAGTGACAATATTCTCAATTTATCAAATAATAAGTGTTTTTACAATGAGAGCTCCAAAAAATGGTATTCGTGGTGTCCGTGTTAGGTTGCTGCTAACATCTTCCCATGTACTTTAGTAGCAAGGTACTTTTAGGTCTTCCATCTACGATCTCAAAAGGTTCCTTGCCCATAGGAGTATGGACATTATCATTGTATGCATACTCTACAAGGGGTAAGTAATTCTCCAATTGTGAGCCATTATCTACTTCCGTAACATATGTCTTTAGTAGATCTATAATCGTAAGATTGACTATCTCACTTTGGCCATCCATTTGTGGGTGATAGGCCAAAGAGAAATTCAATCTTGTACTTAGATTTTCAATCTTGTACCTAGATTGACTATCTCACTTTGACCATCCGTTTGTGGGTTGATTGTAGCTGTCTTGGCTACTTGGATGTTCAAGTGGGAAGTATTCAAAGGTGGTGTTGTGTGCAAATGTTTTTTACATTGTAAGAATCTTGCATGTCTCTTACTGTGATATCTGCATATTGTTAGTATCTCTTCTCTCTCTCTCTCTCTCTCTCTCTCTCTCTCTCTCTCCCCCTCTCTCCCCCATAACATTGTGGGAAAAGAAAATATGGCATGATATGCTGAGGCAAGCTTTTCCATGCATGGGAACCCCCCCATATTTTGTTCTCTTTTACCAAAAATATTTCCTATTATAAAAGTTACTTTTGATTTTTTCTTCCCTTTTTCACTAACGTTTTAGCCTTTATTAAATAAATAATGCTTATGCTAATCAATCACGATATAGCATAAATTTTCTTTGTTGATCTCTCTTTCGACCTTAAAAATATTAAATATATATATTCTAGTGTTTTCTAATATTTTTTTTTCATGTATATATATTATTCCACTCTACCAAATATTTTATTCACTAGTTTTCATTTTCAAACCTCAACCCCACTTTCAAATTTCAATAATACCTCCATCTAGATGATTGCCAATCTTTTCAACACTCTAGGTCATGTTTTCATACACATGAAGGAGCTTACACTTGAAGGCAAGAGAGAAGTCCACTCAAAGGGGACCACCAAAAGACTTTTGCAGCCACAAATAATACATTATTTGGCTGAATTTTTTAAGTAAAGAAGAACCCTGAATCTGAAGGAGCGTTCAACATGAAAGATGTAGCTCGTGATCTCAACTTTTAGCTCAATTTTTTTCAGAATTTTTGGAGTTATGAACACGGAGATATGATTTTTGTAGTGGACCCCAGTTTTCTCGTGTAATGGTGACAAAGGCCATCCCCACTTTTCTTCCTTCAAGAATGACTATGGTTCTACAAGTCTTCAAGCATGATTACAAGAGACAAAGCTCTTTTAATGAGGTCTTGGCTAGTCTAGAGTAATTCTATCACCATTTTTGGAGGATCCATCCTCATCAACAAATATCCACCTTCGACAACCTCTCTTATAATTTTCTTACCTCTCTTCTCTCCCTAATAAGCTTATGTCTATCCAAAGCTAGACTATTGTAAATATTTCCTATCCTCTACATCCTACCCACATTCTCTCTTTTTCTCTCTCTATTGACTCTGGTATTTTAAATAATGAGGAGACAAAATGGGAGCCACAGTCACATGCACCCCATTTTCCTAGTCACCAAAGTGGGACACTCACCTCAAATAGAAATATTGCTAAATCCTTCCCTCCTTCCCTATATAAGGAGGCCATGAGAGCTCACTTGGGGGAGAGAACACACACACACACACACACACCTATCCATACACACTCTTGTGCTACATGCTTGTAGCATGAACCCTAATCACATAATCACAACACCATCATCATCACCATCACCATGCTCAAAAGATGAGCACCACACCTCCACACCACTTGTAATTAAGGGTTGAAGGCACAATTTCAAGAAGAATAAGGGTGGACACACTCATGATATTCCTCGCCATCAACTCCCATCTCTCCATTATGCCTCCTACCATCTTGTTCCCTTCTCATTTTCCTGCCATACGCTACCTATTGTATTCATCTTTTGCAAGCAATCAACACACTCGATCTTGGTGCCATACTTTGTGTCGCTTTGGATACATCTCATTGTGAGTATGGTATATGCTTGATTCCTTGCCATTTGGTTTTGCTTATGTTAAGGTGTGCGGATTTGCCACCACACACACACACTCTCTCTCCCTCTCATATTCCTATCATCTTGCTACTTCCATCTTAAGGTGTGCGGATTCGCCACCTTTTGTATGAGAAGTGAGCATACTTGCATGTATCCCTAACCTCGTTATCTTCCTTACTACATGCACGCGTAGCGAGCCCATTCTCACTCACTCACCACTCCTCTCACCTTATTCTCCGACCACCTCATTCCACATTTGGACGTGGATCTTGAAATTGTTTTCCATGCATGCTTCATTGTGTATATGTATGCGTCCTAGCCGCATATCTTGCTAGGTGGTGCCCCTATTGTGTATTCCCCATGATGAGGCCATTGTGCATAGTCTTGGTGTAGAGGCCACCGGGTCTATTTTTTTCACTTCTGCCTCTCATTTGGTGCCCCCACTGAGGAGGGCTCTTGAAACCCTTCAGTTTACAAGACTGAAAACCCTAAACTATTGTGAATGGATGAATGAGTATGAAGGATTTTGTAACTGGACGATAGAAGAAGAAGAGCTCCAAGCACAACTAGACGAACTCCGTATCTCCATCGAAGCTCGAGTGCCAGGCGTAACAGTAATCGATTTGAAGTGGGAGAGTCAACCAACGCGCCAAACCCAGTGGATATACATAGGCCAAGTGCCAAGAAGAAGAAGGAGGAGGTGGAAACCATGTTCGCAACCTACAACCAACCAACAACAACAAAATGGAAGGAGCTCTGCACAATAGAGAATCAACACTATTCTACTTTGAGAATCGGGTAACTCAAGTCATCGAGGTAATTATCATAGTCAGTTTTCAAGTCGCACCTGATGCTGCAGCACAGATAACAGAAGCATTGGCTCACACTCTCACTAGAGAAACTAGGGATCTGCTGAGTTTGTTTCAGGAAAGAACACCACCCTTTCCTACAAGCTTGGATAGTGACTAAGCACCTCTAAGCTTCACATGAATCAAGACAACCTACCTCAAGACAGATCACACATACCAACACGTGTACGCTCAATCAAGGCAATATTGGACTTGAAGATTCACTACCAGCACGTCATTGACACCATGCCGGGTGGGGAGCGGTTTTTTGAGGTTCTGGCATCAGATCAGCCATTTGTTTTACCTTTGGTACAAGGCAATGTACCGTTTGAAGTTTTAATCTATGTCCTAGTATAATAGGGTATACACGCCTCCTTATAAAGAAGAAAAAAATTTGCAAGTTAAGAAGTGTGGCTTTCTAGCTCTCTCTCAATAATCATGGCAAGTGTAGCATTTCCAACCTTTACTGGTAAGGTGGGCGAGGATGCTGTAGACTTTCTAGACAACTTGGAAATAGCATGTGTCATCTCTGCGAGAGATGATGATGCTTCGCGCTTGCGCATCTTCCCACTTCTAATGAAGGTGGAGGCAAGATCATGGTACAATGCCTTGGCACAAGAAACCAAGGAACGGTGGGACTTATTAAGGGCAGCCTTTGTCAAGCGTTTTGGAGAGGGCACAACATCAGAGAAACTATGGCAATTATTGACAGAGTTGAAGCAGGGCAGTATGCTGGAATACACATCATATGAGTCAAAGTTTGTAGATTTATGGGGGCGATGGGTTGCATCGCTAAGAGAGGATGAGGGGGCACCTGATTTCCTAAAGAAGGATCGGTTTGTGGCTGGGTTATGGCCAACTCTTAAAGAGAAGGTGAAGGGAAGGTTTCGTGCTATGTATGAGCTAGCAGTTGAAGTGGCCCGCCTTAAAGACAAGAAGTTGCGCCTACAAGCCAGGAATATCGATGGAGAGGAAGCTGTTAGGACCCCACCACCTCTAGCACCACCTACAACAGTCGCCCAGAGGATTCAACCACAAGAACCAATTGAAGATCAGCAAGACCTACTCAATCAAATCACCAATCAACTTGAGAATCTCTCAGTCCATTTGATACAACAAGGGCATGCACACAATCGCAACCAAGAGCAAGGGAGAGGACAACGAAGGCAAAACCAAGAATACCACTGCTACAATCGTGGGGAGGATGGTCATGGCATGTACTACTGTCCACACCCAAGGAGGCAGAATTTCAACAGAGGAGCCAGACAAAACCAGGTTTCACCACCAAGAGCAAGACCACCACCACCGAGGGCACCACGACAAGCACCACCCATGCAAATCTTACAACCACCGATTCAACCACAACCACCACCACCACCACCACAACCTCTCATTCCACCCTTACCCCCACCACCAATTGGCAATCAAACAGTAAGCGTCATCAGTCTTGAAGGTAAGGGAAAGGAGAAAGTGGAGAAGGATAAGACCAAGGTTAAAGGTGTAGATGCCATTGGGGTAAAACGCGCTAGGCATGGTGAATCTTCTCAAAAGGAAGAAAAGATGAAGACTAAAGGGGAATCTAGCAAAAAGCCGTCCAAGTCACGACGTAAAATTGACATTGTAGATTTCTCTTTGGGTGAATGTTCTAAACCATATGATTTGGTTCAAGATGTTTTTGTGCAGGGCCCAAAAATCACCTGGTCCCAGTTACTCCACCTAGCACCTAGGGTGAGGAGACAATGGACAAAGATGGTTAACACGAGGCGACCAAAGTCAAATATAGCTGGGGCTATCTCTGGGAGGAATCTAGATGACATACTACCAGTGATGGATGCTTACATCAAAGGGCAACACATCTCCAATATCTACATCGATGGTGGCGCAAAAATATGCGTCATGAGTGAAAAAATGATGCACCGTTTGGGTTTAGAGGTGAGTCGGCCTGCACCATGCCGAGCCAAAATGGCAAATAATTTAAAAGTTCAATGTGTTGGTGTCATAAATGTAGTTAGGATAAAGGCATTCAACACCGAGGTAGATGTGGACGTCTTTGTCATGCCACATAAAGGGGAGGGCTACCCTATCATTCTAGGGAGGCCTTGGCTTATGGCTATGAGAGCTAAGCAGGACTGGGACACCGGCATAATCCAGATGAAGGATGCAAAAGGGAGGCCAATACTTTACGACATGAAGAAAGCTCGGCAATGCGACATGGATCTAGAAACCTCTATGGATGAGTTTTCTAGTGGTGACTCTTCAACCACTTTAGAGGAGGAGTCAACAGGGAGTGAAGGAAGTGATAGCTCCATTGAGGTAATGGGCCTCACATTCAACCACAACAAGGTGGACCCTTCAAATTTGCAACCACATGTGAAAGTGGTGAAGACACTTCAACTACCCCTATGGCACGAGATTGGTGAAAGACTCATGCAGAGAAATGCAATCGAGGTATACTGGCACTTTAGGTTTTCCTTTCTAACTATGAACATTGTGTGTAACATTAATTTGGGAAGCTCTTTAAGTTGGGTTGCGACAAGAGTGGAAGGATTGACATCAACAACCAGTGGAATCAATCTAGGACACACCAATCAAGGAAGAATGGTTTTGCATACTAGTGGTAACATGGAGTCATTTTTCCAAATGTGGTTTGCAGTTTATCTTTTGTACATGGTGGGCTCTCTTGTGCAACAGGCATCAACCATGCAATCTATCCATGTGGGCAACAGGTTTCTATCAATTTGGCATGAAGAAGGAAAACAAGCAAGATATGAGGATTATGGTTTCTTACTCCCTTTTGGCTATGTGTCTGGAGGAGAAAGCCATGCATGGTCCCGCTTTGGAATACTTTCAAGGACTGATCAAGTTCTTTCCATACCTTCTATCACTTATGCAAGAGTTAATTCTTGTGCAGCTTGTGGACTCAAGAATCATTATAAGTGTGATCTTCTGAAGAGGACATTATTGCATACAATGGATTTACGCTTAGTGTGGGACCCAGGTGGACACCAAAAAGAACTTTGGTGAGCCTCATGCTTCCAAGGGATCCATTATTCCCTACAAGGATCTACCAGCCACCAAGGAAAAATCCTACTCTATTTCAACATGCTCAAGAACAGAGCTAGAGGCATGAATACCTCTAGCCTTAGGGGGAGGGCTAATGAGGCAAGCTTTTCCAAGGGATCCATTATTCCCTACAAGGATCTACCAGCCACCAAGGAAAAATCCTACTCTATTTCAACATGCTCAAGAACAGAGCTAGAGGCATGAATACCTCTAGCCTTAGGGGGAGGGCTAATGAGGCAAGCTTTTCCATGCATGGGAACCCCCCCATATTTTTTTCTCTTTTACCAAAAATATTTCCAATTATATAAGTTACTTTTGAATTTTTCTTCCCTTTTTCACTAACGTTTTAGCCTTTATTAAATAAATAATACTTATGCTAATCAATCACGATGTAGCATAAATTTTCTTTGTTGATCTCTCTTTTGACCTTAAAAATATTAAATATATATATTCTAGTATTTTCTAATATATTTTTTTCATGTATGTATATTATTCCACTCTACCAAATATTTTATTCACTAGTTTTCATTTTCAAACCTCAACCCCACTTTCAAATTTCAATAATACCTCCATCTAGATGATTGCCAATCTTTTCAACACTCTAGGTCATGTTTTCATACACATGAAGGAGCTTACACTTGAAGGCAAGAGAGAAGTCCACTCAAAGGGGACCACCAAAAGACTTTTGTAGCCACAAATAATACATTATTTGGCTGATTTTTTAAAGTAAAGAAGAACCCCGAATCTGAAGGAGTGTTCAACATGAAAGATGTAGCTCGTGATATCAACTTTTAGCTCAAGTTTTTTCAGAATTTTTGGAGTTATGAACACGGAGATATGATTTTTGTAGTGGACCCCAGGTTTCTCGTGTAATGGTGACAAAGGCCATCCCCACTTTTCTTCCTTCTAGAATGGCTATGGTTCTACAAGTCTTCAAGCATGATTACAAGAGACAAGGCTCTTTTAATGAGGTCTTGGCTAGTCTAGATTAATTCTATCACCATTTTTGGAGGATCCATCCTCATCAACAAATATCCACCTTCGACAACCTCTCTTATAATTTTCTTACCTCTCTTCTCTCCCTAATAAGCTTATGTCTATCCAAAGCTAGACTATTGTAAATATTTCCTATCCTCTACATCCTACCTACATTCTCTCCCTAATAAGCTTATGTCTATCCAAAGCTAGACTATTGTAAATATTTCCTATCCTCTACATCCTACCTACATCCTACCTACATTCTCTCTTTTTCTCTCTCTATTGACTCTGGTATTTTAAATAATGAGGAGACAAGATGGGAGCCACAGTCACATGCACCCCATTTTCCTAGTCACCAAAGTGGGACACTCACCTCAAATAGAAATATTGCTAAATCCTTCCCTCCTTCCCTATATAAGGAGGCCATGAGAGCTCACTTGGGGGAGAGAACACACACACACACACACACACACACACCTATCCATACACACTCTTGTGCTACATGCTTGTAGCATGAACCCTAATCACATAATCACAACACCATCATCATCACCATCACCATGCACAAAAGATGAGCACCACATCTCCACACCACTTGTAATTAAGGGTTGAAGGCACAATTTCAAGAAGAAGAAGGGTGGACACACTCATGATATTCCTAGCCATACGCTACCTATTGTATTCATCTTTTGCAAGCAATCAACACACTCCATCTTGGTGCCATACTTTGTGTCGCTTTGGATACATCTCATTGTGAGTATGGTATATGCTTGATTCCTTGCCTTTTTTTTTTGCTTATGTTAAGGTGTGCGGATTCGCCACCACACACATACACTCTCTCTCCATCTCATATTCCTATCATCTTGCTACTTCCATCTTAAGGTGTCCGGATTCGCCACCTTTTGTATGAGAAGTGAGCATACTTGCATGTATCCCTAACCTCGTTATCTTCCTTACTACATGCACGCGTAGCGAGCCCATTCTCACTCACTCACCACTCCTCTCACCTTATTCTCCGACCACCTCATTCCACATTTGGGCGTGGATCTTGAAATTGTTTTCCATGCATGCTTCATCGTGTATACGTATGCGTCCTAGATGCATATCTTGCTAGGTGGTGCCCCTATTGTGTATTCCCCATGATCAGGCCATTGTGCATAGTCTTGGTGTAGAGGCCACCGGGTCTATTTTTTTCACTTCCGCCTCTCAATGCTTCTTTGTCACGTTCAAGGGGTCTGGAAGAAGAGAGCGAATGCAGATGTCAAGTGACACGTGTATTTTGTCTCACACAGCTCCTGAATATGGTAAATGACTTTGTAATGAAAAAACAAATATATAAGAGAACTTATAGTGGTATGGACAAATCTTGTCATAGATTATTTCCCCGCTCGTTTGAACGTAGTGATCAAATGAAGAATGCTAAGTTTGGTGATGATTCCAATCAACTTATCTTTATTTGCAAAAGTGTTTCTAAAGAGGTACTAAAGATGATTTCTTGTTAAATCAACCAAGGTAATCGATGAGAACTCTGAATATGTTTAGGGAGAGGCATCATGTTCCAATAAAAGATAATGGAAGAGTTACATAAATTGAGGAAATGGTCTACAAAATTGGGCAGATAGTAGATATTGAGCTTGTATCAAAGTGGTAGTATGGTCAAATAATAACTTAAATATGAAAAACCAATCATGATGCTTGATTTAGACAATAGTTAGAATTATCTTAATAGTAGATATTGAGCTTAGATCAAAGTGGTAGTAAGGTCAAATAATAAGTTAAATGAAAAACTAATCATGATGCTTGATTAGACAATAGTTAGAATGATCTTATACTTGATACAGAGTCGCAATATTGATAATCACAAGATAACCTACAAAAGGCTATCCAACCTTAGGAAATGCACAAACATATGATGATTAATGACCAACTATTAGGATATCCAATTTTGGCATAAGAGTGAGCATCGTTTAGTATCCATAAAGAAGTAATAAAAACAATAGCAGATATTCCATAGAGGGGCAAGGAAATGATGCAGTATCAAGAAATATGCAATAACAACGTCACTATCATATGGTGCAATACTACAGATACTCGCAAAGGAGAAAAATTACAATTCACATTATGTTACATTAGTAGTAGTAGATATAATTGTACATTTTTGTGCCAATGGCTCGTGGAAAAGACTAGGGAAAAAGTGATTAGATGGAATTTTTCTATTTTTCATTAGATAACTACATGCATAGTTGCATCTGCATTCTAAGAACCAAGATAGCAATCATCATAGATACTAGGGAGATGGTTCTATGCGACAACAAGACAAGCTTCAACTATAACGAGGTTATTATGGGTTGTTTTAATTAGGCAATATTTCAGCTTGTAAATGAAAATACTTGGTTATTGTTATTATATGGGCAGATTTGACCTTTGGTTGAAGTGGATGGCTTACCAAATATTTCTTGCTACTACTCTGGCTGGCTATGCATAGTGAGTTCTACATCACGATGCCCTGAGTTAGACTGCTTTATTATAGTAGCCTTGTAAAGAGAACCCATCAAGATTTGGTAGATAGATAGAGAGAGAGAGAGAGAGAGAGAGAGAGAGAGAGAGATCCTTGTGCCTATTTGTGTCATCACTAGAAATATCTGCATCAAATAGATTCATGCTTGCAACCATAGTTTTGTATGAGATTCCTTGGGTTATAATCATTTCCATATTCTTTGTCTCTATCCGAGTCTCTTTCTGTTTTTTATTTTTGGGAAAATGCTGATTATATCTACCTTCATTTTCCATGATGAGCTCTCCTATGCCCTACTATTGTATTGACTATGTATTATACTTTCATGGTTGAATAATTCTACAAAGAATGTGTCGTAATAAAGCAATAATAGCAACAAGGATGATACCATCATCCAATTATAATTGAGTTTGTTGGTTTGGTCCTCTAGGGGGTGCTTGGTGAGATTGATTGATGTGCAATAGAATTGAATAAATGTAATGCTACGCTATATGCATTAATGAAAAACATTTTATGAAGCTATGTGCTAATGAGTAACATTTCATGAAGTTGCTAGCCAATAGGATGCAATACAAAAACAAATAGCATTAAAAAATAAATATCAAGGTCGTAGCTACTGGAATAGTTTGTTTTGGTTGGAGTGATGAGTAGAGAAAGAGAAATACACATTTGGTGTGGGTGGTGGTGGTTATGAGAAAAAGGTCTTGCTCTATTTGTGATAATTTGGTTAGCAACTAGTGTTGGTGGACTTAAAGGCGACTCCAAGCGGCAAGTGCATGGGAGCCACAACTCTATATTTTTGCTCACCTAGCCTTGTAAATAGAACTATAAGGATTTTGGGGGAGAGAGAGAGAGAGAGAGAGAGAGAGAGAGAGAGAGAGAGAGAGAGAGAGAGATCCTTTTTCCTATCCGTGTAATGGAATGGTCTGTGAACTTTGAGAATAGCAGAATTAAGAGAATTAGAGTGAGCATTTTTGTGAGACTGCTTGGAGAACATAGAGGGTGAACTTAAGTAGCGGTAGAAACATAACCATACTACTTAATTAACCTGGCATGAAAAATACTTTTGGAAGAGAGAGAGGGTTTAGAGAACTTGACAACACTTGAGGACTAGATTTACATGGAGCGGGTCCCCGATCCAATAGGCTTTTGTATCATAGATTCTCCCATCAAGAGAGGCTTGGTACAATACAATCTTTGTGTTCCTTGTGATCTAGGTGATGTAATGAAGATGGAAAGATTCATCCATATCACAAGCATAACATAAACTTTGTAAAAGCATTAACCATCCCTGGACTCAATCCAAGGCCTCAAACACCTTCAAAGGTGGAGAGAGCTAGCGGGGAATGAGGGTAGGGAAGAGGAAGAAGAATCATTTATAGGACAAAGAAATAGTTCCTCACTTATCATCACTCTTCTTGCTTAGCATAGTATAATAGCATAGTAATGAAGATGCAGAAGATGGAAAGCTTAAGCATTGAAGCATACCTCTTGGTTGGATTTTCATTCCATAGCCAAGAGTGCTGGTGTAGGCTCTCAACTTCTCAATAAGCTTGGAGAAGGAGAGGGAGCTCTTGCATTTTGCACCTCACACAATGAGAGTGTATATATGTGTTTGTTGGAGAGCATATCCCCCTCTCATGATTGGTCCCTCTCTCTCTCTCTCTCTCTCTCTCTCTCTCTCTCTCTCTCTCTCTCTCATATGACCCCCTTAAATGCTAGTACTACCACGTCGAGTCTTTACACCAACCAATTGAGTTGTACTAGTCATATGATGGAGCTACCTTTGTAATTTGTGTATTTGGCCCCATAGGTCATTTGACCTCCGAGGACAATAATCAATCTCTCTCTCTCTCTCTCTCTCTCGTATTATTTAAGCATATCATTTGGACAAGTGTCCTCTTTTTCGTCCTTGAGAGAAAGAGCTTGATTATTTCTCTAATGCATCTAAATTCTCATTGGACCCCTTTAAAGCCTATCCAATAGGATTCAACCACATCATGGGGGTAAACTGGAAAGGACCTTGACATGTGTCTTTTATGCTTCTTAAGAGATCATGTTTGAATTGAACACTTGAAGCACCTTAGTCATTTAAGTATGAGAATCTTTTGTGCCTCTTGAGAGATCATGTTTGAATTGAACACTTGAAGAACCTTAGTCATTTAAGCATCATAATCTTTTATGCCTCTTGAGAGATCCTGTTTGAATTGAACACTTCAAGCATCTTAGTCATTTAATCATGAAAAGCACCTCATGCTTGGGCAAGGTTTCCACAAACACCTTAAGCACCTTAGTCAGTAATCATGACAAGCACCTCATGCTTATTGGAGCTATATATGGCCCACTCTACTCAACTTGGTCTCACCTATATATTTGTATCTTGTCCTCAATATGAATCAGTCTTTGGGAGCGTACATGGTGTGTCTCTTGTCCCGTCTCTCTCTCTTTCTCTCTACATCTCAACATGGTATCAGAGCGGTAACGATCACGTGCCGATTCAATTCATGGTGACAAAACAGTCTGTGTATGCGATTCGCATGTAAGATCAATTAATACAAATTTTATTTTTGAGCGTTGATTCTTGTTAACTGTGGTTGTTTTGTGTTAAGAAGAATATGATTAGTGTTTTATGTGGCGTTTATTGCTAATCAATCTAATCATTGATTATGTTTTCTTGTTGATGACACCCTGAACTTCATCTCAATTTTTCGGGGTGTTCTGCTCAAAATTTGGAGGAATGGGAAAAGCGCAATGACTTTTTTCATCCAAAACTTGTTCGTCTTCTCGAGCTCTTCGATTTGAGCTCTAGGTTTGAGTCAATCGGAGTTCGTAGTAGAAAGTTATGCTGTTTTTACTGCAATTGAGCTTGATGCAGCTTTCTTCGTGAAGCATCCACGATCGTTTTTATTATTTTGGCATTAACTTTTTCGAGAAGATTTAGCTTTTTGCTATTCGTATTGTGGCCGTCAATCTTGTGTCTCACGCCACTCTATTTTGAGGACTCTTTTATTATTAACGTCTCCTTTACCCTGCCTTTTTGGGTGACGTCTCTCACATCTTTGGACGTTCCTTGAGCATCCTTCTTACGTTTATCGTTGACAGAACGCAGTCCTCATATCTCTCTCATTCTCAACTGCGGCCTTCACCATATATGGTGTGCAGATTCTGCGATCTTATCTTATAGGTCTTCTCGCAACAAGATATGACTATGAATATTCTCGTCAACGACTTTCCTTCTGGCCAGCATTCTGTTCCTCCTTTCCAAGGTCAAGGATTTCCAGGCTGGAAAGCAAAGATGTTGTTAATTCTTGAAGGCGATGAACTCTCCGATGTTGTTCTTGGAAATCGTGTTTGTCCGCCTCAGCCTGTTGATACGGATAATGATAACGTGCTTATCACCGAAGGACCTATATTTGAAGATTGGAATGTTGCCTATACAGATTGGCAACAACGTGATAAAGCAGCTCGTCGGTATATTCTTTCTACTCTTACTGATTCCCTTTTGCTTGATATGTATGAACTTCCTACTTCCCACGACGTATGGAAGTACCTTATTGCAAACTTTCAGAAGAAATATGTTACAGAAATACTTTATTTGAGAGGGTTGCTTAGCAAGTTACAATATGAAGTTGGTACTGCCATGCCGGGACATATTGAATCTTTCATATCTATTATTAATCAACTTGCTGCTGCCGGTGATCCTGTTCCACAAAAGCAACTGATTACACTTCTAAATGATACGGTGAAGGACTCTTCTTATGATAACATTGTTACTATTCTCTCTAATAAAGATGGTCTTGATTTCGACCAAGCCTGCATGTCTTTAATTGAATACTCTCAACGTCAAGAACGTCGTAATGCTGGTCAGGATACAGCTATGATTTCACAAGAGGAGACTGAGTCACAATAGATGGAACATGATTTTTATGCTCGAAGGCGTCCATTTCAACGAGGAAACCGCAGAGGTGGCCGTCGCGCTAATATTTTCTCTCGTCTCGAATTTCCTAATAAGCAATGTTCTTACTGCAACATAAATGGCCATACTAAAGATGATTGTTTGGCAAGTCAATATGATGAAGAACACAATATTACCACAAAACAACCACGTTTATCTAGAGACGCTTCTTCTTCTTCTTGTGAATATTGTGGACGATCTGATCATCCCACTCATATGTGCTATAAGCGTCGATTCGACACAGATCGGAATAGAGCATATGCTACTGAACATCGAAACAACATTGTACCAGAAATAAGCTGCGTCCTATGTTCAGTTTCTCCAGACAAAATACTTCATGTACGTGATGGATCACATTTCATTGTCGATTCTGGTGCTACAGAAAATATGACATATCAGTCTAAGTGGCTTCATAACTATCATCCACTGCCAGTTCAACGTGTTGTTTATCTTGCTGATGATACTACTTGTCAAGTAAAGGGTATTGGAGATTTATATCTTGGCACCTTATCTTCTTCCACTCGAATTTTGCGAGGAGTATTACATGTACTAGATCTTCAACGTAATCTTCTTTCAGTTGCTAGACTTGTTGATCTTGGTCTGTTTGTTGGATTTGATCATACCAAATGCCGAGTTGAGAAAGATGGACACACTATAGCCACTGCTTCTCAAAACGGTAACTTGTTTGAAATCTCTCTCAATGATGCTGTAGCAAATGTTGTCACTGCTCCAGGTATCATGATTGCAAAGTATGGCATCACCGTTTTGTTCATGCTGATTTTTCAAAACTCCTTGATCTTCAACATCGTGATCTTGTTCATGGCATGGATCTTAAAGCCCATCCCCATATGGGAATTTGTGAATTTTGTGCTCTTGGGAAACACAATCGTAAACCCTTTCCTCTTTCAAATACAACTCATTCTCATGACATATTGGATCTTGTTCATACTGATATATGTGGACCTCTACCTTCTTCGAGATCACAATATCGCTACTTCATTACTTTCATTGATGATTTCTCAAGGTATACGACTGTATTTCTACTTAGACAAAAATCTGAAACCTTATCTATTTTCAAACAATTCCACAAGGCTGCGGAACTTCAAACTGGTCGTCAACTTAAGAAGCTTCCTAGTGACAATGGAGGAGAATATGTATCTCGAGAGTTTGTGAGTTATTGTGCTGACAGTGGAATTCATCATGAACACACCATTCCATATTCGCCTCAACAGAACGGTGTTGCTGAACGAAAGAATCGCACTATTCTCAATGCTGTAAGATGTATGCTGATTCATTTTGTCTTATCTCGTGTTTTCTGGGCTGAAGCTACTTTGACAGCAGTATTTATTCAGAATCATCTTCCTACTACTGCACCCTCTGGTAAGATACCCATCACAGCATGGACAAGTGACATTCCTTCTGTATCTCATTTTCGAACCTTTTGATGTATTGCTTATACATGTTCCCAAAGAAATACGAACAAAGCTTGATGCTCCTGGTCTTAAAGTTATTTTTATTGGATATTCTGACACTTCCAAAGGCTACAAATTCTATGACCCTTCCTCCAAGAAAGTAATTGTGAATCGTGATGCTACTTTTAACGAACACCTTATGGGAGGCTCATGGTCCATGGATTATTCTGATGATACTAAATCATTGCTTCAGGCTTTTCCATTTCTTTCAGAAGATGAAACTCTTCCTATAGAGCAACTTTCCTCTTCACAACCATCCATTCCGAATGTTTCCAATGATGATATTGATATTTTTGTTGATCTGCTTATTGATTTTGAACATGGCTCATGCCATGTTTATGATCACGATATTGCTGATAATGCTTTTTATACTTCTGAAGATCCCGTTACTTATGATAAAGCTATCTCTTCACCACAAAAGGATCAATGGCAAGAGGCTATGGAAGCAAAGTATGATTCTCTTATCTCTAAAGGTACATGGATACTAACTGAATTACCTCTTGGTCGTACAGCTATTAAATGTAAGTGGGTGTATAATACAAAAGTAAAAGAAGATGGATCTTTCGTCAAGTTCAAGGCGCGTTTAGTTGCAAAAGGCTACTCCCAAGTACCTGGTGTTGATTATCAAGAGACTTTTTCACCTGTTGTTCGTACTACAAGTGTTTGAGTTTTATTGGCATTTGCTGTTCAATTTGATTTAGAAGCTCATCAAATGGATGTGCGAACTGCTTTTCTTAATGGTGACTTGGAAGAGGAAATTTATATGGAACAACCAGAAGGGTTTGTTATTCCAGGTAAAGAAGACCTTGTTGCTCAGCTCCATAAGGCACTATATGGTCTCAAACAAGCTTCACGAGCCTGGTATACAAAATTTGATCTTTTTCTCACCTCTAAAGGATTCATCTCTTGCCCATCAGACCCCAACTTATACATAAAACGCCAAGGTAGCAGTTTTGTGATTCTTGCTCTTTATGTGGATGATACCATCCTTGTTTCCAATGATTTGGGATTTCTTCAGCAAGTGAAAAAGTTATTGTCTTCTGCATTTGATATGGTGGATCTTGGAGAAATTCACTCGTGTCTTGGCATTCAAATCCAACGGAACCGTACAAAAGGTATTTTATTCCTTCGACAGTCAAAGTTCATTGCAGATACTCTTCAAAAATTTGGTATGGAATCTGCACATTCAGCCAACACACCTTGTCTTGCAAGCTCTACGAAGAACACTTCTAACAATGGTGGTCAACTTGTCACAAATCAACCTTATGCTATCTTGATTGGATGTCTTCAGTTTGTTGGCATGAACACTCGTCCTGATATTCTGTTTGCTGCTAATTATCTTGGACAACATCTTGCATGTCCTTCTCACAGATTTTGGTTTAGTCTATCGACGACAACTCACATCAGATTCTATGCAATCTCTTTCTCTTTTGGGTTACACAGATTGAGACTGGGCAAGCTCACATTTATCTATGCGATCTACTAGTGGAAATTGCTTCTTTATAAATGGTTGTCTTGTTTCTTGGACCAGCAAGAAACAACGTTGTGTTGCAGTTTCTACGACTGAGTCAGAATATGTTGCGGCATCACTTGCAGCTCGTGAGTTGATTTGGCTTCGCCAAATCCTGGTTGATATTGGTCACTCTCCTCTTTGTAGCACACCCTTGCGGTGTGACAACCAAAGTGCTATTAGTCTTGCAAAAGACTATGTTCAACATAATAAGTCAAAGCACATTGCTGTCCATTATCATTATGTCAGGTATGAACTATGCAAAGGAACCATCATGGTTGAACAATGTCCAATTGTCCAGATGATTGTACACATTTTGACCAAAGGCCTCAACGAGTCATGTTTCATCCTCTTGCGCTCGGAGCTTGGAGTTGCTTCGGCCTCACTCTTTCTAGATTAGTTTCTTTGCTATTGTAATAGCTTTGTACATATGACATTGTAATCTTTTAGGTCACATACACTATGCACACTCCACATTTGCACATTGTGATCTCTAAGTCACTTGAACATTTGTACATAGATGCACAATTCACTTTCACATCATCATCACTGGTTCATATTTTCACATTGTATAGGGGCTTGGGTTTTTCCCTTGAACTCCCCAAGGGTTTTTTCATCCAAAGCTAGAGACCTTTGTTTGAGTCGGGGTGTTGGAGCTATATATGGCTCACTCTACTCCACGGTCTAAGGACTTTTATCACTTATCTTTGGAGTTCTTTAATGAAGCTAACCCTAAGGTCTTTAAGCTCCATTAGGCAGCATTGCTCTTTCACGTACCATATCTCATTAGGACCCTTTCACCTTGGCCCCATGTTGAGATAGATCCATAAGCACATATATATATCCTAATCCTTGTTGCCTTTATTCTCCCACATTAAATGATCAATTAAACATGAAAAAATCATTTGGGTTGGTTAGATATTGGATTTTATGACATTACCTCTCTCTTGAAATCATAGTCGCCCTCAACTATAAGGTAGAAGAGATAAAGTCTTAGTCATTATTCTATGTTTCTTAGTAGGTAGAGGACCACATTTTACCCTACGACATCATTCCAAAAGATGAATAGTCCATTTGGTGCTTGGGAGACTTAGCTGCCGCAAGCATGTCTGCTCTTTAGTCCATTTCATTCTCCCAAAGTAGAGCGACAAACTCTACTTGGTGTTTGAGAGACGTTGTCATCACAAACATGATTCTAAGAATGCATAATTTTTAAATTTGTGCACAATAAAAAGAGAATTTGTCTTATAAGACAAAAACATTGGTCACTTAAAAGAAATATGTACATTTTCTCACTCTAATGTAGCATTGTAATCATTGACAAGGTTCATACTATCCTTAAGTTGTATTCCTTACATCCATCTAGAATCTTCAAAAGGATAAGCTTGAACTTAATAAGATACCATCGGATAATCTTACCATGTTTTCATGCCAAAGGATAGCTTTGGTTTGTAGCACCTCTTCTTGGTATTTGATTTTTGGAGGGTCTTCAATAATTGGTTCACTTGGTGGCTCTCCTTTGTAGGGCTTAAGTAGGCTCACATAAAAAGCATTGTGTATGAGCCAATGGTTGGGCAGTTTCAGTTGAGAAGCCATCTCATTGATTGGATTCAAGATTTGAAAAGAACCATAGCATCTTTTTTCTAGTTTAACATAATACTTTTGATGGCATAGAATTTTTGCCCGTTGTTTGCCTCAATCGATCCTTGGGAAACTAGTAAGACCAAATCATTTTCTTTGAATGTTAAGGCCCTTCTATGCTTGCCATCAACAAATTTCTTCCTTTGTTGAGAGATGGATATAGACTCCTTAAACTTTTAAAAAGATTCTTGTAGGTCACGACTATACTCATCCTCGACAGCGAAGACCTTTCCATGTACTTTAAGTAGCAAGGGACTTTTAGGTCTTCCATCTATGATCTCTAAAGGTGCCTTTTGCATAGTAGTGTGGACAATATTATTGTACACATACTCTACAAGGGGTAAATAATTCTGCCATCGTGAGCATTGATTTACTTCTGTAACATATGTCTTTAGTAGATCAAGAATTGTAAGATTGACTATCTCACTTTGGCCATCCGTTTGTGGGTGATAGGCCAAAGAGATTTTGAAAGAGGCCTTTCCATCTTGTACCTAGATTTTCAAAGAGGCCTTTCCAAAAATTATTAGTCATTCTAGGATCTGCATCCGACATGATAGATGTTGGCAATCCATGGTGTTTGGAAATATGAGATATGAAGAGAGTTGCCATTTGGTGTGCCTTAATAGTCTTTTTGACAGCAATAAAGTGTGCTTGCTTGCTAAATGTGTTGACTATCATCCATATTTCTGTATTCCCATAGATAGACTTAGGTAATCAAAAGATAAAATTCATGGATATACTCTCCCATGGTGAATTAGGGATTGGCAATGACTGGATTAGTCCAGGTTGATTCCCTCTATCATACTTAGTCTTTTGGCATACCACACATTTTGAAACATACTCTTGTATGTCTACTTTCATGGTAGGCCAATAGAATTACGTCTCTACTCCTCAAAGAGTAGGTTGAATGCCTCTATGTCATCCATAGGGAGGAGCATGGGATTCATACATGACTTTCTCACGAAGGGAGTGAGTAACACATTGATTTCTACCATGGAGAAAATGACCATCTTGCAAGGTGAATGGACATTATGTCTCTAAAGTCAGGGTGAGTAGCATACTCATCTATCATGTAAGAACCCTAGGAGCTAGAGACCTGGATCCTCCACCCAACCGCCCGTACTTATAGGCTCTTAGCCCTAGGATCCCCTTTCCACACTGCTAGCTGGCCCGTGGCCGAGGTCCGTGACCCCCCCTTAGGGTAGGGCCCTGCCGGCAGGACCCGTGTCCTGACATTACTCCCCCCTTTGGAAGAGTTTTTGTCCTTGAAAACACAAGTGGTGGTAGCTTCATAAGAACACTAATGTTTTCCACCATGGCATCTCTCATGGATTCAACGGTTTGTTGAATCGGAACCCGGTTCATTGGGAGGTTCAATGAAATCAAGAATAACATCTTTATTTTCCACATTGTTGTCCCTGTACAATCGTCTTGGTTAACGGACCCATAATCAAAAGAGAGTGAAGGCTCCAGTTAGAACTCACTTGAGAATGCTAAACGAGTTATCACAACTAAGAGAGGTGTCTAAATGCATACCCAGGTTTCAGAGTTTCTGAAGGTACTGGAATGTGCAATATAACCTCGGCTCATCTTTCCATGAAAGTACTATGTTGACATACTCATCAACAACAACCAAGTCCTTGACTTGCTGTGGTTTCTTGCCAATAGTCAACCTCATCCAAACTGATGATTAAGGTTGATAACTTGAGAATAACAGGCAGAGACTTAAACTAGCCGTAACATGCCTTTCATCATATGAAGGAAACTCCAAACCAGAAAGGTAACGGATCCAGTTGTTTCACTTCTTGCTAACGTATGCACTTAGCATATCCTTTAGCGTGGTTTACTAACATATGCACTTTGCATATCCTTTAGTACTAAATAGAATGCTTGTAAATTGCCCATCCTACGCGGGATAAATAGCAGTAGTAAGAGTGAGGTGCTTTCCCCCTACCACTCACAGACAATCGCCCACGACTAACGACAAACTATGACTCAATCATTGAGTATCCAGCCATATACTCAATATGGAATGGAGACAACCAACTAGGTTGAAAGCGGATTGGAGTTTCAAGAAGCCAATCATAAACACCCATACTCAGCCATCACCTTGTATGGAAGGGTGTAAACCCATACTAAATCTTGAAGAGAGATTGCACTGGCAGTGCAAAAAATTACAGAAACAATAATGTCCATGAAGTTGCATGCTTCTCCGAATAAATTTGTGTTAAACACTAGGGCCCATAACACCTAGTGTGCATGCATTTAACACAAACATATCCGAACCGCAATTCCATGACGAGACTTTGGACCATAATAGAATGTGACAACCCGGTCACACCTAGGTACCAACCATAAGACATTCTCATGTACATAGCATACTTAGCTATATGTAGAAACAACCCTCCGGCAAGGTGGTTTCAAAACACTTGTAATTGTAACAAGTTTGTACTTAGTACCCAACAATTTCTGGCCACTGAAATTGCTCCTGATACTATGTGCTCAAAATGGTCGAATCCAAGGATGTGACCAGCACCTAGGGGCTTCATCGCGACACATTGTTAGATAGTTGGCGCTAGTGTCAGTCCCAGAGACTCATATTCTCCACATGTGGAATATGTCTCAAACCAGGATATCAAGAAAAGAGACATCCATCAAGTACGAGCTGGTACTTGTGTGTGGAGGCAACTACAAACACTCTGCGACAAGAGTGAGAGGGACCCTCATTATCATGCTCCACACTGGCTAAACGGAACTCCTTGAGTTCCTAGACCATGTTGTGTCCCATGTGACAACATGTGCCAAATCGAGCCCTACACTAGGTTCGTAAAAGCGTAATGTATAGTGAACACTATGGTCCAAAATACTCTGTGCCAACATGCCCTTGGCATGGCTTTGAAACATTCAAGCTTATTTACTACGGATTTGAACGTAATGTTCACTTACCTGTAGTCAAACAGAGAGGAGCTTGTCTCCTACTTGAAAAAGCAAACATCATTGCACTGGAAACCGTGGGTGTTGCCTGTGCAATCCAACCCCTTGGGTAGAATCTACGTAGTCAAACCCCTTGGTAAGACCCTGTGTAGAAACTGTTCAACTAGCAGGTAACGGTTATCAACATAGTCAACCGTATACACAATGATTGGAATCAACCAAATAAGTTGAATTTGTCCACTACCTCGTGGTAGATTGCGGACTGCTTTCCTTGAAAGTGTAACGGAAATAGATCAAGCTGAGATCCTCCATGTCGATAGAGTGATTTAGCAATCACTCGCTGGGTCTTACCCCAAAACTGTGTTTCCCTAGACACTCGTAGTGCTATAGAGAGAGCAAGAGATCCACACAAGTGAGATGACTAGCTCTTGTGGATAGCCATGCTGTTTCAACTGATTGCTGCATCTATACTTCCTTGTAGAGATTAGCTACTGTAAGTTGAAGATTCATCAAAAACTCAACTTGAGTGTCGCCCTGAAAACATGTAGTGCAAAAATGACACTGTAAACATCCGTAATGACAAGACTCTTGCTTGTCCATTAACTGTGATGTATACTTCCCTGGATAGATCTGTTCAATCTTGAAAATAATCACCCAAAGAATGCCAATAATTGGGTCTTACCCTTGGCCGGACAATGGCTTTTAGCCTGTGTGGCTCATAGCCCTTATGCAAAGTAGTGTTCAATGGAAAAACCAATGAAGACTAACTTGAGTAGCATCTTAGCCACGTGTTAGCTGAGAGTTAGAGCACCTTGGCTCAGGCTGACTCACGAGCAAAACATGTATCAAAAGCTTTTTAGAAGATACATTTTTTCCCTTAAAGAGCGAGAGAGAGAGAAGAAGAGCATGCTGGGCTGAGGAACTTTCCTTAAGTTTGAGTGTGTGCACCCAAGCTGTGTGATCTTATGCATCTTATGCTTGACTTGCAGCTTATCGTATAAGCATTCCACAAGTGTGCAGTATGAATCGCTCATTGAGAGAGGTATCACATCTTAATCTACCTTCCTTGTAGGGGTCGTGATTGTATGAAAATGACTTAGCATTGGCACGTTGCCTATGAAATAAGTGTTGTTGGATGTTGACAGCAACCCAAAAACAATCCAGAACGTATCTTATCCTTGACAATCATTGCCACGTAAAGTGTAAACATGGAAAAAATAAGATCTTAAACTTGGCTAACCTGGTAGTTGTTGTTGCAACTAGTTGTCATGAGATTCCAAAGGGAAAGCGCGCATAAAGATGGAGCATAGCCAAATCTGCCGTTGAGGCGGTCCGGAGCGGGCAACAAGAAAGGCGGCCTCTAAACACCCCTCAAGGCTCCCGTGCTGCTCAATTGGGGCTGGGGCAACCACAAGCACAATATAACAACAAACCCACAGCCAAACCCAAACAAGATAGGGGCACCACCTAGTTATGGTATGCGTACTAGGACGCAAGAGATATTTTGGCACAACCAAGAAGATGCACCACGCAACACACACAAGCAACCTCACACCAAGACACGCACAAAATGGACCAGAGAGAGCTAGAGCAAAGAGAAGAGAGAGAGGAAAGGATCTTGCGTAATACCTTATTTGTGACTTGCAAATGGAGATGGTTCGTTATGATGCTATCATAGAACTTGTACAAAACTCACTCAATGCTTAGTGATTGCTAAACATTGCCAAAACACACACACACAGTGTCTTAGGGTGTGGGAGACCTCTCACCACAATACCCTCTTACAATGGACAAAAAAATGGCAATGAAAAACACACTAAAACACTTTCTAAAATCAAGATCAACCGATAAAAACTCAAAATACACAAGTCACCTTGAATTCACCAAACCGTATTGCACAAATGGAAGGACAAAGATTTGAACGTCGAATCACGCCTTTGATGCACCAAACCTCAATTTATTGATGATGAAGGAGCATATACAATAGTGGTTTTGAGATTTGTGGAACTCACGCTCTCTCACTTACAATGTGTAGCTTAAAGGCTTCTCTCACACCAAGAGTGAAGCTCACAAGTGGTTGCTACACCTAAGTCTCTCCTCACGCATAGAGTGTTGGGGTGCTATGTGAGATGTTGGAGGTTGTTTTACAAGAAGGAAAGGGGCCTATTTATAGGTTGGAGACCCCTCATTAAGATTATTGGAAATCCTAATTTACAAGCTAACAAATCAGGATTATGATTTTTTTGAATATCAAAACATTGCGGGCCTTCTTTGTCTGCTTGAGTCATGGGTGTGGGCTCAAAAGAGAGCATTATTGATGGTAGATAGGTGAAAGTAAGTAAGAGAGAGAGAGAGAGAGAGAGAGAGAGAGAGAGTTACTATACACATGTCTTGAGGCGAGGTGTCTTTTATGGTTAGGTCAATGGCTATTTTGTGTTAGTATGTTAGTGGTTAGTAATCACTAGAAAGTTAATGTTACATTTACAATGGGTAGAATGAGGTGGATGGTTGAATGAAGTGAGCAAATCCTTTTGATGGTGAAGCTTGAAGATGTTTTGGACTTACTTGTGTAGGTTCTCAAAATGACTATCGATCTTCTCCTTCGTCTTCTCTTCTTTACGCCACCGCCGCCAAGGTTGATTATCGTGATGAAAATGGTAATTTCGTTGATGAGATCTCTTGATTTGCAGAGGTTAATCATGGTACACATGATGAATTTATGTATATATAAAAGGGTTCAGATGGGATTGTACGTTGGAGATAATAGAGAGAGGCATAGAGATGGTGTATGTACATGGAGAGCTCATATGAGAGCTATGGAAGTAAGAGGGGAGGTTAATGGTGAAGAAGTTGAGAGAAACCATTGAAGGTGCAGGTTTGAGTGAGGGATTGAGAGGAATGTGTGTGTGTGTGTGTGTGTAGAAGTGTGGAAAGAGGTGAGAGAAGACTATAGGCTACTTGTGAGAAAAGTGGCAGACTGGGGTCCACTCAAAAAATCACATCTCACCATTGGTAGCTCCAAAAATCATGAAAAAATTTCAGTTGATTATTCAGAGCGTGGGCTACATTTTCTCTTTTGTCCACCGCTCCAAATTCAGAGTGGAGATAGGTGCCAAAACTCTCACCAAAAAGACTTTTTTTATGCCTGCAAAAGTCTTTTAGTGGGCCCCTCCTTTGTTGAATTTGTACAATGCATCCAAGAGTGAGACCCTCCTTTGTCATATTATAATAGAAAGCATCCAAGTTGCCCTTGACCCATGCATGGAGGAGGATTATTGGTGAATAAAGAAATATATACATGGTGGGACTAGTGTATGGACTATTCATGGACTTTAGCTCAATGAGCACATGGTGTTAGAATAATGAGTAAAAATAATAATAAAAGTATGGAGGAGTTATGGATATGGAAAGATATTGGAATCATATGATATGGTCCCTCTTTGAATTATTTTGGGTGAAAGAGGAAAAGGTATGCAAGTAAATAATATAATAAACGTGACCAATGAGTAGAAATCAATTTTTTGTTTTCACGAGGGTGAGGGTGAAAATGTGGGAGTGATTTGTATAAAGGAAAAATATAAGGTTAGAGTATGTATATATTGGCAAAAAATATACTTATGGTGTAAGAGGATGAAAGAAGGTGTACATAGGTTTACTAAAACACACACCTAAGTAGAAATATTCAAATAAAATACCAAAATAATTATAAAAAATCCCTATATTTAGGCCATATATACAATGAAATATTTACACACAAAGAGGCCATAATATACTTTTATGTTTTTATTTTTTATTTTTTTTGGCTCAACTAGCCCAGTGACTAGCTAGCTGAGGGTTTTTAAGAAGATATGGGAAAAGCCCCCTAACTCACACATGCCTATGTATAGTGAAATGGTAGGGATAGCCATAGCGTTTGGGTGAATTTGGTAGGGTGAGGTAGCTTACTATGGCAATTATGGTAAGCCGAAAAACGGCTATCACCGTCTGAGAGAAACTTGTCGCATATGGATATACGCCCTCTTGTATCATATACATCTGTTGTATACAAAATGAAATAATATGTAAACAGTTTGCTAAAGCCGTCCCAAGTTTGTATGCTCATAGCATGTGCCAAACATGGTGAGTCACTATGCAAGATGCATAAATAGAAGCCTTGCTTCACCTAAATCGGGTAGTGTTAATAGCCAACTGATGTGGCTACCAATAGCATGACAAAAATAATCGACCTTGTCGAGAAATTTCAAGTGAAATTAACCAGTATTGTGTGGCAAGCATCCTTTGTCGACTTTTAGAAGCAACGACCATTAGTCAGCCATGCCAAGCACTTTGCACCCTTCATCAAGTCGAGCAATAGGTTGTGCTGGTCATCTCCTAGAGATTCTAAAGCATCACAAATTTGCTATGCTTTTTCATCAAATTCAACCGCTGAGAAGTTGTGCTTCGGAGCTAGGTGGTTGGGAGTCAAGCCGTGCTTGATTCGAGTTTTCAAGATTATCTTTGGGCTTTTGCCAACAATGTAGGAACAAAATTTAATGTTTTAGATAACTGTCACAAGCCATGCTTGTGCTTGGAGTGTAGAAGATGCAATTTCTGCGATGCATGTAGAGATATGCAATAGAGATGCACTGTCCTCTGATGCATGCGAGAGCTATGCAATAGAGGTGATACTTTCTCTATTTGAAGAATACGCGTCCTAAGCATTACACAGCCTTGTTTTCTCACAGAATCAAGTTGTACTTGTGTAAGGAAAAATGCTGCAACGAACATTAACCACTTACAAACATCATAACCATGTCATACTCAAGCCATGCTTGATTCAAGTTGGAAAGGGAAGCATGGGTCTTATGACAATAATGGATGCAACATGGCATGCATATAAAAATTTTCCAATGATAAATATGTCCCATATGCAGAAGGCGTATGCATGCAATTTTGTACATGAGTGATCAAGCATATTAGCTAATCTTCCATGCCAAGAAATGGAAGTGACTAAAGTTAATACTAGCCATGTTGGACTAACAAGCAAGCCTTGCTTGATAAAGTCCAACCTACGCCTTGGGCGGCCATCATGGCATAAATTGGTATTCACAAACCCAAAAAAATTGAAACATGAGTACCTGGAATTGTGTCAGAGTTTCCAGTATGCCTCGCAATATGCCGAAGGATTTTCAGATACCAACACCGCTTGAATCCTTGAATGCTTTATCCCCTGGACAACCGATTGTGTCGGATACAATCTTCGAGTCCATGTCTACTTAGATAGGGGGTTGATCGATACGTGTCAATTGTAGGCTTGTACATGTTAACGTGATACTGAGAATTGACCACACTCCTCACGTCGAATCAACAATATATCTATGCGATCAAGCGAAAAATAGCCTGAGCATGCTTAAGCTTATATGGATTCGCAACGGTGAGATCGAAACGGCCCCTGGCCGACTGTCCCTGACCCTGTCCTTAGCATGAGAGGCGCTCGTCAAACCTCTTTGTTCTCATTCTTGCATGCCGTGCATGCTGCCATCAGAGTGGCGCTGTGAGGGGAGGACACCCTTTGTGGGAGTCGGTTCTTAGCAGGAGAGGGTGCCCAACTTAGGGCACCCCTTAGGTTCAAACTTAAGAAAAAAACATGGCGGCTGTTGCAGGTGACTGCGCAGGGAGAAGCTTTTCGAGTACAAGCCCTATGGTGATTTCCAAACCCGGCTATTGTGACGAATTTTTCTCAGCTTGGCATCGCGAACTCAGAGAGCCTACCCCCAAGCAATCACATGCAGGTCGACTTCGTTCTTCTACCCGGTTAGGCCCGCCTTCCCACGGCCGTCTTTTCCAGCATTGGCTCTATAGGAACGTGGTCGCATCACCCGACCGAGATAGAGAGAGAGAGAGAGAGAGAGAGAGAGAGAGAGAGAGAGAGAGAGAGAGAGAGAGAGAGAGAGAGAGAGAGAGAGAGAGAGAGAGAGAGAGAGAGAGAGAGAGAGAGAGAGAGAGAGAGAGAGAGAGAGAGAGAGAGAGAGAGAGATCATGCAATGATCCATGCAAGGCTTCCTCCTCCTCCATCGCTCCTCCCTCCCCCTGAGCTCTGATACCAGTGTAAGAACCCTAGGAGCTAGAGACCTGGATCCTCCACCCAACCACCCATACTTATAGGCTCTTAGCCCTAGGATCCCCTTTCCACACTGCTAGGTGGCCCGTGGCCGGGGTCCGTGACCCCCCTTAGGGTAGGGACCTGCCCGCAGGACCCGTGTCCTAACATATCACAGAAGATAGATCATTGTGAATTTCTATAGACACTACATTGACTATTGGTTGTCGTGAAAGTGCACCAGCCACTTGATTGTGATTACCACAACAATGTGAGCAATATGAAAATAAAATTGCGAAATAAAAATTTCCCACCTCATTTGTTTGTCGAAGAGCTTGGTTTGCATCATGAACTACTTAAGAATTTGATGATCTGTTTGTAGGATGAATGGAGTACCAAAAAGGTAGTGCTTCCATGTATCAAGAGCATGCAGCACAACTAGTAGCTCATTTTTGTAGATGCTCAAGACATGCTCATTGGAATTGAGTCTTTGACTCTCATATGCTATGGCATGCCCTTCTTGAAGCAAGACTTCTCCAAGGCAATCTCCACAAGCATAAAATTGGACCTCAAATGGTTTTGAGAGGTCCAAAAGTGTAATCACAGGTTGACTGGCAAGCTTTTCTTTAAGCTTATCAAAAACATTTTCCTCTTTAGCAGTCTATGAGTACTTAACATTCTTCTTTGTTAAGTCATGTAATGGTCCTGCTATTTGAGAGAATCTTGCTATAAAGCATCTATCATATGCACACATACCAATAAAGCTACTTAGCTCATGTAGATTCCTTGGATTAGGCCATGCCTTTATTACCTCCAAATTTGGTGGATCCATATGGATACCATCTTGAGAGATAACATGACCTAAGTATTGAATATCTTGAAGGAAAAATTTACTTTTCTTTTGATTGATAAAAAGCTTGTTCTCCATCAAAGCTTGAAAAATTAACTGGATATGTTGCTTGTGCTCCTCCAAGGACCTGGAGTGGATGATAATATCATCAAAGTACACTCCAGTGAATTTGCGGCAATAGGGTCTAAAGATTTTTTCCATTAAATGGTTGAACATGGCTGGAGAATTCGTCAAACCAAAAGGCATGGCAAGATATTCATAAAGACCAAACATTGGTATTTATGATATTTTCATTCACTATCCTTATTTGATGATAGCCACTTTTAAGGTCAATCCTACTGAAGTAGGTCGAACCTTGTAGATTATCAAACAGATCTTTGACCCATGGTACAAAAAAATTGTTTTTGATAGTGATACCATTTATTTCTTGATAGTCCACACACAGGCGGTATGTACCATATTTCTTTTGCACTAAAAGGATTGGAGAGAAAAAAGGAGAGGAGCTAGGCCTCACCATCCCTTTGTCTCTACCAGTTCATGCACTTGCCTCGTAATCTCCTCTTGCTGAGCTTGGGAAACTCTATAAGGAAGTTTGTTAGGCAGTGACCTTCCTGGTAGGAGCTCAACTCGATGGTCATCATCCCCTCGTTTTGGAGGTGATATCATCAATAAAAAAATCTTGGAATAAATTTAGAAAAAGTAGCCAAGTCTAACTCTTTTTGATTCCTACCATTTTCATTTGATAAAACATAAGCATCATTACTGGATTGTCCAATAAAATCATGTACGTAAAAAATTGAGCTATTTTTTGGGTTATCAAAAGCAAGTGAATTTATAAGTGGTATAGTACGACAAGACTCATTAGCATCTATATACATGCTCTTTTGTCTATAAGTGAAGTAGATTCTCCTTTCAGGGAATTTCATGTTGGCAGCCATGAGGTTGAACCATGGTGCCCCTAGAATAACATCCTCATGTTGGAGAGAAGAGATAAAAAAGTCTTCTTTATTGACATATCTTTGGAAATGAAGCCTCAACTTCCCAATAAATGGAGTAATGGAGGCTTGATGTCCCTTGAAAACTCCATAGATAGTTACAATATCTCCCATCTTAAAAGCTTGAATGCTAGTGGCCAAATCCATTGATATGAAGTTTTGAGTAGAGCCAGGGTCAAACAAGATGAAGGAATCATGCTCCCTTACCTTTCCCCAAGCATAGGAGAGAGGTGATCCTTTGCAATGAGTATTCTCTTTTGGATCTTTGATCGTTGAAGCTCTAAGAGTCTCATTACATGCATTTCTTTTGGGGCATGAACGGCAGTGATGTCCTTACTCCCACACTTGAATCATTTGTGGTTGAAAATACTCTAGCTCTTTAGGAGAGAGTTTATTTTTACCTTTGTGAACCCCCTTCTCCTTGGACCGATTGTTATTGTTGTTGTTGTTAAAATTTCCTAGGGAAGAATTTTGGGATTATTTTTTCCCTTTGCATCACTTTTGTCTTTGCTTTCCATGGGCTTGGCATTCTTCTAGCCCCTTTTTTGAAATTCATGTGCAAAGAAACTATAGTGTGGTGGATTACTTCAGTGATAGAGCCAGGCCATTGAGAGTTGACATACTGAGCCATGTCTTCAGGTAACCCTGCACATAATTGTTTCTTTTGCTTGACAAAGTCTATCTTTTGAAATACAATAGCCTTGAGATGTAAACTCCAAAACTTGTTTACATATTTGTGGATAGACTCATTGGAGAGCAACTTCAAACTCCACCATTTGGTAGGCACTTTGTCCTTTGCATCGCTTGCAAGGAATTGCTTCATGATGAAAACTTGTAGAGTTTTCCATATCCTTTAGGGATTTTCTTTTTCCATAGAGGCTATTCCACCATTGACAAGTAGATGTTTGGAAGTGCATAGATACATGGAATTGCTTGGAGGAATCTGTGAAACCCTCGTCTCCAAAGGATGCATCAAATTGTTGGGTGAAGGCCAATACTTTGTTGGTGGCACCAAAGGTTCCATCATAGGTGAGAGAAGACATACTCTTTCCTCCCTCTTGAATTTCTTGAGCTTTTGGGAACTTCTTGATGCAGGGTATGTTTTGCTATGTCCTCTCCTCTTATATTCTCTAGGAAAATAGCTATTGCTTTCGTCGAAAGAGGAGAAAGGTGAAGAAGAAGGAGAAGAGGGTGACCTTTTTCTTGCCTCTTTCTTCCTTTATTTTCTCTCTTCCCTTTTGGAGTAATGAGAAGAAGGACTATGGGTTAACCGTTGGTGAAGAAGAAGGAGAATAGGGGAGCTCTTTCTTGCCTCTTTCTTCCTTTTTTTCCTCTCTTCCCTTTTGGAGTAAGGAGGGGAAGGATTATGGGTTAACTGTTTCCTCTTGGGAGGAGTTGGCGACTCGCCGTCTTCATGGAGCCACATCTCTAGAGGAACTTAGGGAATTTCCTTTTTTTCGTTCTTTGGATTCCTCTTCTCTTATGGGAGAGATTCTTCTTTTGGGAGTCTCATCAAAAGGCCTCCTAAGCTTTCTCTTCTCTTGAAGAGGAAGGGAAATCCCATAAGGACAAAGTTGTTGAGTAACTTCGGCTTGCAAAGTAGGGTTGCCCATAGCTTGATGCAACCTAGTAATAATTTAATTAACAAACATGTGGGACATAATCATTAGCACCTTCATGTGCAGAATGAAAGTTATCAATGTTCATTCTACTCTCTTGGTTATTGTCAGCCATGCTAATTAAACTCATGTATAGAATTACTTTGTGCTTTGGTACCCTCAAAAAACTTAGTTGCTACTCTTCTTTACCTTTGAAAATTAGTTTGCAAGCAGTGGCTTAGAGACTGTTGATTGCAAAGACTAGTGGATAGGGTCTAACATTGCTTCGTTGATTATAGTTCCTATTGAGCTTGCTAGTAGCTCAATAATGGTCAAGCCAAAGGCAAGCCCCAAGAGACTCCATTAAAGACTATACTTCCCAATGGTGTACCTCAAACTAAGTCCTTTTCAACCAAGACAATAGATCCTTGTCCCACTTATACTATTTCAATGAATAGGTCCCACCTTTCATGGACAACTTAAGGACCTCTCTTCTTAAGCAAGAAAAGAGAAACCAATTTCTCTGATACTAATGTAATGGAAATGGCCTATGAACTTTGAGAATAGCGGAATTAAGAGAATTAGAGTGCATTTTTGTGAGACTACTTGGAGAACATAGAGAGTGAACTTAATTAGCCGTAGGAACATAACCATAATACTTAATTAACTTGGCATGAACAATAATTTTGCAAGAGAGGGAGGGTTTAGAGAACTTGACAACAGTTGAGGACCGGATTTACATGGAGCCGTGGTCCCCCCACCAATAGGCTTTTGTATTATAGATTCTCCCATCAAGAGAGACTTGGTAGAATACAATCTATGTGTTCTTTGTGACCTAGGTGATGCAATGAAGATGGGAAGATTCATTCATCACGACCTTAACATAAACTTTGTAAAAGCATTAACCATCCCCGGCCTCAATCCCAAGGCCTAAAGCTACCGGTGGAATGAGGGTAGTGAAGAGGAAGAAGAATCATTCATAGGAGAAAGAAAAAGTTCCTCACTTATCATCACTCTTCTTGCTTAGCATAGCATAATAGCATAGTAATGAAGATGAAGAAGATGAAAAGCTTAAGCATTGAAGTATGGCTCTTGGTTGGATTTGCAATCCATATCCAAGAGTGTTGGTGTAGGCTCTCACCTTCTCAACAAGCTTGGAGAAGGAGATGGAGATCTTGCACTTTGCACCTCACACAATCAGAATGTGTATGTGTGTTTGTGGGAGATCCCCCTCTCATGCTTGGTCCACCTCTCTCTCTCTCTCATATTATTTAAGTATATCATTTGGACAAGTGTCCTGTTTTTCCTCTTTGAGAGAAACAACTTAATTATTTAATTAAGTGCATCAAAATTCTTATTGGACCCCTTGAAATCCTATCCAATAGGATTCAATCACATCATGAGGGAAAAATGGGGAGGATCTTGACATGTGTCTTTTATGCTTCTTAAGAAATCATGTTTGAATTGAACACTTAAAGCACCTTAGTCATTAAAGCATGATAGTCTTTTATTCCTCTTGAGAGATCATGTTTGAATTGAACACTTCAAGCATCTTAGTCATGTAAGCATGACAAGCACCTCAAGCTTGGGCAAGGTTCCTACAAACACCTTAAGCACCTTAGTCAGCAAGCACGACAAGCACCTCATGCTTGGGTAGGATTCCCACCTCAATGTCAGCTCCATCTTGCTTAAGGTCCTAGGTCTAAGGAATTTTGACACAAAACTTTGGAGGTCTTTAATGTATCTAGCCGTAAGGTCTCTAAGATCCATTAGGTAGCTCTTTGACACACCATCCCTCGTTTGGACCCTTTTAACTTGGTCCCGTGTTAAGATAGATCCATAAGCACATGTCTATATCCTAACGCTTCTTCTCATTTATTCTCCCACATTAAATGATCAGTTTAATATAATAAAATCATTTGGGTTGGTTAGATATTAGATTTTGTGACAATCGGTGTTGTTACTAAAAATATCTACGTCAAATAGATTTATGCTTGCAACAATAGTTTTGTTTGAGACTCCTTGGGTTATAGTCATTTCCATATTCTTTTTCTCTATCAGAGTCTCTTTTTTTTTGTTGGAAAATTGCTTTATTGTAATAGCTTTGTAAAGAGAACCATCAAGATTTGGTAGAGAGAGAGAGAGAGAGAGAGAGAGAGAGAGAGAGAGAGAGAGAGATTATGCTGGTTAAGTGAGATTAGAGAGGGAGGGCGAAATAGATGGATGGTTGAGGTGTCCATGTGTTCTTAAGGGGTCACTATGTATAAATTGTGTATATCGCATGCGTTCAGGGACTATTTTTAATTCTCCTTATCTTTGAATTTTTGAAAAATAAAATGCACCCTTTTCCTATTCAATCTATTTTTTTTTTCCAATTCCATTTTACGATACCCTTTTGTATGTGAAAATGTAAAAAAAATCAAAATAAGTAACCCCTTTTGTTGCACTCATGTGAGAGTCACATAATTATTAAGTGAGCCCCCCAAGATGGTATTACACCATCTATTTACTTGGGAGGCTACACTACATTGCCCATTGCATGCAAGCATGCTGGTAAATGGGTGGTGGGCAATAGCGAGAGGGTTGGTAGCCAGTCACGGCTTGAGCATGTATGAGAGATTGAAAAACAACGCCCACACCGTAGCCATGAACCTAAGGAGGGCTGGATGGTGGCCACATACTACTAGCTGGAAGTGAGAGAAATCAATCTCTAAGGAGAGACGGGGAGAGCAACAAGAGTTATATGCAAAAGCAAGAGTCAATGCTGGGTAGCAAGTTGAGTTTGAGTGGTCTGAAGCGAGGTGCATGGTGGGCAGGTATGAGGTTTCACTTTGTGGGATGGTTGGAAGCAATTTACGTGCTGCATGAGGCTTGCTGGTGTGTCAGCCATAGTAAATGACAACTTGTTGATGTGAATTGGCTACTGTGGAAACTTACCTAATGACGTTGTTGTTTGTTGCAACTAGTTGGGCTGTAGTTTTGTGCCAGACAAGTAAGCATAGTTGTTTGACGTCGATCGCACTATCAATTGGTCCACCCCTCACTTTCCAGCAGTAAGGGTCAGCATCCATTATATATATATATATATATATATATATATATTCTTCATCCTCAGGTAGTTTCCTATGGTGATGAGTATGATGGAGCATCCTTGAAGGAGAGGCCTTGAGTTCAAGACTTCTTTCCATAGATCACCCTAGTGTAGTAGATCTTGAGTTGTAGTTTTTATGAGCTCAAAGCCGCTTTAAATAGATTTTGAGGTCTCTTGGGAATTTTCCTATGATCTAACTCTTCTTCTACTGCCCTTTGGCCCCTTTGGAGCTAAGGTAAGTAGCTAAGCCTCCTTAAATATGATTTTTTTTCTTTTACTATACACATACTCAATCTAATGCAGTATTATTCCTAGTCATATCTAACCTCACATGCATCCTATTTATGTGAATATTTACTGAGTGAAAATTGAGATATGATCAATATTTAGGTTTTTCTCAATATATAAAATATTATGGTTTTTACATCCTATTCAAATCTCTTTCACTAATTACAAATTTAGGAAGGATTCACATTAAGACATCCAATAATTTGCAAGAAATGGGTAACATCGAGGAATAAAAATGAAAAAACAAAAGCAAAAAGGAATTATGTAAGTGCAATTAGCTTTGGTGCATAGTCATGAAGGTCATCGCTCCGATTCTCTTTGATTCATTATCACCAAGACCATAGCCTTGTGCTTTGATACCTGAGCATGGCATGCCTACAAAATACGCTAAAAGAAATAGATCTACCTACCTTGCAATGCATATATACCCATGATTCCATGTGATAGAAATCAAAGAAAGATAAAGAGAGATAGAGAGCATGAGAGCACGTGCATTTGCACCTCTTAGAGTAGAATGCTATGCACACCGCTAGAAAGATAGAGGAGATGAGAGGAGAGGAAAACTTCAGAATGCTTCAGCTTTGTTTCTTACACTCAAGCCTTAAGGTTGTTCGTAGTTGTATCAGTCATGCCCACACTTACCTTTCTCTCAAATATGATTTGTAGAGTTGTGTAGAGAGGCCATTGGTCAAACCGCTTTCCTCCCTTAGGTTGAGATATTATTTGTAGAGAATGTTTTTTGAATAAATCAATCTTTGCATTTACTGTTTGCCATATGTGTGTGACTGAGAGAGACAGAGAGTGTGTGAGGTGTTATCTCTTTTCCATGCATGCTACGGAGCAGCCATTGCAAAGCCAAAACCACCAACAAGTAAGAAACATCGAGGACTATGCATCAACACCAAGCTTACAAAGTTCTGGTTTCGTTGCAGGGCGAGCTCCCATGAGCTTCTAAGTGAGTTATCTTGAAAATCATGTGTTTGTTTTGCAAATTCTTCATACTAGTAGGTTCACGACAAGAAGAGCTACACATTAGGGCAATGCAAGTTGACAATCGGTGACCTATAATAGACTACCTGTCTTCATACGTGTTTGCTACACCAAGTGCTTACGGTTATAGGCTCAGAGTGCATAGGGTAGTAACTTCTTGGTAAGTAAAGAAACCCTTATGAGTTTCAAGGCGACTCGAGGACTTTTGGTCTTGATTTTGGTAGCGCAAGCGTTGTAGGTTGTATTGTAGTCGTAAGCATATTTGATGTTTGGGTTTTATTTCCTCAATTGGAAATTGATATGAAGGTCTAGTAGGTGATTAACAACCATCTATTTGCTTCCACGTGCCTACTAGACAAGTTACGTCCTTGGCCGTAATTTTGATATGTTGGTTTAGTTATCACTATGCTAGCATCTGCTCGCGGCATATCCGCCAATATTGGCATCATTGCCGAGGATGAGAGCCCTAAGTAGGTGATCTTAGACTAGTTCTACAACTTAGAAGTCCCTCTAGTTTGCTAGATTGTTGTTATTTTAGTTTAGGTAGGATCTAGGAGTTGGACTCTTTAGATCTTAGATAAGTGCTAGGGAGTGTGTGACTCGTCTAGATTTTTTTCCATAGGTAGAATTAGTCATGTTTTAGTGTAGATGGTGTGTGATTTATTTCTAAGTTGATAAAAATGATAGCTAGTTTGTGTGAGGCAGTGAAGCATTTTTCTAATCATAAATGTAGCACCCCATATGATGTGTAGGAGTAGATGCAGATAGGACATGTTGATTATGATCTAGAGCTATTCATCGCATAATTATTTTCTTGTGTGCTTGTTTGAGTTTAAAATCCTAGAAAATTTTTATCTTTAGGGTAGAAATGCAACAAACAAGCTTTTGAGGATACTTGTGCATGACTGAATGATGTTGAGCATATAAGAAAGCACATGCAAGAGATCTGTTGAGAAAATTTACAATTTTGCGACTCTGAACTTCATATGTGTATGATTATCCTAAGGGCTAGTAGAAGGAAAAATTTGAAGAAACAGACTACACTTAAGTGTCCAAAAGGGGTGTTATACCCTACTTACACCTTGAGACTAAAGTTTTGACCAACATTTAGTACTCAAAAAACAAAAGACGAAGTGTCGAAAATGGAAAAAAAAGAAACTTGTGATTTTGAGCATACCGTTGCATGAAAATTGGTTAAAGTACTTGAAAACCAGTGCTAGAGATTATTGGATGCTTCTGGACAAGATCTGGACAAAAATCCATCAACAGACAGCATACATGTATGATGTCTGAAGGGTGAATCTGGCATCCAGATTGACCTTTTGACATTATACACAAATTTTTCACGTTGTGTTGAGTACATACACCAAGTTTCATTTCATTTGAACATATAGATTGAATATTGATAGGATTTCACTCTTTCTAGGAAGTTCCGTGGTAAAAAGTGATGATTTTATGAAATCTTGACTTCCAAAAATTGACGTGAGAACTTGTGCATGTTGTACACATCAAGGAGCACCTGGGGCAGATATAGAATTTCATTCTGACAAGATACACATCTATGTGTATGATGTCTTAGAGGACAGATTTTGAGCCAAAGGACACATATGTGTCCACCCTTGTGATCTAGAGTATTTAGGAAGCAAATAGGCAAAATTCCATTGAATTTGAATCTTGGGCTGAAAGGCCAAGAGATGAATCTAGACAAAGTGAATGCTTGAAGTGATCATATCTAGCACTAAAAGTGTTAAAATTGAGTTTTGAAAGCTATTGTGATTTGCTTGTGTGGTGGAGGACTGATGGAAAAGGTTTTACCTCATTATTGCACAAAAGACAATATACGTGTTTCATGTTTGAAGGGAATTTTTAGAGATCAGAGTGATTAGCAGCACAAAACAAGCTTAGAGACCAAGTTTCATCCAATTGGACAATCTTTGACTTAGAAGACCTCCTAGAGAATCCGACAACATCTAAGACAGAATTAGAGGTGATAGACCTGCCAAGGGGTGTCTGAAATACAAAGCAAAACTTGGGGTGAATAGAGCACATCAACTTGAGAGTCTAAATTTAAAGTTTGGGCTGATTCTGAGCACTAAGAAATCATACATATATGAAGTTTGGAGGTTCATTTTAGGGCTCAAATAATTGTTTTGACTGTCCAAGAACCTTCCTTGTGACCCTAGGACATTAGGATCAGAATGAGGTCTAGGAGGGCCTCTTTATTTAGCAGTTTAAGGAATGGCTAAATTTTTTCTTGATCGTAATTTGAAATCCCTCTTTTAATACAAAAGGTGAGAATAAAGAGAAAAATAAGGACCTTTCCATGGTTTTCTACAAGTCAATATTGCAATTTGAGTGGTTTTAAGCTTAGAATATTCAAAAAGGGTGGTATCTCTTTTCAAGGTTCAAATGGAAAGTATTTTTAAATGAGGGCTCTTTGAAGATATTCTTGGAAAGATGCATGAGATGTGGAAAGTTGAGGGGGACATCAATCATTACATTGAAAGGTGGAGGGGAATAATGACAAGCCATGATGGTCTTTTTGAAAAAATATGCTTGCTGGGGAATCTAGAAGCAATTTGGGGGATGTAGGAGGGCGCTTGTGATTGAGGGGCCTTGATATAGGCAAAGATCTAAGAGCTAGGAATCACCCCTTCAAGCGAGAAGCACCTTTTCACAAGGGACCTTGATCTAATAGAGATCCAAGGATGTATGTTGTTTCCTCTCTTGGATTGTGGATCTTGGACCTCAACCCTTCATCCCACCACAATTCCCCAATGGCTACATTTGAGTTACATTCATACTGACTTTAATAAAGCTATGCTGGCCCTTCAAACAAACTAGTGGTTTCTCCACTCCATAAATAAAATGGACGTCCATATCTTTCCAAAAGAAACTCCGCTTGGAATCTTTTTAGCTCTTTGCCATACCCACCATTTTGGGACAAATGTGAACCTTCCTATTTGTACATTTTCGAATCCTTTTTGTAGTCTTGTGGAAATTTAAAAGGCCCTCCTAGACCACATTCCCTTCCTAATGATCGCGTTTGTCTCCTTAGATCAATTTATACCGCTCTCATAGGGAATCAAATTCTCATATACAATTGTTTGGATGGAATTAACCCTTTAGTTGTATCGCTCATTACCGTCGACCAGTTAAGCGAGAATCACTATTTTGACAAAGAATTGAAGAGCTGAAAGTTTTGTACAGATAGCCAGAACCAAGGAGGAGGAGCGTGAGGAGTCATTTTAGAAGTTGAAAAGAGCACTCATATTTTTTCCCGTATTAAAAGCACCAGATTGGGAAAAGATCTTTCATGTTCATATTGATGCTTCAACATTTTTTATAAGATGTATGTTGGCTTAGCCAGGAGAAGGAAATATGGATTTCCCAGTCTGTTATGCTAGCAAACAGCTTAACCATACTGAAAGAACTACACACCCACTAAGATAGAAGGGCTAGGGATGATATATGCTGTTAAGAAACTTTGGCATTATCTCCTTGAAAACCAATTTCTATTTTTCAATGATCATCAAGCCCTCTTATACCTTGTAAACAAACCATGCAATACCGGATGTATTGTACGATGATTTATTATATTGCTGGGGTTTGATTTTACAGTAGTGGTTAAAAAAGAAAGAACACATCTTAGAGCAAATCATCTTTCCAGATTGCCAAATCGAGAAGGCATAGACAATGACTTCCATGATGTATATCTTTTCAATGTTGAAATGGTACCCAAGTGGTCTCATGAGATAATCAGTTTACTATCCAACGGAGGAGAGTCTGATAATACTGAGCAATAGTTTTAACAACAAACGATTTGGAAGTCCAAGAACTTTCAATTAATTGGTGGATATTTGTCTCATTTAGGCTCAAGCACCATTTTACGATTATGCATAAGTCCAGAAGAGTACAATTGCCATCTTTTAGAAACACATATTTAGACCTTAGCATTTTATTTCTTGCAAATGAAAACATATCAACGCTTGAAACAATTAGGAGTTTATTGACCAAATATGTGCATTGATGTTCATGAATATGTTACTAATTGTGCTACATGCAAATCTACACCAGCAGTAGAACATGCAAAGTTGTTTCAAGTGACAATTGCACGAGAATGGAGTCAATATATAATTGACTACCTAACAACAAGAATGTTTCCTGAAAATACCTTTAGGACATGTCAAAGAGCTATGAAAGTAGAGGATAGAGACTTCACATTAATTGAAAATCATCTCTATAAGAGAGGGAAGGATAATCAGCTCAGATTATGTGCAACGAAAAGGACGTATTTTCCAATCTTAGAGCAGACACATGGAGGAATAAGGGGAGGCCATTTCTCAGGGGATAACACAACAAAAATTGTCTTAGTCGCAGTAATATGGTGGCCTATATACATATGGAGGATGAAGAATATGTTAAAAGATGTGATTTTTGCCAAAGTGACAATAAAGAGGATGAGATTCCTTTAAGGCCAATCATGGGAGCTAGGGCTTTTGCTGAATGGGGTATAGACTTTGCAGGTCCAATTTCACTACCCACTTATAGGACTCATGTCCAATATATCATTGTTGCCATGAACTATCTCACTAAATAATTGCAGTTCAAGGCAATCAAGACAAGCTCTGGATTTTAAAGAGATAGTGCAGGGAGCTCCCTTCAGTACAAACACCTAAGATCCAACCAGAACCAAATCCCAGAAAACCAAAACAAAATGAGAAGAAGATTTGGCTACCCAAGAGCTTATGGCAAGATCAAAAGAGTCAGCCTTAGATTTAGATCCTTAAACAATAGATTAAGTCTATGAAATATTCGGTTTTTGGATTTAAAAAAGTGTGTAACTCCATGATGCAAGACATACCAGCCGTACAAGAGAATGCAAAGTCAATTAAAAAAAGAGCGGTACAATTAGAGTTCTTATTATTCGATCGCTCTAAAATAGTTTATGCCAGATTAAGAAACCTCATCATCAAATGCCAATAATCATATTGCTTATACCCCCATCTCACACAACATTAGTTTTTTCCATGCATTGACGGAGTATGCATATACACTACATGGCATGCATTAGCACATGGTTGATACCCATGCAAAACATAAACCCTAGGGTGATACATTGTCCTCCCGGAGGACTCCTACTAGTAGGGGAGGAGGCATTGTCATTGCGGACCCACAACAAGCATAAAGGAGTGAAAAAATAAGGTCATTCTTTTCTATGTATTTTGGTTTTTGTGTTTGAATACGGAATTTTTTTTATGAACCCTAGTACTTATGCCCTTATTTAACTTGATTCTACATATATATGAGGAAAAATGCCTAAAATGAGCCTTTAGGTGTGTGTATATATATGTAAAACTAGATGTTTAGCAATCTAGCAAAAATAATTACAAGTAAATGTATAAAGTGTCTTATCATATTTTTTGAATTAATTCATTTATTGATATTTTTTTATTTTCTATTTTCCTATTATTTTTGCAATTTTTTGAAGAAAAAACAAAGGAAAAAAACTAGGAAGATGGTGATGTAACGACATAAACAAAAATACAGGAGTGATCAGCAAGTCAAGGGAAACATATGGTGATGTCGGGGTACAATTATGAGAATGTTGCGGATATGAGAGGTACGCTCATTACCATGTTCTCTACTTGTTCAATGCTGACTTCAATGAGAACAACTAACAAAAGTGACAATGTGGCGTCGACCGATAGAGAGAAAAATGGGGCCATAACACAATGACCACCAACCCGATAGCTACAAGACTTGATTAGGGGTTGACCCTAAGCTAAATGAGCATGCCTATGCCCTCCTATACTAGTTAAGGTCATAAATGAAAACCCTATCATTCTCGGACCCTGCAGAAGACAATCTAAGAAAGGTTGCCAAAATGGAATAAACTTCACGGGTAGGTGTCTCTTGAGGTTGTATATGAGACTATGTAAATTCTTCCTTTGTCAATCTCCCAAAAGTGGATCAAAACGTTGCTCTCGGCTTCGGACACACAAAGTGGCATTTGGCTCTCATAGCCAGATGGAGCGTTCGCTTGCCACCAAACTTCATGAGCAGCATCGACATACCTTTTACAATGAAAACATGTGGTTTAACATAAAACAAAGTTTCCATCAGGCCATCATCCAACTAAAAGAAGCTTTCAGAGTGAAAAATCATCAAAAAAGACATCTATAAGGCCGAAGGCTACACTGACGGCATGGAAAGGTACCCTACAACATCTACAAGTTTAGGTGATCAATCTCAAATGAAATCATCGTGAAAAGTCATCTCCAAGAGTGAAAATCGACTTCAAAGTCCATAATACCGAACAAGGAATTTATAAGTAAACTAATGAATTTTAAAGTTGAACCAGAGTTGAAAGGGCTTAGGGCACTAGCACAGATCTTTCCAATGCATTAAAAGCTAAATTTTTCATCCGAGACATCATACATGTATGATGTCTAGTGGGCCTTTTTACACATGCAAGTGATAAATTTTCCACACCAACCTTGTCATCATGTTCATTACAGCTCACATACCAAGTCTCATGAAAATTGGACCACCTAGAGCCATTATTTGGTCAAAAACCTCTAAGTTGGAGTTCTCAAGCAAACATGGTCTTATCCATAAAAATAATATCCAAACTCAGGGAAACTTGACACAAACATAGTCACAGGGGATGGAGAGGATGGAGCCTAGGGACGAGGGACGACCCAAATTGGGACGGGGACGGTGGGCTGGGATTGTAGGGAAAGGACGAGTGGGGAGATTCCAGGTGGGAACGCATGCAAACGTCTTGGGGATGGACAAGGACAGTCAGCCAGTCAATGGTCTTTTTTTAAAAAAATTGAATTTTGGGCCATTTCAAACGGCTAGTTGGTAGCCCAACATCTCTTTTTTTGGATGTTGAAAGTTTGAAGCAGCCCAGTGGCTATAACAGGCACCCTTTGGGTCACTTTGACATATGTCTCAAGCTCTCTATCTAAACGGTCCTCAAGCTCTCATTGCTCAAGCCTCTCCTCTCCACCTTCGGTGCTTTGTCTCTACGGTCTACTCTCTCCTTGAGGCTCGGAGCTCTACCTTTGGGACTCCTCTCTACCCACTTGGCACTCTCTCCCTCCTCTACCTTTGAGTCTCCTCTCTATCCACTCTCTCCCTCCTCTAACCTCTCAACTTTCAAGCTCTCCTCTACTCTCTCTCCACCATCATGTCATCTCAAGCTAACTCCACTTCTCAAGCCGTATCTTTTTGAAGGAAGCCCATGTGCAAACATGGTCGTGGTGGGATTAAGTCGAATCTACCGTGCGTGGTCAAGGTCGCGGTGCAAGACCATGGACATGCAAGCTATGCCTGTACAAGAGAATGGGTGGTGCAAACAAAGTGCGAGGCCATCTTCTTCATGAACCCGGCCACGAGGTGAGGTTTTGCCCACTCATTACTGTCGAGAAGAGGTTGGAGCTTCTTGAGAAGCTTGCGGTGTATGAGGTTGCGGAAGCGGCCAAGAAAGACGGTTTGTTGCCATTGGTCCCTCCACCACGGCAACACCACAATAGCAAGGAAAACCAGCCTTGGCTCCACCTCTACCTAGCCCTTTGTACTTTCTGTCATCCTTGAGGCTTGAAATTTTTGAGTCCTTATGGCATGCACTTTTCATTTTGTACCCATCGATTTTATTAGCACATTTATGTCTATATGGCTCATGCTCTTTGGTCTATTTAGTGTAAATTTGTGGTCAAAGTGATGCTCTATGTGTGTGGCATGTGTGTAGGTCAAAAAGGAAAAAAAGAATCCTTTTTCTTTTGTTTCGACCCCCCGTCTGAGTTCCCTAACGTTTTTTGTCCCGTCCTTGTCTCCATTTGTGACCCCGACCGGCCCTTCCATGTAATTATGGACACAAGGCATTCACACAACATATACATCCTACCCCATGCTCTCTCATAAAATATAATATCTAACTTTACCAAATGATTTTTTCATATTAAAGTGATCATTTAATATCGGAAGATAAAAGGGGAACAAGAGTTAGGATATAGATATGTGCTTCCAGACCTATCTCGACAGGGGACCAAAAGGAGAAATGGTTGCATCTCAATAGGGATCCAAAAGGAGACGGACTACCAAAGAGAAATGTGCAATAAGTGAGACTTATCTCAGCAGGGGAACAAGAGGAGAGATGGTTACATCTCAATATGGGTCCAAAAGGAGGTACTATATCAAAGAGAAACGTGCATCTAATGGATCTTAAAAGACCTTAGGGTTAGATTCATGAAAGACCTCCAAAGGTTAGTCTTAAAAAGTCCTTAGACCTTAGGCAAGCTAGGGCTATGCTTGAGGTGCGAACCCGACCCAAGCTTGAGGTGCTTGTCATGATTGGTGACTAAGGTACTTGAGGTGCTTCTCATGCTTGATGAGTAAGAAGACCATATTAGGTAAAGTGGGGAAATCCCAATTCCCAGGTTGGACAACTTTCAATATATCATGTATAAAATATAGAGATTTTGTCAAAAATTTGAGTTTTCTTAAGGTCTCATTCCACTTTATGCACATACAATACACAATGAAAACAACTAAAATATCATGGTTTCAATCAATTGGATTATTAGGAGAGGAGTATATTGCATCCATTATCGTTGTTTATGTTCTACTGTCCTACCTACAACTTATCTCAACATGGAGAGCTTGGTTTCTAGGTCCACCACTTGTCCAAGTTAATGTAAAAGTGACTCAAGGTTCACAACTTGTGAAAGCAAGGATCCATTGAGGAATACAATCCACTTGGCTATTTTTCCTTAATTTATTGCATGTGACATTTAAGCAAGGTCCACTTCTAATCTATAACTTCTTAATTTGAGGCATGGGGCATACATAAAATATGTAGCATATGCTCTATTGCCTCATAGGAAGGTTGGTTTCAAGGTGCACTTATCCATGCTAGCCTATCTTGGAGAAATGATGGAGCTTGCTTCTCTCCTTGTTTCAATGGAGACTAGCTTGGACAAGTGGTGGACCTTTGCTTCTCTCTATGTTTCAATAGAGTTAGCTTGGACAAGTGGTGATCTTGGAACAAAACCCCCATGTAAAACATATCATGGGTATTCCAAGTGATTAGAAAGATTACCATTTAAGATATAACCTTATAGGTTGGACAACTAGATCTTGGCTTGGAGAAATGGTGGACCTTTGATTCTCTCCATGTTTCAATGGAGTCTATCTTGGAGAAATGGTGGAGCTTGCTTCTGTCCATGTTTCAATGGAGCCTAGCTTGAACAGTTGGTGGACCTTTGCTTCTCTCTACGTTTCAATAGAGTTAGCTTAGACACGTGGTGGATCTTCAAAATAAACCAACTACTATCAATGTTGCCTAGCTTGGACAAGTGGTGGAGTGTTTCTCTACTCCATGTTTCAATGGATCTTAGCTTGGACAAGTGTTGGACCTTAAAACAAAAACCCCATGTACAACATAGAATGGATTTTCTAGATTTCAATGGAGTCTAGCTTTAACAAATGGTGGAGCTTGTCTTCATCCATGTTTCAATGAAACTAGCTTGGACAAGTGGTGGACCTTGTAACAAACCCTCCCATGTACAACATATCATTGGTTTTCTAAGTGATGGGAAGGAATACCATTCAAGATATAAACTTATAGATTGGATAAGTAGTTGACTTTAAAACCAAATTTATCATAATACAATGAAATACAGGTCAGCCAATTCCTAAATCTTGAGACCAAACCTCCCATGCTATTAGAGATAATATATTGGATAAGTGGTGGACCTTCTATTATTTTCCCATGCCTAGTTTAGACAACCGGTACACTTTGCAGCTATAAAGGTTGGACGAGTTGTGGAGCCTTGTTTCTATCCATGTTTTAATGGATCCTAGCTTGGACAAGTGGTGGACCTTGGAAAAAAGATTCCATGTACAACATATATGAGGTTTTCCATGTTTTAATGGAACCTATCTTGGACAAATGGTGAAGCTTTCTTCTCTCCATGTTGATTTTGGAACTACCTTAGACAAGTGGTGGAGCTTTTCTTTTCTACTCTTCATAATACAATGAATTATATGTTGGTTACATGGTGAATCTTAAGGCCAAACCTCCCATTTTACTAGAGATGATAGGTTGGACAAGTGGATCAACCTTCTATCATGTCTCCATGACTATATTGGACAATTAGTAGACATAACATCTCTCTATGTTGTCTAGAGATGAGCTTGGACAAGTGATGGACCCTGCTTCTCTCTTCCCTTGGTTTACTAGTTTGAAGACTCAGTATATATACTTTCTTAGATCTAGCTTGAACAAGTGGTGGACCTTGCATCCACAATCTTAATTCAGTATAAAAAAGTATATGAAAAAATAACATAGGAATCTTGGTTTGAAGGTAGGTTCCAAATGCACATAATAATATATTTTCCACCCATATTAAAAGAAAGTTAAATATGCACATAATAATATATTTTCCAAATGCACATAATAATATATTTTCCACCCATATTAAAAGAAAGTTAAATATGTTATTACCAAATTGACAAAGGTAACGTCCAAGAATTATATCTTTCCATCTTGTCAGATCTAAATCTTCATCAAGGCGACATGCATGTATACATCAACTTTCAAGCCATTCAAGAATACATGCACTTAGATTCCATAGTTTTGTTTTCAAAGTCTTTTAGGTTCTAAAACTCTTTCACATAAAGTATGTAATGACAAAATTCTTGAAGCAAACATTTGTGCCCAAGAAAAAGATCCCTCTCACATATTTAAAGTCCATGAATTCTCTGATCCACACTTACAAGTTTTATTTTGACATCAAACATCAATTCTTTCATAGTTCCAAATAAATGCAACCTCGATATGAATTGACAAAAAATGAATTTCTTTTACTATATGACCCAACATAGGCCCCAATCAAATAAAAAATGAGTCCCCAAAAATTTGGGTGCACTCTAGCAATACATCAGAGTCCCCTTACAATAGGATGCACTCCAATAGTACATTGAAGTCCCCTTAGAGTAGGGTGCACTCCATTCAAGTGTTCATAAAATTGACACACCTTTTTTTTTTAAAAAAAAGACTATATCAAATTATACAAATGTTGAAAGATACACACTAGAATATAAAAAGCATCTTATAGCCATATTTATTCAATGCTTTCGTGTTGACAAGTACACACCAAGGACATAATTTGTCTCAGAATCACTATACTGATTTACAATTGTGTTGTATGTATAGACTCTCTTATCTTTTGCATACAACCATCCTACCAACCATGGAATTATGGTTCTCTGCAAGAAGTTTTGAAGTTGCTCGGAAGTTTGCCTCCACATCTTTGGAAATATAAGATATGTCCCTGGCATGTTCCACATCACCCTATATGGAGTGTCATCAAAAATTAAGGTATTGTTTGCATCCAAATCCTCAAATATCTTCCAAATATCACTCAGATTTTTGTGATAAACCCTTGTAAATCCTAACATGATATTTGGATTTTGGCAATTTTTGTTACTCATAAACACCTTAAACTTGGTATACTGCTCAGGAAAACACTTTTGTGTGATGCGTTGCACCCTTGTTAAGTTATAGCAACTCCATATCCATAGGTCAAAGTATTCAGCACAAAAATCCAAAAAACTTTGTGCGTCTGGTCGCACCACATGATAAACTTCATCTTTGTCCTCCACAAGTCGCATGTGTTGAGCCCAAGATGGAATAGAATCTCCATGTTTCATTTCAACTGTCTTGAGAAGTAACCCCTCTAGATCCAAGATAAGTACTCTTTTGATGTCCTTGAAAGCAAGTGGTAGGTGATAAGGAGGTGATTCATTCCTTGGACAAGGTCTTGGAGGAGGTTGGATGGGTAATTCAATAGTTTTCTTCAATTTATGCCAGCATATAGCCAATCCATTTTTCTGTAATGGTTCTGAAATTAAAGAACAAGAACACTTAATGCAAACACAACAATAGACATGATTTTTACATTGTCTACCCTAAGGTTTTATTAGATACCAAAATCCATCTATGATCTACTCATTAATAGAAAGAAAGTCAAATTAAAATCCTGACTCTTTTTTATGCTACACTCTCTCTTAGTCTCAATACCATGGAGTTCAACTAGACTTAAGTCAACTAATAACTACTACTTGTTGTTAAAGGTATGCTTGAAGTGTATAAGGCTTAACCAATGCTCTAGTGTAGAATGGGTATTTAGGTCTCAAGGTCTACTACTTATCCAAGCAAAGATCCATTTAGATATGGAAACCCAATTTTTCTTAATATAATGATATAGAGTGGACAAGTGGTGAATCCTGAGACCAAGCCACTCATGCTACTAGGGATAATAGGTTGGACAAGTGGTGGACCTTGAATGTAAACCCCCCATGTACAAATTATCAGAGGTTTTGGGTATTTCAATGGACTCTAGCATCTTGGAAACATGGTGGAGCTTACTTCTCTCCATGTTTCAATGGAGTCTATCTTGGATAAATGGTGGAGCATCATTCTCTCCATGTTTCAATGGAGCCTACCTTGGACAAGTGGTGCATGTTTGTTTCTCTCTATGTTTGAACAGATTTAGCTTGGACAAGTGGTGGACCTTGGAACAAAACCCCCATGTAAATCATGTCATGGACATTACAAGTGGTGAGAAAAAATACCATTCAATATATAACCTTATAGGTTGGAAAAGTGGTGGACCTTAACACCCAATTATTATTAATATAATGACATAGAGTGGACAAGTGGTGAATCTTGCGACGAAACCTACTAGGAAAAGTACGTTGGACAAGTGGTGGACCTTGAATGCAAACCCCCCATGTACAAAATATTACTCATGCTACTAGGAATAATTTGGTATTAAGGTCCATGTTTCAATGGAGCCTAGCTTGGAAAAGTGGTGGACCTTTGTTTCTCTCTATGTTTCAATAGAATTTGCTTGGACAAGTGGTGAACCTTGGAACAAAACCCCCATGTAAAGCATGTCATGGGCATTACAAGTGGTGAGAAAAAATACCATTCAAGGTATAACCTTATAGGCTGGACAAGTGGTGGACCTTAGCACCCAATTCCTCTTATTATAATGACATATAGTGGAAAAGTGGTGAATTGTGAGACCAAACCTACTAGGGATAATAGGTTGGAGAAATGGTTGACCTTGAATGTAAATCACCCATGTACAAAATATCATGGGTTTTGCGTATTTCAATGGAGCCTAGCAACTTGGAGACATGGTGGAGCTTATTTCTCTCCATGTTTCAATGGAGCCTATCTAGGAGAAACAGTGGAGGTTCCTTCTCTCCATGTTTCAATGATCCTAGCTTGGACAAGTGGTGGACCTTTCTTTCTCTATATGTTTTAATAGAGTTAGCTTGGACAAGTGGTGGACCTTGGAATGAAACCCCCATGTAAAACATATCATGGGCATTTCAAGTGGTGAGAAAGGATACTATTTAAAATATAACCTTATAGGCTGGACAAGTGGTGGACTTTAACACATATTTCTTCTTAATATAATGACATAGAGGGTACAAGTGGTGAATCTTGAGACCAAACCACTCTTGCTACTAGGGATAATAGGTTGGACAAGTGGTGGACCTTGAATGTAAACCCCTCATGTACAAAATTATGGGTTTAGGGTATTTCAATGGAGCCTATCTTGGAGACATGGTGGAGATTGCTTCTCTCAATGTTTCAATGGAACCTATCTTGGAGAAATGGTGGATCATCCTTCTCTCCATGTTTCAATGGAGCCTATCTTGGACAAGTGGTGGACCTTTGCTTCTCTCTATGTTTTAATGGAGTTAGCTTGGACAAGTGGTGGGTCTTGGAACAAAACCCCTTTGTAAAACATAGCATGGACATTACAAGTGATGAGGAAAAATATCATTCAAGATATAACCTTATAGGTTGGAAAAGTGGTGATGGACCTTGACAAGTGGTGAAGGATACCATTTAAGATATACCCTTATAGGTTGGACAAGTGGTGGACCTTAACACCCAGTTATTCTTAATATAATGACATAGAGTGGATAAGTGGTGAATCTTAAGACCAAATCACTCATGCTACTAGGTATAATACGTTAGAGAAGTGGTAGACCTTGAATGTAAACACCCCATGTACAAAATATCATGGTTTTAGGGTGTTTCAACGGAGCCTAGAATCTCGGAGACATGGTAGATCTTGATTCTTTCCATGTTTGAATGGCACCTATCTTGGAAAAATGATGGAGGTTACTTCTCTCCATACTTCAACGGAGCCTAGCTTTGACAAGTGGTGAACCTTTGCTTCTCTCTATGTTTGAATAGAGTTAGCTTGGACAAGTGGTGGACCTTTGCTTCTCTCTATGTTTGAATAGAGTTAGCTTGGACAAGTGGTGGACCTTGGAATGAAACCCCCGTGTAAAACATATCATGGGAATTTCAAGTGGTGAGAAAGGATACCATTTAAGATATAACCTTATAGGTTGGACAAGTGGTGGACCTTAATACATAGTTCTTCTTAATATAATGACATACAGTGTACAAGTGGTGTATCTTGAGACCAAACCACTCGTGCTACTAGGGATCCTAGCTTGGACAAGTGGTGGACCTTGGAAAAAAGTCCCCCTGTACAACATAGATGAGTTTTTTCATGTTTTAATGGAAGAGAGATTCGACAAATGGTGGAGCTTGCTTATCTCCATGTGGATTTTAGAACTAGCTTGGACAAGTGGTGGAGCTTTGCTTTTTTACTCTTCATAATACAATGATGTATAGGTTGGTTACATGGTGAATCTTAAGGCCAAACCTCCCATCTTACTAGAGATGATAGGTTGGACAAGTGGTCAACCTTCTATCATTTCTCCATGCCTATAATTAGACAATTAGTAGAACTAGCATCTTTCTATGTTGTCTAGAGCTGAGCTTGGACAAGTAGTGGACCTTGCTACTCTCTTCCCTTGGATTATTAGTTTGAAGACTCATTATATATACTTGCTTAGATCTATATAATTACTCATTAGTTAGGTTACAAGTGGGTATGTAATTTGTTAGCCTCAAGGGACTTTGAATATTGAATAGTAAGACCAAGTGCTGGTTTGAAGATCTTTTGCTTATCTAAACTAGACTCTAACTCAATAATAAGTTTCATAAGTTCCACGAATTGTCCTATCTAGGCTCCAAAAGAGTCTTAATTGGTTTGTGCTAGATTATAACTTCCTTGATGGGGTAGAATCCTAGAAAAATGAGGCACTATAAGTTTTACCTTAGCTCAAATGGATTTTTCACTTAAACTCGACTGCAATTTGGCTATCTAGTCTTTGTCTCGATGGAGTTTAACACTAGATACATAGTAGTGATATTTAAGCTTCATGTCTCTTCACTTGATCGAGATATGAGACCATACTTTCAAGGTCACCACTTGTCTTACCTAAAGACCAATGTGAGACATGGGAGCAAGAAAGCCATCCGATATTGTTTTAAGGACTATTACATAGGCAATCAATAACTTAAGTAAAGCAAAAAGACTTGGATCTTTCACAATTAATAACTTAAGTAAAGCCAAAAAGACTTGGATCTTTGACAGTTTTTTTCAAACTAAAAAAGCACAATCTCATGCTAACAAAACTATAAATCACAACTGAAAGGTTTGAACAAGAAAAAGATCAACAATCTTAATAAGAAGGATACTTTTCATTTCATTTGATGATTACAAACTAAATAAAGTCTCTCAAGAAATTGATAAACAAAAAATGTAGGTGACTGCTTCATTATTTTGAGCAAAAATATCAAATTCTCTATTGATTGAGCTCCATCTAGTAGTATCCTTTGTAAGATCCTGCAAGAAGGAATAAAAAGAAAGATTTGTTAGATACCATGCACATGAGTGTTCAAGCATGTGTATCAAGAATATATGACATGTCACTAGTACCTTAGGGTTGCTTTCTATCCAGCCTTAGAAGATTGTTCTCAGCTTTCACCTTATTTATATAAGCCTTTGCTGTGGTTGCCTTCAAAACTCCTTTTGTGTTACAACCCAATTGCCTAGCTAAAGTGGTCAATTGTGACGCCTTCATGCTTTCAATGGGTGTACGCTCCTTTGCCAAGATCTCTTGTATTTGGGCTCTTCTCATTTCATTGCGGTGGCTTGTGTCACTTGCATCTTCAATGATAGTTTCATCTCTGTCACCTTTTGCAGGTGGTATTCTTCTTGTAAAGAACACCTTAGCTGACCAAACATCATTTTTCTGCTTCCAATACTCCATGATTTGTTTGTATTCACTATCATTTGTCACTATAGGTTGTCCATAACGATTAGAAGCAATTAAATCACGCACATCCCTTCTCTCATCAAGCTGAATCAAGTATGGCAGTAGCTCCTCCAAGAGCATATTGTCAACCATCTTCTCAGCATCAAATTGTGGTGGAAAAATGCAATTGTTTGCTGGTGAAATACATCCCTTGTAAGGAGAGTCATCAATAAGCACTGTTCTTTGTGGATCACATTCAAACCCCATGGCAATTTTGGCTAGAGGCTTGAACATTGCCTCAACGTTTGGATTGTCGGGTCTAAACAATTTTTGAGTTTGAGCGGTGTAGCAAACATCTTGCGACCAAATTACAAAGAAAGGCAATGTATCCTCAGCTTAGTTGTTTAGTGCTGCAAGGATTTGATACACATTATTCCTAGTAGCTGTCGACCAAATTGCAACATTAAACCTTTGTAAAATAGTCTTCAAGAATTGGATGCAACCTGGCCTGAGTATAATATATCTTTTTGAATCCATTTGCACTGAGTTGTGGTGTGAGGATGGTTGAGGGGAACGTTTCAACAATAGACCATTTAAATCCAATATAATTGTAAGCATGGATTTCTCAACATCCACGCTACATGACGTAGTACCAATTGGCAATAGCTCGTGAGTGGACTTTTCATGTATGTTGCATTTTTGAAGCATCGATTTCTTGGTTCTCATTATTGGAAGCTTGCTCAAGTTGCACAACACTAGACTCTAGTATAGAAATATCATCCATCTTGGGCACTTTAGAAACCATAGAATCTATGGATTCTATAGTTGTTGACTGAACCATAGGAGCATTATCCATCCCAGTTTGTGAATCTAAGAAAACACACACACAAATGGTATCTCAAAACCACTAGAATTTTATTCACCATATTTATATGTAGAACTCCTAGTAAGAAATTTATTTAAGGTAAAGTCGTTGTTAGAATCCTTGCAACCATTTTCAGCATTCGTACACCAAACACCACTTGTCTAAAATACAATCTACTAACTCAACATTTTCCATCCTACACTTTATTAAAGATGAGTACTTAAAGTGAAAACTAAAAGCCACCCTTGTTGAGGAAACATGGATACAAGGTCCACCAAATGTCCAACCTAGACTACAAGAAAATAATTAGAGATTTGGCTTAGATTTGGATTCAAAGGCCACCACTTATTCAAGTAAGATAACTCCACTTGTTTAAGACAGTAATGTTTGAAGCCCCACCACTTGTCCAACTTAGACATTGATTAAATTTTGGTAAGATTTATCACAAATCTAGAGTAGAATCAAGATTCTATGGCCAAGGTAGTCAAATATGTTAGACAACACACAAAGCATAAGAGCACTCTAGATTCTCGTTGAGCATAAACTAAACAATAATCAAATGTTATATTCACTTGAGATTCCATCCATGTACAATACTTTACAATGTCAAGTAAAGTTATAGTCAGCAAACAACTCTTCTCCTGCTTCAACTTGACAAATAGTCTCAATGCATACATGGCCATATTCTTCTGACTTGATGTGTGAAGAGGTGCATTTATGCCAAGGTGGAAAATTTGGATCAAATGTATAGCGTACGTTGGGACAGACATTTGTACTGTGAGAACTATTTATATAGCCCGACACGTTTCCTTCTTCTACACAACCAATAATGTATGATTGATCTTCCTCTTCTTCTATGTTTGGATCCTCTAGAAGAGAATATTTATAAGCTCTTGGAAATATTTTGCATATCTTTTTCCAGTCTTGAAATCTATACTTATGCCCTCCATAGTTTAGAATAGTCAAACCACTTTCCAGGGTAGTATGCACAAATAGCCCATAACCAGCTCTTTCAATACATGAAAGTCGCACTTCAAAATCCACACCGTTAATATGGAAAATTACATCTTTGGGAATAGGAAAAGTTGGTGTCCCAAAAGGATCTTCATGCCAATCATAGTGTGAAATACATCTAGTTTTTATATCACTTAACTCCTTTGTGTCTGCAAAAAGAAGAAAATATTATGCATAAAATAATGACAATATCAAAGAAAGATATCATTATTTTATAGTCCAATAGGTCCATTGTATGGAAGACTTAGAGTGCCTCTTACATGGTGCCTCCAAGGTTTCCAAAAAATAAAATCATTGGAAAAAAAAGGCCACTGTGTCTCCAATCTATTGCCCATTTGAAGCATAGAGAGAACCAAGGTCCACCACTTGTCCAAGCTAGACATGGAGCATTGACACAAGATCCAACACTTATCCAAGAACCCTATAGTATATGTGGTAACATGGGATGCATTGATGCAACAAAAGTAGTCTAGCCTCCTCATCCATCTCTTTTTTCTTGTAGCCTAGAGGGATTAGTTTCAAGGTCTATCACTAGTCAAAAACTACACATAGAACATTGATACAAGGTTCCACCACATGTGAAACCTATCATCTCTAGTAGCATGGATGGTTTGATATCAAGGTTCATCGCGTGTCCTACCTATACTCTATTGTAGCATATAGATTCTGGTTTGGTGGTACTACACTTGTCCAAACTTGGCTTGTTGTTGATATCTGGAGGTAATCAAGGGTCCTCCACTTGTCCAAGTTAGGCATATAAAACAATTGCAAGGTCCACCATGTGTACAACATATGATTGATTATAGCATGCATGGTCTTATTTCATGGGCAACCATCTTCTCTCCAACATGTGTCCAACCTCGGCTCCATTGAAGCATGGAGAGAAGCAAGGTCCACCACTTATCAAAGCTATTATTTTCTCCCAGTGCTTTCAAAACCCATAATACGTTGTACATGGGGGGGGGGGGGGGATTCTTGTTTCAAGGTCCACCCCTTGGCTAAGATTGGATCCATTGAAACATAAAGAGAAGCAAGCTCTACCATTTGTCCAAGCTAGGAGCCATTGAAACATGAAAACCCCATAATATGTTGTATACGAGGGGTGTTTTTCAAGGTCTACCACTTGTCTAAGCTATGGTCCATTGGAACATGGAGAGAAGCAAAGCTCCACCACTTTTCTAAGCTAGGATCCATTGAAACATGGAGAGAAGCAAGCTCCATTGTTTGTCTAAGCTAGGCTCCATTGGAACAAGGAGAAAACAAGCTCCACCACTTGCCTATTATTGCATAGAGATTCTGGTTTGAAGGTCCACCACTTGTCCAACCTTGCCTTCATGTATGGAGATAATCAAGAGTGCAATGCTTCTCTAAGCTAGGGACATAAAAGAGTTTCAAGGTCCACTACATATACGATCTATGATGGGTTGTAGCATGGGAGGTTTCATTTTAAGGTTGACCACTTCTCCAGCTCCGCTTGTCCAACCTCAGATCCATTGAAGAATGGAGAATAAAGGTGTACCAACTCTCCAAAATAGGCAGGACAATCTCTATAAAACCCATGAATTGTTAATATATGCTATGCTGTGGAGTTTTGTTTGAAGTTCCACTCCTTATCCAAGCTACAATCCATTGAAGCATGGAACTAAGTAAGATATATCTCTAGTCCAAGATAGGATCCATTGAAACATAGAGAGAATCAAGGTCCACCACTTGTCCAAGCTATGCATGGGTAATTGATATAAGGACCACTACGTTTTCACCTATACTATGCTCTATCATGGATGGTTTCATATCCCACCAATTTTCCAACCTATTTAGTAGGTTGTATTATGGGGGTTTGGTTTCAAGGTACTTCACTTGTCTAAGGTGGGTTCCATTGAACCATGGAGAGAAACTATGTCTACCACTTGTCCGAAATATGCTCCTTTAAAACATAAAAACAAGGTCCACCACTTGTCCAAGCTAAAGTTTCTCTCCATTGAAGCATGGAGAGAAACAAGGTCTACCACCTGTCCAAAATATGCTCCATTGAAACATAAAAGCAAGGTCCACCACTTGTCCAAGCTAATATAACAAATGGGTGTTGGTTACAAGGTGTACCACACTTGTCTAAACTAGTCTTCATGCAAGGTCTACCACATGTCCAAGCTATATGAGCTTGTTTTGAAGGTCTACCACACCTCTTGAAATTAGGATCCATGTAAGGTCCACCTTTTGTCAAGCTATGCATTTAATGAGTACTAAAACTAAGTAAATTGCAGTACATAAATACCTTTCCAAGCTCATTAATATTTTGGTCTCTAAGGCCGGCCACCACCACATGTCTAATCTATGCTCTAATTGATTACTTATGCTAGTTCTCAAAGTCCAAACATAAGCTCCCTTCTAGCAAGGTTAGTTTAAATTTAGGCTCCAGCACCTGTCTAAGCTAGGTTCATTAAGCTAGGTTCAATTTATGAAGCATCACCATTTAACCATGCTACGATCTAATGTATCATATCAAGGGGGTATTGATAAAAGGTCCAAAACTTATTGAGTTCAAGCTCTTAAGTAATTAAGTCTTTGTGAGTATTAAATGTTTTAGTTTTAGTCTACAGATCCACCATTCAAAAACTCAAGTAATTTACTATTTACATTCAAACCTTGAATGCTTGAGATAAAAAACACAAGCTCAATCAATACTATATAAAGCAAAATCTAACATTAAGAGTATCAAATCAGTAACAAGAAACACTAACATGCACAAGAAACTCAAAACATACGTGTCTCCATTTCCAAAAAGTCCTCCATTGACAGAGGATGGTGTTGTTGTTGTTCTTCTTCTCTTTGTGGAGAGCACTCCTCTGTAACAGGCACAATGTCGCCTGATTGGGAAGTGGATTGTTGAAGTCCAGCCCATTTTTCTATATCTTCATGAGACTTAACAAAGTCTAGCAGCATGGTCTCCATGCTTTTTGCCTCCTCCACACTATCAATTAAGCAGATGCTTCTTTTTTCTGTTGTATTCCTTCTTGTGCAACCAAGGAGCCATCACCAAAAACATCAACAAGCTTGCGGTCTTCAAAACAATATGTACGAATGTAGTGCTTGACCAAAGCTCTTTTTTTGGCCTCCAAATATTGCAAATCTGACATATCGTTATCTGCTACTTGAAGAAGAGAACAATCAATTGGCATGGGATGTTCCTCTGATCTTCTTCTCAGGTCTTCAAATGCATTGCCTTGTCCCAAGAAGGCAATAACTGTTAGGAATTGAATTGCTCCTTTGCAAGGAGCTGATGGAAAGTGATGCAATGCACCACAACAATGGTAGCTCAGATTATCTCCCATGGCGTGAAAGGCACATTGCAATTTTGTGAAGTTAGTGAAATCCACAAATGCAAGAAAGACAAATCCAGGATCTGTTGACCCTCCAGCAATAGCCAAGATCCCATCCAAAGCATTGTTAAATGTCTCCTCACTCCACTTCAAATTGCCTCCAACGTTTTTTGTCATATCTAAAACACATAAGCCAATAGGCACTTTATTATTGAAGTGGCGCATCAAGTAGAGATTGCCTTCCATTTGTAGGCTCACCACATAGATTGACCATGGCAAATCTCTAGGCTCAGTTTTCTCCTTTTGAAGGTGAATTGCCCATTGCATGTATTTTATTGCTCCATCTGGAAAAGCCATTTTCTTTGTTCCACGCGTCAAACTAGATCTGATCCATTCCTCGCATAGCATTAAAATTGTTTTATAAACAACATCATTGATGTTATACATTTTGACCACCTCCTCCCAGTCTTTACATGGTGAAGACTCATTCAAATTGTTGAAGCCTTCAAGAAGTGCATCTTGAATCAATTTGTCTTGCTTCAACTGCTTGATTCGATCATACATGTCAGTTGCATCACCATCCTTTGCACTCTTTGACAGTAAAATCTTCTCATCTCTAATCTCTTCTTGAATAGTCTTTACCTCTGATTCCTCAAGGCCACAAAGGTATCTAAATACAGTTGTTGGGGGTTTCTTATTCTCCTCTTCTAGATTTTCAATGATTTCTATCCAGCAATCATAAACTAAATCAGAGTAGGTGACCATGTGTGCCTGTTTAGCAATCCAACTTGCTGCTGCACTCATTCTTGCCAATCGAAGAAAAGCCTAAAAAGAAATAGAGAAATAATTAAACTATTGAGCAAGATTTGTTAATTAAACACTATAAAAAGACAAAGAAAATAACTTACATCCCATCCGGCACGAGATGCATGTCCCTCTGCAATTCCACTTGCTGCCTTTGGTGGTCGTCCTGAGAAGATCCATTGACTCCGTAAATGTCTCAATATTTGGCTGTAAGGTTGCTTGACATACAATGCCTGAGCCTCCTCATTTGCAATGGCAGATATAGCAGTTGCAACAAATGGAGGAGCATTCACAACAATGCGAGCCTTTCTAAATTTATACACGCTAATCAGTCTTTCAAAGATCTCTTTGTTGTTTTGTTCATTGTGAAGCAAAACTTTTGCAGCATAGATTGAATGCTGCCCATCAAGAATCCAATAATGATAATCTTTAATTTTTTGCTCCTCTACCTCTTCTACTGCCAAAGGAGTCCCCTTCTTTGATTTTGCATTTCGAACAGGCAGGCATCAAATATGCACATGCTGCAGGCTTGGTCGTACTCCGTGAAAATCCAAATAACACACTTTCAGCGTGTTTTTTATCCATAATACGTGCATTATAGTGATCAGGAGCAAGCCAACAATTTTGAATAGGGATATCAAATTCCCTATATTGGAAAGGAAAATAATTTATGTACTTATTCATTCCACCTGTATCTTTTTCTTGTCCTTTCATGGCCTCAGCTTCTAAAACATCTGGATCCACAATTCTCATCTTTGACATTGAACCCTCTGTTGATGAGGATGCCAAAGATGCCTTGTCTACATCCAAAATGGAACTAGTTCGCTTAGCTTCTACTTTCTGCACTTTTGCTTGCTTCTTTGTGGATGGTGGTCGTGAAGCTTTCACCTTTTTTCGTTGTAGTGTGGCAATGATGGAGCTTTGAAGTTGATCTGCTGTGATATTTGGATTTGATTCTGCAAACTTCCATCCTCGAGAAAACATTGTCTCTTCTTTGTTTCTAGACATGCGCTCCAATGCATATGCTCCTGGAGATAGTTGAAATTCTAGATTCATTGGAACTAGAATGTCAATGCATTCCACCTCTGGATGACTATCAACTACAGAGACAGATGCTTCCACAACTTGTCCAACATCTTCAAACAAGCTGTCATTCTCCTTTTTGGCAATAAATAGATGCACCTTATGAAATTGTGCACCCTCTATACCATGTATGTCCAAATACCATTTCCTAAGATCATTGCAAGTATAGTCAACTGAGACAGCAACCCTTGCAACCTGTTTTTTTGGAGCCATCTTTCCTGAAACAAAAAAAACCAAATGTTATTTTAACATATACTTTTTTGTAATGGATTAAGTTTGTGTGAATACAAGTTCCACCACTTGTTCAAGCTAGATCTAAGCAAGTATACATAGTGATCATTTAAGCTAGTAAACTAAGGGAAGGGAGAAGTAAGGTCCACCACTTGTCCAAGCTTCGCTCTAGACAACATGGAGAGATTGGAGGTCTACTAATTGTCTAATATAGGCTAACTATATTGAAACATAGAGAGAAGCAAAGGTCCACCACTTGTCCAATCTAGGGTCCATTGAAACATGGAGAGAAGGATGCTCCACCATTTGTCCAAGATAGGCTCCATTGAAACATGAAGAGAAGCAAGCTGCACCATGTCTCCAAGATGCTAAGATCCATTGAAATACCTTAAACCCATAATATTTTGTACATGGGGAGTTTACATTCAAGGTCCACCACTTGTCCAACCTATTATCTCTAGTAGCATGAGTGGTTTGGTCTCAAGATTCACCACTTTTCCACTCTATGTCATTATATAAGAAGATCTGGGTGTTAAGGTCCACCACTTGTCCAACCTATAAGGGTATATCTTAAAGGGTATTCTTTCCACCACTTGAATGTCCATGATATGTTTTACATGGGGTTTGGTTCCAAGGTCCACCACTTGTCCAAGCTAACTCTATTGAAACATAGAGAGAAACAAAGGTCCACCACTTGTCCAAGCTAGGATCCATTGAAACATGGAGAGAAGGATACTCTACAATTTGTCGAAGCTAACTCTATTGAAACATGGGGGGTTTACATTCAAGGTCCACCACTTGTCCAACCTATTAACGCTAGTAGCATGAGTGGTTTGGTCTCAAGATTCACCACTTTTTCACTCTATGTCATTATATTAAGAAGATTTGGGTGTTAAGGTCCACCACTTGTCCAACCTATAAGGCTATATCTTAAGGGTTATTCTTTCTCACCACTTGGAGTGACCAGATAGGTTTTACATGGGGGTTTTGTTTCAAGGTCCACCACTTGTCCAAGCTAACTCTATTGAAACATAGAGAGAATCAAAGGTCTACCACTTGTCCAAGCTAGGGTCCATTGAAACATGGAGAGAAGGATGCTCCACCATTTGTCCAAGATAGGCTCCATTGAAACATGAAGAGAAGCAAGCTACACCATGTCTCCAAGATGCTAGGCTCCATTGAAATACCTCAAACCCATGATATTTTGTACATGGGGGGTTTACATTCAAGGTCCACCACTTGTCCAACCTATTATCTCTAGTAGCATGAGTGGTTTGGTCTCAAGATTCACCATTTTTCCACTCTATGTCATTCTATTAAGAATATATGGGTGTTAAGGTCCACCACTTGTCCAACCTATAAGGCATATCTTAAACTTTATTCTTTCTCACCACTTGGAGTTACCAAGATAGGTTTTACATGGGGTTTGGTTCCAAGGCCACCACTTGTCCAAGCTAACTCTATTGAAACATAGAGAGAAGCAAAGGTCCACCACTTGTCCAAGCTAGGCTCCATTGAAACATGGAGAGAAGGATGCTCCACCATTTGTCCAAGATAGGCTCCATTGAAACATGAAGGGAAGCAATCTGCACCATGTCTCCAAAATTCTAGGATCCATTGAAATACCTTAAACCCACGATATTGTTTACATGTGGGGTTTAACGTCAAGGCCAGTCACTTTTCCAAGCTATTATCCCTAGTAGCATGAGTGGTTCGGTCTCAATATTTACCACTTTTCCACTCTATGTCGTTTTATTATGAAGATCTAGGTTTTAAGGTCGACCACTTGTCCAACCTATAAGGCTAGATCTTAAAGGGTATTATTTCTCACCACTTGGAATGACCATGATATGTTTTACATGGGGGTTTGGTTTCAAGGTCCACCACTTGTCCAAGCTAACTCTGTGGAAACATAGAGAGAAGCAAAGGTCCACCACTTGTCCAAGCTAGGCTCCACTGAGACATTTAGAGAAGGATGATCTCCCATTGGTGGAAGATAGGCTTCATTGAAACATGAAAAGAAGCAAGTTGCACCATGTCTCCAAGATTCTAGGATCCATTGAAATACCTTAAACCCACGATATTGTTTACATGTGGGGTTTAACGTCAAGGTCAGTCACTTTTCCAAGCTATTATCCCTAGTAGCATGAGTGGTTTGGTCTCAAGATTCACCACTTTTCCACTCTATGTCATTATATAAAGAAGATCTAGGTGTTAAGGTCGACCACTTGTCCAACCTATAAGCGTATATCTTAAAGGGTATTCTTTCTCACCACTTGAAATGTCCATGATATGTTTTACATAGGGGTTTGGTTCCAAGGTCCACCACTTATCCAAGCTAACTTTATTCTTCTCATAGAGAGAAGCAAAAGGTCCACCACTTGTCCAAGCTAGGCTCCATTGAAACATGGAGAGAAGGATGCTCCACCATTTGTCAAAGCTAACTCTATTGAAACATGGAAGGTTTACATTCAAGGTCCACCAGTTGTCCAACCTATTAACGCTAGTAGCATGAGGGGTTTGGTCTCAAGATTCACCACTTTTTCACTCTGTGTTATTATATTAAGAATATTTGGGTATTAAGGTCCACCACTTGTCCAACCTATAAGACTATATCTTAATGGTTATTCTTTCTGACCACTTGGAGTGACCATGAAAGGTTTTACATGGGGGTTTGGTTCCAAGGTCCACCACTTGTCCAAGCTAACTCTATTGAAACATAGAGAGAAGCAAAGGTCCACCACTTGTCTAAGCTAGGTCTATTGAAACATGGAGAGAAGGATGCTCCACCATTTGTCCAAGATAGACTCCATTGAAACATGAAGAGAAGCAAGCTGCACCATATCTCCAAGATGCTAGCCTCCATCGAAATACCTTAAACCCACGTTATTTTGTACATGGGGAGTTTACATTCAAGATCAACAATTTGTCCAACCTATTATCGCTAGTAGCATGAGTGGTTTGCTCTCAAGATTCACCACTTTTCCACTCTCTATCATTATATTAAGAATATTTGGGTGTTAAGGTCCACCACTTGTCCAACCTATAAGACTATATCTTAATGGTTATTCTTTCTCACCCCTTGAAAGACTATATCTTAATGGTTATCCCTAGCTATTATTGCTAGTAGCGTGAGTGGTTTGGTCTCAAGATTCACCACTTTTATTAAGAATATGTGGGTGTTAAGGTCCACCACTTGTCCAACCTATAAGGCTACATCTTAAAGGTTATTCTTTCTTACCACTTGGAGTGACCATGATAGGTTTTACATGGGGGTTTGGTTCCAAGGTCCACCACTTGTCCAAGCTAACTCTATTGAAACATAGAGAGAAGCAAAGGTCCACCCCTTGTCTAAGCTAGGGTCCATTGAAACATGGAGAGAAGAATGCTCCACCATTTGTCCAAGATAGGCTCCATTGAAACATGAAGAGAAGCAAGCTGCACCATGTCTCCAAGATGCTAAGATCCATTGAAATACCTTAAACCCATAATATTTTGTACATGGGGAGTTTACATTCAAGGTCCACCACTTGTCCAACCTATTATCTCTAGTAGCATGAGTGGTTTGGTCTGAAGATTCAACACTTTTCCACTCTATGTCATTACGTTAAGAAGATCTGGGTGTTAAGGTCGACCACTTGTCCAACCTATAAGGGTATATCTTAAAGGGTATTCTTTCTCACCACTTGAAATGTCCATGATATGTTTTACATGGGGGTTTGGCTCCAAGGTCCACCACTTGTCCAAGCTAACTCTATTGAAACATAGAGAGAAACAAAGGTCCACCACTTGTCCAAGCTAGGATCCATTGAAACATGGAGAGAAGGATACTCTACAATTTGTCGAAGCTAACTCTATTGAAACATGGGGGGTTTACATTCAAGGTCCACCACTTGTCCAACCTATTAACGCTAGTAGCATGAGTGGTTTGGTCTCAAGATTAACCACTTTTTCACTCTATGTCATTCTATTAAGAATATTTGGGTGTTAAGGTCCACCACTTGTCCAACCTATAAGGCTATATCTTAAGGGTTATTCTTTGTCACCACTTGGAGTGACCAGGATAGGTTTTACATGGGGGTTTTGTTTCAAGGTCCACCACTTGTCCAAGCTAACTCTATTGAAACATAGAGAGAATCAAAGGTCTACCACTTGTCCAAGCTAGGGTCCATTGAAACATGGAGAGAAGGATGCTCCACCATTTGTCCAAGATACGCTCCATTGAAACATGAAGAGAAGCAAGCTACACCATGTCTCCAAGATGCTAGGCTCCATTGAAATACCTCAAACCCATGATATTTGTACATGGGGGGTTTACATTCAAGGTCCACCACTTGTCCAAGCTATTATCATTAGTAGCATGAGTGGTTTGGTCTCAAGATTCACCATTTTTCCACTCTATGTCATTCTATTAAGAATATATGGGTGCTAAGGTCCACCACTTGTCCAACCTATAAGGCTATATCTTAAAGGTTATTCTTTCTCACCACTTGGAGTTACCATGATAGGTTTTACATGGGAGTTTGGTTCCAAGGCCACCACTTGTCCAAGCTAACTCTATTGAAACATAGAGAGAAGCAAAGGTCCACCACTTGTCCAAGCTAGGCTCCATTGAAACATGGAGAGAAGGATGCTCCACCATTTGTCCAAGATAGGCTCCATTGAAACATGAAGGGAAGCAATCTGCACCATGTCTCCAAATTCTAGGCTCCATTGAAATACCTTAAACCCACGATATTGTTTACATGTGGGGTTTAACGTCAAGGCCAGTCACTTTTCCAAGCTATTATCTAGTAGCATGAGTGGTTTGGTCTCAATATTTACCACTTTTCCACTCTATGTCGTTTTATTATGAAGATCTAGGTTTTAAGGTCGACCACTTGTCCAACCTATAAGGCTACATCTTAAAGGTATTATTTCTCCCACTTGGAGTGACCATGATATGTTTTACATGGGGGTTTGGTTTCAAGGTCCACCACTTGTCCAAGCTAACTCTATGGAAACATAGAGAGAAGCAAAGGTCCACCACTTGTCCAAGCTAGGCTCCATTGAGACATTTAGAGAAGGATGATCTCCCATTGGTCCAAGATAGGCTCATTGAAACATGAAAAGAAGCAAGTTGCACCATGTCTCCAAGATTCTAGGATCCATTGAAATACCTTAAACCCACGATATTGTTTACATGTGGGGTTTAACGTCAAGGTCAGTCACTTTCCAAGCTATTATCCTAGTAGCATGAGTGGTTTGGTCTCAAGATTCACCACTTTTCCACTCTATGTCATTATATAAAGAAGATCTAGGTGTTAAGGTCGACCACTTGTCCAACCTATAAGCGTATATCTTAAAGGTATTCTTTCTCACCACTTGAAATGTCCATGATATGTTTTACATGGGGTTTGGTTCCAAGGTCCACCACTTGTCCAAGCTAACTTTATTCTTCTCATAGAGAGAAGCAAAAGGTCCACCACTTGTCCAAGCTAGGCTCCATTGAAACATGGAGAGAAGGATGCTCCACCATTTGTCAAAGCTAACTCTATTGAAACATGGAAGGTTTACATTCAAGGTCCACCAGTTGTCCAACCTATTAACGCTAGTAGCATGAGGGGTTTGGTCTCAAGATTCACCACTTTTTCACTCTGTGTTATTATATTAAGAATATTTGGGTATTAAGGTCCACCACTTGTCCAACCTATAAGACTATATCTTAATGGTTATTCTTTCTGACCACTTGGAGTGACCATGAAGGTTTTACATGGGGGTTTGGTTCCAAGGTCCACCACTTGTCCAAGCTAACTCTATTGAAACATAGAGAGAAGCAAAGGTCCACCACTTGTCTAAGCTAGGGTCTATTGAAACATGGAGAGAAGGATGCTCCACCATTTGTCCAAGATAGACTCCATTGAAACATGAAGAGAAGCAAGCTGCACCATATCTCCAAGATGCTAGCCTCCATCGAAATACCTTAAACCCACGTTATTTTGTACATGGGGAGTTTACATTCAAGATCAACAATTTGTCCAACCTATTATCGCTAGTAGCATGAGTGGTTTGCTCTCAACATTCACCACTTTTCCACTCTCTATCATTATATTAAGAATATTTGGGTGTTAAGGTCCACCACTTGTCCAACCTATAAGACTATATCTTAATGGTTATTCTTTCTCACCCCTTGAAAGACTATATCTTAATGGTTATCCCTAGCTATTATTGCTAGTAGCGTGAGTGGTTTGGTCTCAAGATTCACCACTTTTATTAAGAATATGTGGGTGTTAAGGTCCACCACTTGTCCAACCTATAAGGCTACATCTTAAAGGTTATTCTTTCTTACCACTTGGAGTGACCATGATAGGTTTTACATGGGGGTTTGGTTCCAAGGTCCACCACTTGTCCAAGCTAACTCTATTGAAACATAGAGAGAAGCAAAGGTCCACCCCTTGTCTAAGCTAGGGTCCATTGAAACATGGAGAGAAGAATGCTCCACCATTTGTCCAAGGTAGGCTCCATTGAAACATGAGGAGAATCAAGGTGCACCATGTCTCCAAGATGCTAGGCTCTATCGAAAAACATTAAACCCATGATATGTCGTAGATGAGGGGTTTACATTCAAGGTCCAACACTTGTCCAAGCTATTATTGGTAGTAGCCTGAGTGGTTTGGTCTCAAGATTCACCACTTTTCCACTCTATGTCATTATATTAAGAATATGCGCGTGTTAAGGTCCACCACTTGTCCAACCTATAAGGCTACATCTTAAACGTTATTCTTTATTACCACTTGGAATGACCATGATAGATTTTACATGCGGGTTTGGTTCCAAGGTCCACCACTTGTCCAAGCTAACTCTATTGAAACATAGAGAGAAACAAAGGTCCACCACTTGTCCAAGCTAGGGTCCATTGAAACATGGAGAGAAGGATGCTCCACCATTTGTCCAAGATGGTCTCCATTGAAACATGACGAGAAGCAAGCTGCACCATGTCTCCAAGATGCTAGGCTCCATCGAAATACATTAAACCCACCATATTTCGTAGATGAGGGGTTTACATTCAAGGTCCACCACTTGTCCAAGCTATTATTGCTAGTAGCCTGAGTGGTTTGGTCTCAAGATTCACCACTTTTATTAAGAATATGTGGGTGTTAAGGTCCACCACTTGTCCAACCTATCAGGCTACATCTTAAAGGTTATTCTTTCTTACTACTTGGAGTGACCATGATAGGTTTTACATGGGGGTTTGGTTCCAAGGTCCACCACTTGTCCAAGCTAACTCTATTGAAACATAGAGAGAAGCAAAGGTCCACCCCTTGTCTAAGCTAGGGTTCATTGAAACATGGAGAGAAGGATGCTCCACCATTTGTCCAAGGTAGGCTCCATTCAAACATGAGGAGAAGCAAGGTGCACCATGTCTCCAAGATGCTAGGCTCCATCGAAAAACATTAAACCCACGATATGTCGTAGATGAGGGGTTAACATTCAAGGTCCAACACTTGTCCAAGCTATTATTGGTAGTAGCCTGAGTAGTTTGGTCTCAAGATTCACCATTTTTCCACTCTATGTCATTATATTAAGAATATGCGCGTGTTAAGGTCCACCACTTGTCCAACCTATAAGGCTACATCTTAAAGGTTATTCTTTATTACCACTTGGAGTGACCATGATAGGTTTTACATGGGGGTTTGGTTCCAAGGTCCACCACTTGTCCAAGATAAATCTATTGAAACATAGAGAGACACAAAGGTCCACCACTTGTCCAAGCTAGGGTCCATTGAAACATGGAGAGAAGGATGCTCCACCATTTGTCCAAGATAGGCTCCAAAGAAAAATGACGAGAAGAAAGCTGCACCATGTCTCCAAGATGCTAGGCTCCATCGAAATACATTAAACCCACGATATTTCGTAGATGAGGGGTTTACATTCAAGGTCCACCACTTGTCCAAGCTATTATTGCTAGTAGCCTGAGTGGTTTGGTCTCAAAACTCACCACTTTTATTAAGAATATGTGGGTGTTAAGGTCCACCACTTGTCCAACCTATAAGGCTACATCTTACAGGTTATTCTTTCTTACTACTTGGATTGACCATGATAGGTTTTACATGGGGGTTTGGTTCCAAGGTCCACCACTTGTCCAAGCTAACTCTATTGAAACATATAGAGAAGCAAAGGTCCACCCCTTGTCTAAGCTAGGTTCCATTGAAACATGGAGAGAAGGATGCTGCACCATTTGTCCAAGGTAGGCTCCATTCAAATATGAGGAGAAGCAAGGTGCACCATGTCTCCAAGATGCTAGGCTCCATCGAAAAACATTAAACCCACGATATGTCGTAGATGAGGGGTTTACATTCAAGGTCTACCACTTGTCCAAGCTATTATTGCTAGTAGCCTGAGTGGTTTGGTCTCAAAATTCACCACTTTTATTAAGAATATGTGGGTGTTAAGATCCACCACTTGTCCAACCTATAAGGCTACATCTTAAAGGTTATTCTTTCTTACTACTTGGAGTGACCATGATAGGTTTTACATGGGGGTTTGGTTCCAAGGTCCACCACTTGTCCAAGCTAACTCTATTGAAACATAGAGAGAAGCAAAGGTCCACCCCTTGTCTAAGCTAGGGTCCATTGAAACATGGAGAGAAGGATGCTCCACCATTTGTCCAAGGTAGGCTCCATTGAAATATGAGGAGAAGCAAGGTGCACCATGTCTCCAAGATGCTAGGCTCCATCGAAAAACATTAAACCCACGATATGTCGTAGATGAGGGGTTTACATTCAAGGTCCAACACTTGTCCAAGCTATTAGTGCTAGTAGAATGAGTGGTTTTGTCTCAAGATTCACCACTTTTTCACTCTATGTCATTATATTAAGAATATTAGGGTGTTAAGGTCCACCACTTGTCCAACCTATAAGGCTATATCTTAAAGGTCATTCTTTCTCACCACTTGGAGTGACCATGATAGGTTTTACATGGGGGTTTGGTTCCAAGGTCCACCACTTGTCCAAGCTAACTCTATTGAAACATAGAGAGAAACAAAGGTCCACCACTTGCCAAGCTAGGGTCCATTGAATCATGGAGAGAAGGATGCTCCACCATTTGTCCAAGATAGGCTCCATTGAAACATGACGAGAAGCAAGCTGCACCATGTCTCCAAGATGCTAGGCTCTATCTAAATACATTAAACCCACGATATTTCGTAGATGAGGGGTTTACATTCAAGGTCCACCACTTGTCCAAGCTATTATTGGTTATAGCCTGAGTGGTTTGGTCTCAAGATTCACCACTTTTATTAAGAATATGTGAGTGTTAAGGTCCACCACTTGTCCAACCTATAAGGCTACATCTTAAAGGTTATTCTTTCTTACTACTTGGAGTGATTATGATAGGTTTTACATGGGGGTTTGGTTCCAAGGTCCACCACTTGTCCAAGCTAACTCTAATGAAAGATAGACAGAAGCAAAGGTCGACCCCTTGTCTAAGCTAGGGTCCATTGAAACATGGAGAGAAGGATGCTCCACCATTTGTCCAAGGTAGGCTCCATTGAAACATGAGGAGAAGCAAGGTGCACCATGTCTCAAAGATGCTAGGCTCCATTGAAAAACATTAAACCCACGACATGTCATAGATGAGGGGTTTACATTCAAGGTCCACCACTTGTCCAAGCTATTATCACTAGTAGCATGAGTGGTTTTGTCTCAAGATTCACCATTTTTCCACTCTATGTCATTATATTAAGAATATGCGCGTGTTAAGGTCCACCACTTGTCCAACCTATAAGGCTACATCTTAAAGGTTATTTTTTATTACCACTTGGAGTGACCATGATAGGTTTTACATGGGGCTTTGGTTCCAAGATCCACCACTTGTCCAAGCTAACTCTATTGAATCATAGAGAGAAGCAAAGGTCCACCACTTTTCTAAGCTAGGCTCCATTGAAAAAATCTTGACCCCGCCCGGGGCGCTGCCCCGGACCCCGCCCAGAACAATATCCCAAAATCAACCTCCCAAGACCCGCCATCAAGAGCGCTATATTCCACATCCCCATCAAGAGCGCTACCCCCAAACCTCACGTGGAAGCGCTGCCTTGTCACCCCATTGTGGCATTGCCCTAAGACCCCGCATCTGGAGTGCTAAATGGGAACATTCTTCATTAGTGAAATTTTGAACATAAATTATATTAGCATATACTTAAATATAATACAAATATTAACATATTAGCTATACTACTAATTTACTGTAGCAGTTCTAGATTATGTCCCATACTATATTTAAGGTGCCAAAGGTTTGGCCTTATGGTCCTAGATTTAGCCAAGTGGTCAACACATATAGGACCAAGTGCACACTGTGCCACAAAACTTGGCCACCACTTCACTTGCCAAAGTTTAGGCCACATGGTCAATCCTAAGTTTCCAATGTTCTTATTATGTCACCTTTTGCCTCGTGGAAAACCTAGGCTTGTTTTCACATACTCAGGCACTTCAAGCCACAATAAATTGTCATTACTCTTCGGCAACCCTTTTGTTCAAGTCTTTGAAAAAACATTGTTTAAGGCCACCCTAAACCATTTTCATTTAGAGGTGTCTAAAACTAGCTTTTTGGCAATTCGAGAAGAAAATGGTCAAAGTTTTATACTTAGTTTTAACCACTTGACCAATTCAAATATTGGAAAGCAAGGTCTTGTAATACTTTTCTTTGGATATCACACATTAAAACTAGGTCCCTCACTTGTCCAAGCTATGCTCTAATACAATAAAGGGCTTTTGGTTTCAAGATGCACCACTTTCCCAACCTTGATTCCATTAAAGAAGCTAGCTCTACTTAGACATTTAATAGAAAGGTCCTGCAGCAGTTCAGATTGAACATTTTCCATGGCAGCTAGGTCCACCACTTATCTAAGCTATGCTCTAATAGAGTAAGGGGGTTTTGGTTTCAAGATCCACCACTTGTCCAAACTTGATTTAGGAAGCAAGGTCCTATAATAGTTTGCTTTGGACATTCACCATTACAACTAAGTCCACCACTTCTCCAAGCTATGTTCTAATACACTAAGGAGGTTTTGGTTTCAAGGAGAACCACTTGTACGACTTTGTTTTTGGAAGTAAGGTGTTTACATAGTTCACCTTGGACCTTGGACATTGGATACTATAACTAAGCCCACCACTTGTCCAAGATATCCTCTATATATAGCCAAAGGGTTTGGGTTTCAAGATTCACCACTTTTCCAACCTTTCTTCCATTAAAGAAAGGAGGGCATTATAACTAGGCCCACCACTTGTCCAAGCTATGCTCTGATATAGAAAGGGGATTTTGGTTTCAAGGTCCACCACGTGTTCAACCTTGCAAGACTCAAGGGATACTTGGACATTGGAAAGCATAGTCCTATAGTAGTTGATAGGTGGCAGTGGGTATTACAACTAGGTCCAACCTATGCTCTCATATAGCAAAGAGGCTTTGCTTTCAAGGTCCACCACTTGTCCAACCTTGCTTCCATTAAAGAAATGAGGGGCTACGTAAACATTGGCAAGCAAGGTAGCAAGGTCCTAAGGTGTTTCACCTTGGATATTGGGCATTATAACTAGGTCCACCACTTGTCCAAGCTATGCTCTGATAAAGAAAGGGGATTTTCGTTTCAAGGTCCACCATGTGTTCAACCTTTCTAATATAGAAAGGGGATTTTCGTTTCAAGGTCCACCACATGTTCAACCTTGAAAGACTCAAGGGATACTTGGACATTGGAAAGCATAGTCCTATAGTAGTTGATAGGTGGCAGTGGGTATTAAAACTAGGTCCAACCTATGCTCTAATATAGCAAAGAGGCTTTGGTTTCAACGTCCACCACTTGTCCAACCTTACTTCCATTAAAGAAATGAGGGGCTACGTAAACATTGGCAAGCAAGGTAGAAAAGTCCTAAGGTATTTCACCTTGGATATTGGGCATTATAACTAGGTCCACCACTTGTCCAAGCTATGCTCTGATATAGAAAGGGGATTTTTGTTTCAAGGTCCACCACGTGTTCAACCTTGAAAGACTCAAGGGATACTTGGACATTGGAAAGCATAGTCCTATAGTAGTTAATAGGTGGCAGTGGGTATTACAACTAGGTCCACCACTTGTCCAACCTATGCTCTCATATAGCAAAGAGGCTTTGGTTTCAAGGTCCACCACTTGTCCAACCTTGCTTCCATTAATATAGCAAGGAGGATTTGGTCTCAAGGTTCACCACTTGTCCAGCCTATGCAAACCTTTTTCATGTTGTAGCATGATTTTTTGTTTGAAGAGTATTTTTCTATAACTATGGATTTAACAATGTAATCTTTTTACTTACAGGATGGACTTCGAATCTGGGGAGAAAGTACATATGATACTTGACAATGAAATCGTTGGTATTGGTTGTGTGTGTAGAACAGATCCAGATTCCACTTGTGGTGGTACAAAGATAGGGCTGGGAAATGTCTCCATACTAGTGGAGGAATGCTTGAAGGATGTGGTCCTACCTTTTCCTACAATGGATACTTCATCTCTCCAAGGCTCATTATGGAGTGTTGTTCGATGGTCAAAGCTTCTTTTGAAATCTTTTTGTATTAAATGGGAACTTAATTGATCCACACGAAAGCTACAATGGTGATGAAGAACATGATCATTCTGATCCTCTAGTTACAGATGCAATACCTATGACAAGCCCAGAATTTGAAGCAATGATTCGAGAGTCTTGGAGAAATCAGAGGGTCCTTTTAAAAGATGACACAATGATGCAAACCATGAATGAAGGGACCATCTTATATGTATTTCCACATGATTATGTCAACTTTCAGGAACTTGGTCCTGATTGTGTGGGTGTGGGTATTGAAAGAGAAAATGCAAGCATTGATGATGTGGTTGAAGTGGGTAGCATCACTTTGCTAAAGTGGCCCATCAAGCAGACAACAATGTTGAATGGGAGCCCATTACAACGCTTTGTTCCTGTTGATGGAATGCATGCTACATATGAGGATGTATCCAACGATGGCAATGTTGGAAAAAAACTTGATGGGAGTAATGTTGTCCAGTTGTCAAGGAAGAGACGATACACTTTCATGAACAGGACTCAAAAATCAAAAGCAGCACCAGCTTCGACTTTTTACCTTTCAAACAAATCAATTCAAAGGGTATCATGCATTGATTGTTGTGCACAAAAATGCTTCCAATTTGCAGATCGTGATATGGTGACAAGGTTATGACAACAATTTTGGGGAGACTCTCAAAAATCACGCACTAATTATGTTTATGATGTTCTTTCTATATGTTATCAGAAAGATGAGAAGTCACGATACCAATTCAGGCTAAATGGCTCTATTGTTTGTTGTAGAGCATGGTATGAGCTACATGGAATACCAAAGACATCATTTTATCGATACAAGGAGAACTTTGAAAATGGTGTGCGCCAATATGTACATGGGAACACATGTACATTGAGAAGGGGACTTCAACATACTAGTTTAGCAAGAGCACTACTAAATGAGTTTGTGGAAAACAACTCTGAGAAGATGCCACATAGAAGTAGAACACTGCTAGATGGCTCAAGAGAGACTCAATTGGTGATTCCATCAACATACAAACAAGTGGATATTTTATGTGAAATCAACACGACACTTGACCAAATGGGCTATGAGAAGAAGCTATCCCAATCTTCTTTTGGTAGAATTTGGAACAAAGAGTACCCACATGTCACTTTAACAAAGACGAGTGAGTTCTCTAAGTGCAATATTTGTAGCTCAATCAAGGCAAGGTTAGAAGCTAAACCTTCTCTTGAAGAGAGAGCTCTTCTCTTGAGGGAGAGAGAAGTTCACATGGCACAACAAAAGAGTTGCAGAAGCCTATATTATGCATGGCGCACGTATTCAGAAACTCAACCACAAAAATATGTATGCATAATCCATGATAAGATGGATCAAAAGAAGACTGCCATTCCTAGATTACGCATTGTTCCCAAGGGTGTGGATTCAGGATATAATCTGCAGGTGGCATTGATTGGCATGATCACTCATGGACATGGAGAAGGTCATTACGGACACTTTGTCTTGAATGGTTTGTGGCCAGCTGATCCAAATCTTACAATTGGCTCAATTGCTAATTGTTTACATAACCTCGAGAGGATAGATAAGCATCCTCTTGGTGATCTAGTAACAAATGGACTTCCAAGGAGCAATATTTCACTACTACATGCTTTGAACTCAAGGGATGCTTTGGACTAACATAACTTGAGTGATGGAAAAGAGCCCATCGTGCAGTCGTCAGAAATTGCAGAAGAGGAATTGGGGTCAACATTTCGCAGATTGCCAGAGAACTTGTTGCTACAATTGGATAATTGTGCAGGGGAAAATAAAAATCGATACTTATTTGCCTATTTGTCAATGCTTGTTGCAAGGGGTGTTTTCAAAACCATCCAACTGGGATTTTTAATGGTTGGGCATACACATGAGGACATAGACGCCATGTTTAGTAGGTTTTCAGAGAAGTTGAGAGTTACACAAACCTATACTTTGCCACATTTGATGGATACATTACGAAACATCTCATCTTCATCTCCAGCTCCATTTTTTCTCACAAAGATCCCCGATTTCAAGAAATATTGTGATGGCTATCTTTGTGATGGACAAGACATACTTGTTGGACATTCCAAACCGCTTCAGTTCAGGTTCTTTATGCAGGATGAGACACCAATGATGCAATATAAGGCACATGTAGGTGTATCAAGTTGGAGTGGAAGTATTCGCCTTTGGAAAACAGACACAGAAGGCAAGCCAATGTTACCACATGGAGATCCACCTCTAGTACAAATGGCGGAGTATGTCAAGGCCCACGAAGAAGTCATTTTGGGGCTAAAGAACTATATAAGATTTTGGAAAAATTTAGGGAATGGTTCAAGTATTCCGCGATATTATAGACCCGTGATAGATTATTGGAGTAAGGTAATTGAAGAGATTGGAAAAGCAATCATATCAGAGGGAGTCTTGTATGAAATGTTTTGGCCAAAAACTCAAGAATATTCTCATCTACAAAGCACTACAATGAATTTGCAACAAGGAGCAGAAAGATTCCTAGGCCTTGAAGAGTTGAACGATCATTTTTGTGGGCCTCAACGAGATAGGCCAAGGGAAGAGTTTGACCCTATGTCTGATGTGCACCAAGGTGACTTTCTTATGCTTGTTCCGAGTGACACAGAAATCTATCCAGTGTGGCTTGCAATGGATTTATCTGACATTGATAATGAGCCTACATCACCAAACTACAGAAAACTCTTGATTCAATATTGGTCACCTTGCGCGAGAAAAAGTGGGATGACAGATACTCAAGCTTACAGTAATTGTTGGAAGGGTTATTGGGCTGTCAACTATAAGGACCCACAAGTGTGGGAAACTATAGATGCAATTGTTTGGTCCTGGAGACCCAACAAAGAAGGACCATTTTCTAGAATAAAGATTCCAGAAAGACATGCTCTAAAAGCCAAAGAAGGCCTCACTCGTGCACATCAGCCACACTTGGATCAAAGTTCAGATATGGTATCAAATGTGGAGTAGAATTATGTGGAGCTTCTATTGTGACTATACTAGTCAATTTGTAAACAAAATCTTTTTTGTATCTTCCTTTGTTTTATGTAATTTATAGTTATTATTCAAATCCATGTGTTGTACATCCTCTTGACTTTTGGTGTTTATCAACACCACAATCCTATGAGATTTTCACTTTATTTACTAGCCACACACCTCAATTTTTCCCACTTTAAGTGGAAAATTCCCAAATTACATGAATTCGGTCGATTTGGAGATTCCCATAATGTGAGATTTTTACCAAAATACCTAATATGGTCTTTAAGTTTCTTAGGTGCTTGTTGACTAAGGTGCTTGAGGTGCTTGTCGTGAGGTTCTTAGGTGCTTGTTGACTAAGGTGCTTGAGGTGCTTGTCGTGCTCGTTGACTAAGGTGCTTGTCATGATTGATGAGGTAGGTGCTTGAGCAGCTTCCCATGCATGGAGGGTAAGGTGCTTGAGTAAAAAAGAGACCCTACAAAGGAGGGAGAAAGTCCCAAAGTTAGGGGAATCTTTCACTTAAACTCCCACTCACCCAAAGGGTGCCCCCTTTCTCAAGGGTCACATGTACACATGCCAGGCTCTCCCTATGCTTAGCCACATGGGGTGCTTGAATCTTATTAGCTTGGATAAAGAGGGCTCCAATGAGATTCTAGTTCAATTCAACAAATATCTAGATATTTTCAAGTTCTCTCTCTCAAAGGGGTAAGGAGGACACTTGTCCAAAGGCTACCCATGTTACTTGAAATGCATTGTGCATATTATTTGCTAGGCTTAGAGGGGTCCAATGAGCTTCAAGATTGAGCTACAAGGAGGGGTCAACCAAGGCAAGCAAGGGGTGTGCTTGGGGGTATACACCCTCTCACACACTCATTTTTCACACATTCTCACTTGGGGAAAGTACAGGAACTCCATCTCCTTCTCTAAGCTTGTTGAGAAGTTGAGAGCCTACACCAACACTCTTGGCTATGGAATGAAAATCCAAACAAGAGCCATGCTTCAATGCTATTATGCTATGCTAAGCAAGAAGAGTAATGATAAGTGAGGAACTATTTCTTTCTCCTATGAATGTTTCTTTTTCCTCTTCTCTACCCCCATTCCCCGCTAGCTCTCTCCACCTTTCAAGGTGTTTGAGGCCTTGGGACTGAAGCCGGTGATGGCTTATGCTTTTAAAAATTTTATGTTATGCTCATGATGAATGAAGCTTTCCATCTTCATAGCATCGTGAAGGCCACAAGGAGCACAAAGATTTTGTTATACCAAGTCTCTTTTTATGGGAGAATCTATAATACAAAAGACTATTAGAGGACGGATCAGCTCCACATAAATCTGGTCCTCAACTATTGTCAAGTTCTCTAATTCTCTCTCTCTCCCTCTCTCTCTCTCCCTCTCTCTCTCTCTCTCTCTCTCTCTCTCTCTTAAAAGTAATGGTAATGCTAATTTGGTTATGTTGCTATCGCTAATTAAGTTCACCCTTTATGTTCTCAAAGTAATCTCACAAAAACGCTCTCTTCAATTATCTCAATTCCACTATTCTCAAAGTTAATGGGCCATTTCCATTACATGCTCACATTTTAGTTTTCCAAGAATAGACATCATACGCGTATGATGTCTAGATGTGCTAAATAGTGACTCTCTCAGCAATATCATGTCACATATAGACTCTTCACCAAGTTTTGGCATTGATGACATGTTTTGGTCATTATACATCTCATGTTTCAAATTCAACTGAACAAAATACCATTTATGGCCTTGGACACATGAGCACTTGTCCAAATTCAAATCTCAACACTTCAAAGTGATGCACACATCGTGAGGAAGCTATACATCAAGCCTGAGTAAAAAAAAGCCAACCTATACATCATATGTGTATGATGTCTAAACCCCTTAATTTGACATGCTGTAGTATTTTTGACAATCCCAACACCTTTATCACATCTTTACTTGCTGGCAATAAAATTTTCATCATATTTGGATATCATTTGACTTATTTTCACCCATATAACAAAGATCTAAGCGTAAAAAATCCCATTTTTGGCTTTGATATCCAATTACAAGCTCAAATTCAATTTTGATGCTATAGACACTATACATGTGTTGTGGACATCCTATCATATAAGTTTCAAGTCATTTAGGCACAAAAGACATCATATGTGTATGATGTCCCAAGTGTCAAATTGGCATAGTCACAAGGGACACATCCTTAGAAGTGGGCATGGGGCTCAAATGGATTTTTAGTGTAAAAGGAGGGCGGGACGGTAAGTGGGGATGTAAAAGTGCAGACGTGAAGCCCAAAAATGGGCGTCCCCTATGACAATGCAAATTGGAAATTTGAGGTGCTTTTGACCTATCCAATGCTCTTATCATATGCTCATGAGTCCATGCCACAAGATTCAAGCCATTTGAACCTCATATACCCAAAATATAGCCATTTTACCATTTCAGAGTCTGAAAAGATCTTATAATCTAAATCTTTCTCATTACATTACACACATGCTATGAGCTATGCATATGTTAAATCTCACCTTAATCAAATCACATAGACATCATACGTGTATGATATATCAGAGTATAAAATGAGCATGCAAATGCACCTTTGTCAACTTGTATAGCATCCTTAGGCCATAATTATCTTGTGATTCAATTTTGAAATCATTTGGATAGCTAGAAGATGAACAATTACCAGATTTAGTGAAAGACATTATCTTTTAGACTTGGTGTGCAAGCACGATCAATAAAGGCTAGTAAATCACCAATAAAGAAGAAACGGCTTTCCTTGAAAGACATCATTACAACGGTGTTAGCAACAAGCTAACCCATGTAACATTATCTGGGAGATTTTATTGTAAAAGCACTTATTCTTTCGACAACTTGAGAATTTGCCAAGTGGATATTATAATCGATGGGTCGGAGATATAAGATTCCAAATTGTATCAACTTCTCCTTAGTTGGAGCTCATGGACGATTCTTTTTTTACCAAATAAACCTTGGCTAAGGTATAAAAGCCAATGTTTATAAATTATTTTCAAGTTTTTGAAAAATAAATACACAATGTGAGCTAATGACACTCACTTCTCTCCATCTCATGCTTCCTACTCCCTTGTCGGTTGTTACATTGTAGTGCCATCTGTTGCGTTGCCGCAGGTAAGAGCTCTACGCATTGACGTAAACAAATCATGGTAAGCTGTAGCTTTTGGCATCACCAACCCACATACTGATTTAATCATAAGTAGGAATTTAAGCTAGGAAATCACAAAGTAAGCATAGGCGCGGTATTGGGGCATCATTTCTAAGCATTTAGATGCATTCGGGATAAAAAACAATTAGGTAAAAAATGACTAGGTGAAAAATCTCAATGCTGTTAATAATTGCATTTTTGCACTTCATCAAGAGTGAGATTTGAGACCATAAGCATGTGTGCTTAGGTCTTATATACTTGTCCTAGAAGTTTCACAACATTTGGATGTCATTTGATGTTGTAACGGTCATGTTTTGTTTGCCAATTAGTGACTAGATTTTGATGACTTTGGTCATTTGAGTGTAGCTTGTGCTCGATGAGAATTGTTTATTATTTTCCAAGAGATTGACACCCTCTTGTAGCCTCTATGCACTAGTCGATTATGTTGAGATGTAGAGAGAAAGAGAGAGAGACGAGACAAGACACACCATATATGCTCCCAAAGACTGATTCATATTGAGGACAAGATACAAATATATAGGTGAGACCAAGTTGAGTAGAGTGAGCCATATATAGCTCCAACACCCCCACTCAAACAAAGGTCTCTAGATTTGGATGAAAAAACCCTTGGGGAGTTCAAGGGAAAAACCCAAGCCCCTATACAATGTGAAAATATGAACCAGCGATGATGATGTGAAAGTGAATTGTGGATCTATGTACAAATGTTCAAGTGAATTAGAGATCACAATGTGCAAATGTGGAGTGTGCATAGTGCATGGTACCTAAAAGATTACAATGTCATATGTACAAAGCTATTACAATAGCAAAGAAGCTAATCTAGAAAGAGTGAGGCTGAAGCAACTCCAAGCTCCGAGCACAAGAGGATGAAACGTGACTCATTGAGGCCTTTGGTCAAAATGTCTGCAATCATCTGGTCAATTGGATAGTGTTCAACCATAATGGTTCCTTTGCGTACTTCATACCTGACATAATGATAATGGACAACAATGTGCTTTGACTTATTATGTTGAACATAGTCTTTTGCAAGACTAATAGCACTTTGGTTGTCACACCGCAAGGGTGTGCTAGAAAGAGGAGAGTGACCAATATCAACCAGCATTTGTAGAAGCCAAATCAACTCACGAGCTGCAAGTGATACCGCAACATATTCTAACTCAGTCGTAGAAACTGCAACACAACGTTGTTTCTTGCTGGTCCAAGAAACAAGACAACCATTTATAAAGAAGCAATTTCCACTAGTAGATCGCATAGATAAATGTGAGCTTGCCCAGTCTGCATCTGTGTAACCCAAAAGAGAAAGAGATTGTATAGAATCCGATGTGAGTTGTCGTCAATAGACTAAACCAAAACCTGTAATGCCTTTCAAGTATTTCAATACACGCTTTGCAGCAGACCAATGCTTAAGAGAAGGACATGCAAGATGTTGTCCAAGATAATTAGCGGCAAACAGAATATCAGGATGAGTGTTCATGCCAACAAACTAAAGACATCCAATAAAGTTAGCATAAGGTTGATTTGTGACAAGTTGACCGCCATTGTCAGAAGTGTTCTTCGTAGAGCTCGCAAGACAAGGTGTGTTGGCTGAATGTGCAAATTCCATACCAAATTTTTGAATAGTATCTGCAATAAACTTTGATTGTGGAAGGAATAAAATACCTTGGCATTTTATGTATAAGTTGGGGTATGACGAGCAAGAGATGAATGCTTTAGAGGTGAGAAAAAGATCAAATTTTGTATACCAGGCTCGCGAAGCTTGTTTGAGACCATATAGTGCCTTATGGAGTTGAGCAACAAGGTCTTCTTTACCTGGAATAACACAAGCCCTTCTGGTTGTTCCATATAAGTTTCCTCTTCCAAGTCACCATTAAGGAAAGCAGTTTGCACATCCATTTGATGAGCTTCTAAATCAGATTGAACAACAAATGCCAATAAATCTCGAACACTTCTAATGCGAACAACTGGTGAAAAAGTCTCTTGATAATCAACAACAGCTACTTGGGAGTAACCTTTTGCAACTAAATGCACCTTGAACTTATCAAAAGATCCATCTGCTTTTACTTTTGTCTTATACACCCACTTACATTTAATAGCTGTACGACCAGGAGGTAGTTCAGTTAGTATCCATGTACCTTTAAAAATAAGAGAATCGTACTCTACTTCCATAGCCTCTTGCCATTGATCCTTTTGTGGTGAAGAGATAGCTTCATCATAAGTAATGGGATCTTCAAAAGTAGAAAAAGCATTATCAGCAATATCGTCATCATAAACATGACATGAGCCATGTTCAAAATCAATAGGCAGATCAAAAAAAATATCAATATCATCATTGACAACATTTGGAATGGATGGTTGTGAAGAGGAAAGTTTCTCTATAGGAATATTTTCATCTTCAAAAAGAAATGGAAAAGCCTGAAGCAAGGATTTAGTATCATCAGAATCATCCATGGACCATGAACCTCCCATAAGCTGTTCGTTAAAAGTAGCATCACGATTCACAATTACTTTCTTGGAGGAAGGGTCATAGAATTTGTAGCCTTTGGAAGTGTCAGAATATCCAATAAAAATAACTTTAAGACCAAGAGCATCAAGCTTTTTTCGTGTTTCTTTGGGAACATGAATATAAGCCATACATCCAAAGGTTCAAAAATGAGATACAGAAGGAATGTCACATGTCCATGCTGCGATGGGTATCTTACCAGAGGGTGCAGTAGTAGGAAGATGATTCTGAATAAATACTGCTGTCAAAGTAGCTTCAGCCCTGAAAACACGAGATAAGCCAGAATGAATCAGCAACACCGTTCTATTGAGGCAAATATGGAATAGTGTGTTCATGATGAATTCCACTATCAGCATAGTAACTCACAAACTCTCGAGAAACATATTTGCCTCCATTGTCACTACAAAGCTTCTTAAGGCGACGACCAGTTTGAAGTTCCGCAGCCTTGTGGAATTGTTTGAAAACAGATAAGGCTTCAGATTTTTGTCTAAGTAGAAATACAGTCGTATATCTTGAGAAATCATCAATGAAAGTAATGAAGTAGCGATATTGTGATCTCGAAGAAGGTAGAGGTCCACATATATCAGTATGAACAAGATCCAATATGTCATGAGAATGAGTTGTATTTGAAAGAGGAAAGGGTTTACGATTGTGTTTCCCAAGAGCACAAAATTCACAAATTCCCATATGGGGATGGGCTTTAAGATCCATTGCATGAAGAAGATCACGACGTTGAAGATCAAGGAATTTTGAGAAATCAGCATGAACAAAACTGTGATGCCATACTTTGCAATTATGATCATCTAGAGCAATGACAACATTTGCTACAGCATCGTTGAGAGAGAGTTTAAACAAATCACCATTTCGAGGAGCAGTGGCTATAGTTTGTCCATATTTCTCAATTCGGCATTTGGTACGATCAAATCCAATAAACAGACCAAGATCAACAAGTCTAGCAACTGAAAGAAGATTACATTGAAGATCTGGTACATGTAATACTCCTCGCAAAATTCGAGTGAAAGAAGATAAGGTGCCAAGATATAAGACATAACTGGTAGCGGATGATAGTTATGAAGCCACTTAGACTGATGTGTCATATTTCCTATAGCACTAGAATCAACAATAAAAAGTGATCCATCACGTACATGAAGTATTCTATCTAGAGCAACTAAACATAGGACGCAACTTGTTTCTGGTACAATGTTGTTTCAATGTTCAGTAGCATATGCTCTATTCTGATCTATGTAAAATCGATGCTTATAGCACATATGAATGGGATGATCAGATTGTCCACAATTTCACAAGAAGAAGAAGAAGAGTCTCTAGATAAACGTGGTTGTTTTGTGGTAATATTGTGTTCTTCATCATATTGACGTACCCAACAATCATCTTTAGTATGGAGATTTCTGTTGCAGTAAGAACATTGCTTATGAGGAAATTTGAGACGAGAGAAAATATTACCGCGACGGCCATCTCTGCGGTTTCCTCGTTGAAATGGACGCCTTTGAGCATAAAAAGCACGCTCCATCTGTTGTGACTCAGTCTCCTCTTGTGAAATCATAGCTGTATCATGACCAGCATTACGACGTTCTTGACGTTGAGAGTATTCAATTAAAGATATGCAGGCTTGGTCAAAATCAAGACAATCTTTATTAGAGAGAATAGTAACAATGTTATCATAAGAAGAGTCCTTCACCGTATCAAGGAGAAGTGTAATCAGTTGCTTTTGTGGAACAGGATCACCGGCAGTAGCAAGTTGATTAATAATAGATTTGAAAGATTCAATATGTCCCGTCATAGCAGTACCAACTTCATATTATAACTTGTTAATCAACCCTCTCATATAAAGTATTTCTGTAACAGATTTCTTCTGAAAGTTTGCAATAAGGTACTTCCATACGTCGTGGAAAGTAGGCAATTCATACATATCAAGCAAAAGGGAATCAGTAAGAGCAGAAAGAATATACCGACGAGCTGCTTTATCACGTCGTTGCCAATCTGTATAGGCAACATTCCAATCTTCAAATATAGGTCCTTCAGTGATAAGCACGTTATTATTATCCGTATCAGCAGGCTGAGGCGGACAAACATGATTTCCAAGAACAACATCGGAGAGTTCATCACCTTCAAGAATTAACAACATCTTTGCTTTCCAGCCTGGAAATCCTTGACCTTGGAAAGGAGGAACAGAACCCTGGCCAGAAGGAAATCCATTGACGAGAATATTCATAGCCATATCTTGTTGCGAGAAGACGTATAAGATAAGATCGTAGAATCTGCACACCATATATAGTGAAGGCCGCAATTGAGAATGACAGAGATATGAGGACTGCGTTCTGTCAACGATAAACTAAGAAGGATGCCCAAGGAACGTCCAAAGATGTGAGAGACGTCACCCCAAAAAGGCAGGGTAAAGGAGACGTTAATAATAAAAGAGTCCTCAAAATAGAGTGGCGTGAGATGCAACATTGACGGCCACAATACGAATAGCAAAAAGCTAAATCTTCTTGAAAAAGTTAACACCAAAATAAGAAAAACGATCGCGGACGCTTCACGAAGAAGTAGGACGAAGAAAGCTGCGTCAAGCTCAATTGCAGTAAAAACAGCATAACTTTCTACTGCGAACTCCGATTGACGCAAACCTAGAGCTCGAGGAGACAAACAAGTTTTGGATGAAAAGTTCCATTGCGCTACGCTCCATCGCCCTTTTCCCATTTCTCCAAATTTTGAGCAGAACACCCCGGAAATCGAGATGAAGTTCAGGGTGTCATCAACAAGAAAACGTAATCAACGATTAGATTGATTAGCAATAAATGCCACACAAAACACTAATCATATTCTTCTTAACAAAAACAACCACAATTAACAAGAATCAATGCTCAAAAATAAAATTTGTAGCAATTTTGAATCTTACATGTGAATCGCATACACATACTGTTTTGTCACCATGAATTGAATCGGCGCGTGATCTTACCGCTCTGATACCATGTTGAGATGTAGAGAGAAAGAGAGAGAGACAAGACAACACACATCATATACGCTCCCAAAGACTGATTCATATTGAGGACAAGATACAAATATATAGGTGAGACCAAGTTGAGTAGAGTGAGCCATATATAGCTCCAATAGAGTAAGCTTCATCCCATGGATTGAAAATTATCTTTGTGGCTCTCACTATGTCTGCAATAAGATAAGAGTGAGGTTATGAAACCCATCCACAATTGGAGGAGCCATTCACAATTCCCGATAAAAAGTTGGAGCTGACCAAAGCATAAATGGACAAAGAAACTCTAGACTAGGAGGGCATAAAACTATACCAATGGACATTCCAAGATCCACAAGGCAATACAGTGGATGTGCGAATGATTCCAAGAGAATTCATTGAATATACAAGCAAAGAGGGCATCATCCATGACTTGGAAAGGGTAGGTGTACATGGATTCTTTACTTTTGTGCAAACAAGAGTTGATTTCCAAAGAGTCTATGAGTTGACTACCACAATCAAGAAAGATGAAAAATAAGTCATCACCACACTTCAAGGGGAAAGTAAAGAAGTGACCATTACACCTCAACTCATTGCAAATGCTATGGGGTTACACAACGGTGGCAGCTCAATCAGAGAAAGAAGAGACATAATGGATGTGTACTCTTAGAAGAAAACCAACCCAACATTTGAAGATATGGTGGACCCAAGAGACATCAGAAACAAGCGGCCATAGAAGTACAATACACCACCTCATGCTATTGCCACCACCTTCACTTGGGCACTAAGATGCAATGTACAAAAATATGTGAATTATGTCCAATATATACATGAACAGGTAGTGGGCTTGGGAACTGATAAGCCCAAGTACATTGGTGGAGTGAAAATCTTAACAAAATTGCATATGAAGCTATTGGAGGAAGAGGACAGTGGACATACCCACCAACTCAAAATGAGTGGTTGGCTAAAGCTTTAAAAAAATACATAAGATGAATCACCAATGGCACGGCCTGTCTTGACAAGGCTCCAAATAAAGCTAGAGACAATGTTGGAAGAAATATCTAAAGAGCCACTAAAGAAGAAAGGAAAGACGGTAATGACTATGGAAGAGAAGCCAAAAGAGACCAGAAGAAAAAGGTGGCCCGCATCAAATGGCTAATCCAACAACCCAAGGTTGAGTGGCCACTAAAGGGAGATTTTGAGAAGTATTGGGTTCTAGACCCAAAGAAAATGGGACTTTGTCTCGATACTTAGAGGATCAATACGATCACTATATTAGGTCATATGGAGAGTACAAGAGGGTAATAGAACAACAAAATCTACAGCCTTTCACTGCTAAGGAAGTTCAAAATATTAAGAGGAAGCTACAAGAGCAGTGTGAAGAAGAGGAAAAAGAGTCCAAGGAGGAGGGAGGTAGTACAACACCACCAACATCTTCCCCCCCGAAATACACCCAACAACCTCCAAGTTCGAAACCCCCAACATCCCAACAAAAGGGCTTGCCAAAGAAGAAATCAAAGGCTGAGCTAGCACCAAATGAAAAGGAAAAGACGAAAAGATGCACCTATGATGATCTCCTTAAAGATGGATATACATCTAAGGATGCTTTTGAGGATGTATATGGAATACCAAAGTACCAATAAGAAGAGAAGAGACGCCCTTACGATCCATGATGGGAGCCATAGCTTTTGCAAACTGGGACATATATTTTTTTGGACCAATTTCACCCCCTGCTTACAGATTTCATGCCCAATATATCATTGTGGCTATATATTATCTCACAAATTGGGCGGAAGCTAAGGCAACCCAAAAAGTAGATGCAAGGACCATTGCACAACTTCTATATGAAAATATCTTTGTTAGATATGCCTACCCATAGAAATTGTTAGTGATTGTGGCACACATTTCATTAACAAAGTTACTGAACAAACTTTTAGATAAACTCATTGTAGTTTATCAGAAGTCTACTCCATATCATCATAGGATAGTGAATATGTTGAAGCCACAAATAAGACTCTACATGCAGTGTCTTGACCAAAATAGTATCACATTCAAGAGAAGATTTGGACCAACAGTCACACTCAACATTGTAAACTTATAAGGTAGCCTACAAGACCTCTATTGGAACCACACCGTATAACATGGTGTTCGGTCTTAACGCTATCTTGCCTATAGAGTTCCTCATCCCAACACCAAGAGTAGCTAAAAAACTCAAATGGAAGGGCCATGAACTATCTTCAAGGATAGATGACCTTGAAAAACTAGATGAGCTTTGCTTAAAGGTCGCAGCCTCTATCTATGCTTAGAAGATAAGGCAAAAGGATTTCTTTTTTATAAGCATGTACACTCAAAAGAGTTTAAAGTTGGAGACTATGTCCTCGTTTATACATTGACAAAGGAGATTACTAATGCGGAGCCGAGCACAAAAAATAGTCCAAAGGATTCAATAGGAAAAACCACCAGGCTACAGTCACCACGGCAACCACAAACAACACCTAAGCAAGTGTGTGTCAAGAAGCTAGAGGTTGCACAAGTTAAGTAGACCACACTTAGGATCACCTCAGCAAAGACAAATAATACCAATCAAGCACAAACCCAATGGTATGATCAGATATGGGTGTTAAAGAAGTTGATTGCTGCACAAGGTAATAAAGTGCAAATTTTGATTCCAAAGTGGAACCACAAAGAACTTCCTACAGTACAACCCCGTCAGATCATACCAAGACTAAAACCATATAACCCACAGAAATGGGAAAAGCAGATTTGGGTACCCAAGCAACTACAAAAAGCTCAAAAAGACCCCACACAAATTTAAATACTCAAACAAAAGCCAACTCAAATGCCATATGCAGATATTGGATGCACATGAGAATGTTACCACAAGCTGCAACACGGAAATGCAGTACCAAGGGTATCCATTGTTTATCAAACAAAGGGCCACACAATTAGAATGGTTATTATTTCACCACTCTACTATTGGTACTGCCATAACATGAAACCTCAACGTTGAATGCCATTAAGAAAATTTCTTATACCCTCCTCTCGAACAACAATAATTTTTCCATGCATTGATCAAGCATGCATATAGGGCTGCATCACATGGCCTACATTAGTGCAACTTGGTAACCCATGCACACCACATACCCTAGGAAGATACAGCGTCGTCTAAGAGGACTCTGACTAGAAGGGGGAGTGACAGACTTGTAAAGTACTAAGAGGACACTATTTTCTATCTTTTTGGGTTTTGTTGCATTCTATTGCTAAAACTGTTGGGTAAACTCAAGTATAGATATCCTTATTTAATGAGAGTCGACAAAGATATGAGGACAAACGCCAGAAATGAGCCCCTAGGTGTGTGTATATATGTAAAAATTGTAGTTTTTATACATAAAAATGAGAAAAATAAAGCAATCTGGCCAAAAATATTATAAATGACTGTACATGCAAATTTAATATGTTGTTTTTATTGATTTTGATTTATTGGATTAATATAGCTATTTTTCTTTTATTTTTGCTAGTTTTATAGAAAACAAAGAAAATTGAAAAAACAGGTGAGATGGAGTCGAAACGACAAAAGAAAAATATAGGGGTGTCTTAATAATCAATATCTAATTCTCCTAAATGATTTTCTCATATTAAACTGATCATTTAATGTGGGGAAATGCCGGGGGAGAAAAAGCTAGAATATTGGTTAAGTTAGCAGAACGGCCACAATAGGGATCCAAAGGAGGGAAAATAGGGATCCAAAGGGGGGGGCATCTACAAAAGAGCCATGTGCAACAATGGGCTAAAAAGACCCTAAGGTTCAGCCCATTAAGACTTCCAAAATGCTAAGGTTCCAAAATTCAAAGGTTGTGTCCAAAGGTCAACCCTAGGGAAAATTGGATGCTTTGTGTGTGCCCTAAAAGTCTGTGCACATGCCTACATGGGAGGGGGCGAGCCCTTCTTCTAGGGGATGAGAGAGAAAGCCACACACACACACACAGGCTCCCTTTACACAAAGGGAATTAGGGACACATGTCAGCTCCCTAGGCCAGATGCCCACAAGGTGTGCCCAATTCCTATTGGATGGCCTTGGAGGTGGACCAATGAGATTTATACTAGAGTAAATCTAGTTTAATTAATTTAAAAACATTTAATAAAATAAACCAATGAGAATTAAGTCTCCTAGAAGACTATTGGGTAGTCTCCCAAGCGGTCCAATGAGCATTCAACAGGCCAATGGCTTGCCTGATTCCCTTGGCCAGGAGGCAAAGGGGTCCAATGAGAGTTTAGTTTAATTATTTAATTACCTAAAGCTCTCACAAAAGGGGAAAGGGGGACACATGTCAAAAGGCTATCACTTATGCTGCTTAAATGTGATTGGCTTGACTTGGGGAGAGCAATTGAGGCTGTAGCAAGAGCAAATAGCAAGGGGGCTCGCCCATGAGAGAGAGGGGGCTGATTTTTGCAAGGCATTATCACACACACACTCACACAATCTCATGTGTGAAGAAAGAGAAGACTATCTCTTCCCAAGCTTTAATGGAGAACTCATCACCTACTCCAAGCTTGTGAGATAGAAGCCTACATCAACACTCTCTTGGCATGTGGATGAAAATCCAACCAAGAGCCAAGCTTCAATGCATGCTCATCTCCTCTACCAAGCTAACTACTAAGCTAAGCTATGCTAATATGAGTGATTATGTGAGGAGATGTACATCTTTCTCGTAAAGTACTCCTTCTTCCTCTCAATCTACTCTCATACCCTGCTAGCTCTCACCATCTTCGAAGGTGTGTGAGGTCTTGGGTCTGAGAACGGGGATAATTCAAGTTGTGTTTGTTAAGTGTTTTGCTTAGTGCATGAAGTTTCCATCTTCATTGCACTAGCTAGTCTTGAAGGAACACAAAGAATTGTATTGTACAATGTCTCTCTTGATGGGAGAAACCATAATACAAAGCCTTTTGGAGGGGGGACCGGCTCCATCAAATCTGGTCCTCAACTGTTGTCAATAGCTTAATCTCTCTCTCTTTTGAAAGTATTGTTGATGCTATGTAACTAGGTGTTATGCTTTTTGTTGCTCTCTCCACCCAAGCACTCTTGTAATTCTCATTAGGAATCTATTCTAATGAAATGCCCACTATGTTCATGCTAATTTCCGCTACACATAAGTTATTAGGCCATTAAATGTTACATTGGTATCATAGCTGAAGGTTTCTCTTTTCTTGCTCAAGAAGGGAGGTCCTCAAGCTAGCTACAAATGGTTGGTATTATTAATTGCCTGTGAGTAAGTAGAATAGGGATTTTTCAGCCTTGCAGTGCGCCTGCCTTTGTGCAGTTAACGGGGCATCACCGTTGAGAGCTATGGTCTTAATAGTGGAGTCCTACGGGGCTTGCCTATGGCTTAACCACTATTGAGCTATTAGAATCTTGACAGGAGCCGGTGATGTTTTGGTGTTGAAAGACCCTCTCTTCTATTCCTTGCAATTAATGGTATTCGAGCCGCGGGTACAGTATCTTGAGTGCTTTTTCTAAAGGGGTAAAGAGGAGTAGCAACTAGGGCTTGAAGTGCCAAGGTACACCTAAAAAGTTTACACCTAAAAGTTGTTAGAATGGCTGACAATAGTAAAGAGAGTGAAATTAATGTTGATAACTTTGATTTTGCTCATGAGCAAGCTACTAATGATGCTTCAATGCTTGTTAACTATCTTGTTTCTAGGCTTCAACAAGCCATGGGCAATCCATCTCTCCAAAGCGAAGTGCAACGGCAACTTCGTGCTCACGGGATTCTTCAAGCTAATCACCATTTCTCTCCTAGGAAGCCTCCTTGTGAGACTACCAAAAGAGGTCTCTCTCCGATTCGGGAAGAAGAAGAGAATCCTTATGAAGGGCTCAAGAATTTACTTCTTGATGATGCATCTCCTTCCCAAAGGAGAACTCAAGAGCCTCCACCAAAGGAACGAGAAAGAAGCGAGTCTCCCGCCACCTCGGCAGAGATGGCTCCACGAAGACAGCGGGCTAAACGCTCTCCATCACCACCAAAGCGGAGAAGACCATCGTATTCTTCTCCTCACCACAATTCAAAGAGGGATGATAAAAAGCAAGAGAAGAAAAAGGCGAGAAATAGGACACCCTCTTCTCCATCTTCTTCATCCTCTTCCTCTTATGAAAGCTATGGTGAAGACGACAAAGATCAAGACAAGAAAAAGGCGAGAAAGAGGTCACCCTCTTCTCCACCTTCTTCAAATTCTTCACCTTCAGAAGAAAGTGATGGTGCAACCTTTGAACCATCAAAAATAAGAGGCCATAGGAAATCCTATGCCGCATGGAAGAGGTCATCCAAGCTGAAGAAATTCAAAGAGGGAGGGAAGAGCATCTCTTTCCTTACCTATGATGGCACCTTTGGTGCTACGGACAAAGTCTTGGCTTTTATCCAGCAATTTGATGCAGCGTTTGGAGATGAGGGCTTCACGGAGTCCTCTAAGCTACGCCATGTAGCTATGCACTTTTAAAAGTCTGCCAGACAATGGTGGTCTAGCCTAGGAGCCATCGGTGAAGCTCCACGAACATGGAAAGCTTTAAGAGCTTCCATTATGAAGCAGTTTTTGGCCACCGATGCCAAAGACAAAGTACTCACCAAATGGCGAAGCTTAAAGATCTCTCCCAATGAATCCATCCACAAATATGTAGACAAGTTTTGGGACCTACAACTCAAAGCCACTGTCTTCAAAAAGTTGGATTTTGGAGAGCAAAAGCAACAGTTTTGTGCGGGCTTCCGAAGAAATGGAAGAGTATGTCAACTCCCAAAGGCCACGTACCATATCGGCGGTAATACACCATACTATGGTGGCCTCTTGAATCAATTTCCAAACGGGGGTTAAAAGAAATAGTAACCCCCCGGAAAACAAGGGTTCCAATGAGCCTAAGGGGAAGGACAATGTCCAAAAGTCTCCTAAGGGCAATTCCAATAAAGCTAAAGAGAAGGGAGTTTACAAACATAAGAACAAACCTCTTCTGAAGATCTTGAGTGTTATCGTAAGGATAACTGGTGTTTCAAGTGCGACGAACAAGGGTATGCGTACCGCGCTTGTCCACAAAAGAACAACCGCGAAGATCCTCCTAGAGCTTCCTTGGCTGAAATCCAAGAGGAGGAGACTCACCAAACTCACCACAAAGGATCTCCTCTATGCCATGCTTGGGGAAAGGTAAGAGAACATGATGCTTTTATTCTCTTTGACCCTGGTTCTACTCACAATTTTATATCTATGGAGTTAGCCACCAAGCTAGGCATACAATCCTACAAGATGGGAGATGTCCTACCCGCAGACATTGCCTTCAAGGGGCAAGAAGCTTCAGTCACTCCCTTAATTGGGAAATTGAGGCTTCATGTCCAAGGCTATGTGGACAAAGATGACTTCTTTATCTCTCCTCTCAAGCATGAGGATGTAATCCTAGGGGCACCATGGTTTGACCGCCTTGCTACCGATGTTAAATTTCCTGAAAGGAGAATCTCCTTTAAGTTCAGGGAAAAAGACATGTATATAGATGCTAAGGCAAAAGGTAACACCATCCCCATTGTACATACACCAGCTTTCAACAAGTCAATAAAGAGCTCTATTTTCGTGTACATGATTTTTGTTAAAGATTCTAAAAATGAACCTAATGCTTTAGCAAAAGAAAATAAAAGCAACCAAAAGGAATTAGAGATCCAATTTTCTCAAGGGGTTTAAAAATGTTTTTATTGACGACATCCCTTGTGAGCTACCTCCTAAATGAGGTAATGATGACCATGCAATTGAACTTCTTCCAGGAATTTTACCGCCTAACAAACCTCCTTATAGAGTTTCTCAAGCTCAACAAGAGAAGATTATGCGGCAAGTGCATGAGTTAGTTGAGAAGGGCATGGTTAGGCCTAGCTCATATCCATTTTGCTCACCTGTGCTATTAGTGCAAAAGAAAGACGGCACATATCGTATGTGTGTGGACTATAGAGCACTAAATAGGATCACTATCAAGAATAGGTTTCCCGTTCCACGGGTAGAAGACCTATTTGATAAGCTACAAGGATCGACCTACTTCAGTAGGATTGACCTAAAAAGTGGCTATCATCAAATAAGGATAGTTGATCAAGACATTGTAAAGACCCCATTTCGCACTACATTTGGTCTTTACGAATACATTGTCATGCCTTTTGGCTTGATCAATGCACCAGCCACATTCAACCGCTTGATGGAGAAGCTGTTCAGGACTCATCGAACCTTCACTGGAGTGTTCTTTGATGATATTATCATCTACTCTAATTCATGGAGGAACACAAGCAACACCTCCAGGTAATATTTCAAGTTTTAAGAGAGAATAAACTTTATGTTAATCAAAAGAAAAGTGAATTTTTCTTGCAAGAGATTCAGTATTTAGGTCACATTATCTCTCAAGATGGCATCGAAATGGATCCATCCAAGTTAGAGTTAATAAAAGGATGGCCTAAACCAAGGAATCTTCATGAACTAAGAAGCTTTATAGGTATGTGTGCATACTATAGACGCTTCATAGAAAAGTTCTCACAAATTGCGGGACCATTACATGACCTAACAAAGAAAACCGTTAGGTATACATGGTCTGCTAAGGAGAACAATGCTTCGAAAAGCTTAAAGAAAAGCTTATCTCTCAACCTATGCTTACACTACCGGATCTCTCAAAACCATTTGAGGTCCAATGTGATGCTTGTGGTGATTGCCTTGGAGCTGTTTTTCTCCAAGAAGGGCATGCCATAGGCTATGAGAGTCGAAGGCTCGACCCTGTTGAGCAAGATCTAGGCATATACGAAAAGGAACTCCTTGCAGTTCTACGTGCCTTAGACTCATGGAAGCACTATTTATTGGGGACTCCTTTCATTTTGAGAACGGATCACCAAAGTCTTAAGTACTTCATGACACAGACCAAGCTCTCCGACAAACAAATGAGGTGGGCAAATTTCCTTTCGCAATTTCATTTTCATATTGCTCACATTGCTGGCAAGCATAATCAAGTAGCTGATGCACTCTCAAGACGGCCGAGAGTGAATGCGGTTTCCATAGCAACTCACAATGATGTATCTTCAATGATAGATGAGTATGCTATTGATCCCGATTTTAGAGATGTGATTTCAGCCCTTGCATTAGGGAAGAAAGAAGAACCATTTACCTTACAAGATGGTTATCTTCTCTATGGCAATAGACTATGCGTTACTAACTCACTACGTGAGAAAGTAATGTATGAATCTCATGCTCCACCTTATGCGGGGCATAGAGGGATTCAGTCTACCTTAAAAGGAATTGAAAAATATTTCTATTGGCCTACCATGAAAGTGAACATACAAGAGTATGGTTCCAAATGTGTGGTATGCCAAAAGACAAAATTTGATAGAGGGAAGCAACTTGGATTTCTTCAACCCTTGCCAATCCCTAATTCACCATGGGAGAGCATATCCGTGGATTTTATCTTTGGATTGACTAAGTCTATCCATGGGAATACGGGAATATGGATGATAGTAGACAGGTTCAGTAAACAAGCTCATTTTATACCTGTCAAAAATACTATCAAAGCCCATCAAATGGCAACCCTCTTCATTTCACAAATTTTTAAGTACCATGGCTTGCCAATGTCCATAGTGTCGGATACTAGAATGACCAGTAATTTTTGGAAGGGTCTCTTTGAGAATTTAGGGACAAGACTAAACTTCTCTTCGGCCTATCATCCACAAATGGATGGCCAAAGTGAAATAGCTAACCTAACAATTCTTGATCTACTAAAGTCCTATGTAACGAAAGTAGACCAAAGATCCCAATGGGAGAAGTACTTACCCTTAGTGGAGTATGCTTACAATAACACTGTACATACTTCCACGAGAAAAGAACCTTTCGAGGTAATTGAGGGAAGATCAAAAATTCCCTTGCTACTTAAGGTACATGGGAAGATCTTCGCTACAGATGAGTATAGCCAAGACCTACAAGAATCTTTTCAAAAGATTAAGGATGCTATCTCTATCTCACAGCAAAGGCAAAAGGATGCTGCTGACAAGCACAGAAGAGCCCAAACCTTTAAAGAAAACGATTGGGTCTTGTTAAAGTTTTCCAAGGCTCGATTAAGGCACACGACAGGCAAGAATCCTACGGGCCACCAAAAGTACTATGCTAAACTAGCAAAAAGTTACTATGGTCCCTTCCAGATTCTTAGGCCAATCAATGAGATGGCCTATCAACTCAAGTTGCCCAATCATTGGCTCATACACAATGCTTTCCATGTGAGCCTATTAAAGCCTTACAAAGGAGAGCCACCTCAACAACCAACTATTGAAGACCCACCGGAGATCGAGGACCGAGAGGAGGTGCTGCAGCCCGAGTCCATTCTCCGACATGAAGACAAGGTACTAAGAGGTGGTAAGACTATCCGACGATATCTTATTAAGTTTCAGAATTATCCTTTTGAAGATGCTAGATGGATGCAAGGCATACAATTAAAGGATAACCTAAACCTTGTCAATGCTTACAATGCTTCCCAAGAGTAAGCAAATGTACAAAATGTTAAAAATGAACAAAGTTTTTGTCTTATAAGACTCTCTTTTTCTTTATTTGCGCACAAAAATGAAGTAGTATGCATGCTTAGATCAAGTTTGTGGAGATGACGTCTCCCAAACACCAAGTAGAGCTTGTCACTCTACTATGGAAGACTGATAGGACTGATGTGCAGACATGCTTGCGGCAGCCTCAGGCTCTCAAGCGCCAAATGGACTACTCATCCATTATGGAATGATGTCGTAGGGTAACATAGGGATCCTCTACCCGCTAAGGAAAGGACTCATGAATATGATTTATCTTCTCTACACCATAGTCGAGGACGACTATGATTTCAAGAGAGAGGTAATGTCATAATAATCAATATCTAATTCTCTTAAATGATTTTCTCATATTAAACTGATCATTTAATGTGGGGAAGTGCCGGGGGAGAAAAAGCTAGAATATTGGTTAAGTTAAGCTGAGCGGCCAAAGTAGGGATCCAAAGGGGGGGGCATCTGCAAAAGAGCCATGTGCAACAATGGGCTAAAAAGACCCTAAGGTTCAGCCCATTAAGACTTCCAAAATGCTAAGCTTCCAAAATTCAAAGGTTGTGTCCAAAGGTCAACCCTAGGGAAAATTGGATGCTTTGTGTGTGCCCTAAAAGTCTGTGCACATGCCTACATGGGAGGGGGCGAGACCTTCTTCTAGGGGATGAGAGAGAAAGCCACACACACACACACAGGCGCCCTTTACACAAAGAGAATTAGGGACACATGTCAGCTCCCTAGGCCAGATGCCCACAAGGTGTGCCCAATTCCTATTGGATGGCCTTGGATGTGGACCAATGAGATTTAGACTAGAGCAAATCTAGTTTAATTAATTTAAAAACATTTAATAAAAGAAACCAATGAGAATTAAGTCTCCTAGAAGACTATTGGGTAGTTTCCCAAGGGGTCCAATGAGCATTCAAGAGCCTAATGGCTTGCCTGATTCCTATTGGCCAGGAGGCAAAGGGGTCCAATGAGAGTTTAGTTTAATTATTTAATTACCTAAAGCTCTCACAAAAGGGGAAAGGGGGACACATGTCAAAAGGCTATCACTTATGCTGTTTAAATGTGATTGGCTTGACTTAGGGAGAGTCAATGAGGCTGTAGCAAGAGCAAAGAGCAAGGGGGCTCGCCCAAGAGAGAGAGAGGGCTGATCTTTGAAAGGAATTATCACACACACACTCACACAATCTCATGTGTGAAGAAAGAGAAGACTATCTCTTCCCAAGCTTTAATGGAGAACTCATCACCTACTCCAAGCTTGTGAGATAGAAGCCTACATCAACACTCTCTTGGCATGTGGATGCAAATCCAACCAAGAGACAAGCTTCAATGCATGCTCATCTCCTCTACCAAGCTAACTACTAAGCTAAGCTATGCTAATATGAGTGATTATGTGAGGAGATGTACATCTTTCTCGTAAAGTACTCCTTCTTCCTCTCAATCTACTCTCATACCCTGCTAGCTCTCACCATCTTCGAAGGTGTGTGAGGTCTTGGGTCTGAGAACGGGGATAATTCAAGTTGTGTTTGTTAAGTGTTTTGCTTAGTGCATGAAGTTTCCATCTTCATTGCACTAGCTAGTCTTGAAGGAACACAAAGAATTGTATTGTACAATGTCTCTCTTGATGGGAGAAACCATAATACAAAGCCTTTTGGAGGGGGGACCGGCTCCATCAAATCTGGTCCTCAACTGTTGTCAATAGCTTAATCTCTCTCTCTTTTGAAAGTATTGTTGATGCTATATAACTAGGTGTTATGCTTTTTGTTGCTCTCTCCACCCAAGCACTCTTGTAATTCTCATTAGGAATCTATTCTAATGAAATGCCCACTATGTTCATGTTAATTTATGCTACACATAAGTTATTAAGCCATTAAATGTTACAAGGGGTGATCAGCAAGTGAAAGACAACATATGGTAAAGTCGGGGTGCAATTATGAGAATGTTGCGAGAAGCCCGATTCGATCAATTTTTGGACAAAATGACAAATTTTCCAAAAAGAGGTAAACGGAGTCCAAACAGAGAAATTTTGAGCCTAAAGTGCATCACGTGTGATAGGATAGGATCACATGTCACATTTCATGGCAAGTGGCTCAGGGACCCCCACTGTAAGATATTTTCAGCCCACTTACCTCATTTCTACTATTCACATTTAGAGAGAGAGCTAGAGAGACCTAGACCGTGCGGACTTTGACGACTTTGTACGATGCACATGGGACACTGACTAGTGTCAGATAAGAGAGGTAGAATCCTCACCATTTTCCCTCCTTGTTGTATGCTAGCTTCATGCAAAAAACCCTACAAAAATGGCAATGTGGCATCGCGGGGAGGAGACCAAAATGGGACCATAATGCAACAACTACAAACCTGATAGTTACAAGACTTGATAGGGGGTTAGCCCAATCCTAGAGGAACATGTCTATGACCTCCTATGCTGGTTTAGGCCAGTCAAAAAACCCTAACTTCTTGGAGCTTGTAGAAGACAATGGGGAAAAAAGTTTTCAGAATGCCACTAAATTTCAGGAGTAGGTGCTCCTTGAGGTCATCTACAAGACAATTTCCTCCAGGGACAACTGCCAGAAGAAGGTCAAAACATTGAGCTAGGCTTTGAACACACTGAGCATCATATGACTCTCACAGCCAAACAGTCCGTCCGTTTGACACCAAACTTCACGAGCATCATCGACATACCATCAACTACGTCCAAAATATATGGTCAAATGTCAAGGACAATTGTCTCTGACCATCTCCTCTCAAAAATATGCAATTTGAGTGACAAATTTCCCAAAAGGGTATCCATCATGCGAAACGCTACATCTAAGCCATGGGAAGGTGTGCAACTTGCTTGGGTGATCAAGCTTAAGAATATTCATCACACAAAGGAATCCACAAATGAAAAGATCCATTTCAAAGATTGGAATGCCAAACAGGGAGTTTTTATGCTGTTGACGGCCAAACATAGAAGGAGCTTTCCCAACCTTTTTCGTACATTATTTTTGAAGCGGAATGACATTTTTGTGATATTTCAGTGGACGATATTTTTTATGGGAACAAGCCTCTAGTGAGGAACTATACATAAGCTAATTTTTGTAACTCTAAGCCAACTTTGAATTAATCAAATCCAAAGTTTACTATGCATTGTGTCTCAGAGAGAGAGAGAGAGAGAGAGAGAGAGAGAGAGAGAGAGAGAGAGAGAGAGAGAGATTTCCACTCTTCCCTACGCGCTCTATGGAACCTCCATTTCAAAAGCGACACCACCAATATTTTAGCAACATCTAGGGCTTCCATTGAACGCCAGTTTTTCAAAATTTGGATGTCGTCGCAAAGCGAGTTCCTACGAGCTTCTGGGTGAGTTTTATTTCAAGCTGTGTGTCAGCTTGGTGATTTCTTTATAGCTATGGGTTCACGGCGAGTAGAGCTATAGATTAGAACCATGCACAACAAAAAATAATGATCTGTATTTTGTTTCCTGTCTTTACTCGCGATTGTCGCATGAGGTGGTTTGAGGTAGGATACCAAGTCATAGTCCATAGTTTATTGATCTCTTGATGAGGAGAGCGTGTCCTATGAGTTTCATGACATTTCAAATGCATTTGATATAGTTTTGGATAGCATGAGCATCATAGGTTGAGTTGCTTTTACTCGTTCATAGAGCGTTTAGATTTCATTTTTGAGTAGAGATTGTCTTTGAAGGTCAAAAAGGTGCTTGACATCCATCTTCTTGTTTCCATGTGCCTACAGGTTAAGATTTGTCCTTGGATGACATAGAGCTGTTGGTTTTGTTCTCGTTATGCTAGCATCCGCCCGCGACATAGCTGCCAACATTGGTGCCACTGCTGGGGATGAAGCCCTAGGTGGGTGACCTTAGACTAATCCTATGAGGTGGGAGTCCCTCTAATTTTCTAGGGTATTCTTTTTATCTTAGCTTAGTTAGGATCCAAAGAGAGGTGCTAAGGAGCGCTTGCCCTGCCTTATCACCCGTGTAGATGGTTTTTAGTTTGGATTTGTATATTTTTTGGTATTTGAGTGGTTGATGAGGTGATAAAAGAACTAGCTAGCCATTGTGTGGCCGTTAAGTGTTTTTCTACTCACAATCACAAAATCCCATTTTTTATGTTTAGGAGTAGCTTTAGGTAGATGATTTGATCTTGATCTAGAGTTCTCCATCAATGAAGATTTTCTTGAATTTTTTTTGCATTCAAATCTTCAAAAGAATTTGATTCTTAGTCAAAACATTGAAAAAACAAAGTTCACAAAACGGTTATGCATGGCTGAGGGTTTCTGAGAACATAAGAAGACATTTGGAAGGGCTCTACACATAAAAATCTCAAATTTGCAAAGCTACACATTATACATGTATAATGTCTCAAGGGATAAAAAGAGACCAAAATTGTGAAAACTGACTATACCAATGTGTTCAAAAGGGTCATTGTACCCTAGTAACACCTAAAGTAAGGAGTTTTGGCATAGAATTGAGGATGAAAAGTCAAAAGATGGACTGTTTGTGGACCGAAAAGAAAAAGCTTGTGTTTGTTGACAATTTTGAGCTTTAAATCTTGTCTTAAACACATGTACATGTTGCTAATAATAAGGGAAACTTAGAATAGAAACACATCTGAAATCTGAGATGATAGACATCATACTCCTATGATGTATCTAGCTTAGATTTGGGTGTTGATCTGCATAACTGGCATCACTATAGCACTTGGATGGTAGTTCTAAGATTTATTGCAAGGTTTCACATCATTTGGAGAACCAACATGACGTTTAAAGAGAATTTTACAAATTCTAGCCGATAACCATGAAAAGTGGTGAATTAGTGTAAAATTGACATAAAAACCTGATTTTGAGCATATATACTTGGTGTACTCATAGAGGACATCCTTGGACAAAAATAGAAGTCTAATCTGAGGGAAAATACATCATATGTGTATGATGTGTTTTGTACTAGAGTAGAGTCAAATTGTACAAGTAAGTGCTTCCTAGTGCCCTAAATCATTTAAGGAGTCCATAGCCTAAATTCCATTGCATTTGGACCAACTTTTGAGCTTGAAAAGACCAACAAACATTCCAAAAATTATGCACACCCGATCTGGGTATAACTTGCACAAAATTGGATCAATTTCAATCTTGAAAGATTGTGAAAGTTACTTGCATGATAGAGAATATCTAGAGAATAAATCTTCTCTCTTGCCAGATAGACATTATACGTGTATAATGTCTAAGGGCCAGAATTAGAGCTTATTTGATTGGATTGAGCCTGTTAGATTGTTCAAATCAACTCTAACAGCCCATTTTACCAGTCAAATTAGTAATAAGAACACACATAGGAAACCAACCCTGTCCAAAACAAACTTCGGATGAAAAGTACCTCCATGGTCTTACTAATCAGTACTAAATATTTCAAAAGTGAGAATGACTATTTGGCAAAGATTTGCAGAGTCTAAAGGTTTGTGTAGATGGCCATCAGCAAGGTCCAGCAAGTCAAGACCAATCGGAAGTACAATTAGTCAACCAATTAGAGAGCTGAAAGAATATCCAGAATAAGAAATTACAGAGAGAACTTTTGAGGTAAAGGTTTGGATTGATAGTTGTGTGCTAAGGTGTTGATGTCTTTAAGATCAGGAAGAAATATCCAAAGAGACTAGCAATCACAAGGAGACCAGGTCAGCTTAGTGTCTACTGATGAGGAGAGTGTGACCCAAGCGAGAATAGATCCACTAGAACCAATTACAGAAGACGGTACTGGGACTGACACATCTTCTAAACAATCTATTTACCTCATGGCTGTTCAAAAAACCAATGTTAACCAACCAAGCCAAGTAGGAGGAGGTAGCACCTCTAACCCCACATGGATAATTAGGTTTACAACCCTTTACTTAGAAGGACCAAATGCCCATGAGGCTCTAGTGTATGCTGATGAAAGGGGATGTAAGATCATATGTATTGAGGAAAAACCAGCCAAAGGAGTGGACACCCTTCTAGTTTATGATTATGGGGATGGATTTTGTGATGATGAGGGAATACATCACCTCATTGTTAAGGATCCAAAGAACTATAATAAATACAGGAACAATGTGGTAAAAGGGAAGACGGTTTCTGAAATCACCAAAATACCTACTCGGATAGATCTTCCTATGTCCATCATGGTGTTTGTTAAGAAGGTGACTAAAGTGGTGACCAGCCAAAGAATGGTAGGAACCTACGAATACCTGAACGGAGAGTCAAAACCTATTTCCGATGTCTAGCACCTTACACCTTTGAGTTAAGCACAAAAAAGACTTTACACTTGTTCTTGTATGAATGAGGTGAAGGGAGTGTCATAATATATGTTGACACATACGGACGGCAGTATGTGCAGAAAGAGAAAGCGGAGGTAGCGAGATTGATAGTCACTGGAATAATTACCTCAGATTTTTTTGCAACTTGTTCTTGTATGAATGATGTGAAGGGAGTGTCATAATATATGTTGACACATACGGACGGCAATATGTGCCGAAAGAGAAAGCGGAGGTAGCGAGATTGATAGTCACTGGAATAATTACCTCAGATTTTGTTGCAACTTAAGGACTAAACCCTACCTCTAGAAATTCTACCAATCCCTTTGAGCAAATAGAGGATACGGCCATATTTTTAACTAGGCAAGCTAGAATGGTAGAAACCCCAATTTTTCCTTCATATCTCAACCCAAATCCTAAAACGTTGCAATCTTGGTTGCGACCACAGTAACAAGGGAACAAGATTTCTATAGAGGAGAAGTCCCTATTACAAACGTATCATATGTGACCCCTATAGTATCATCAATGCCCACTTATTCTTACTCTTATCCCAAGGAGAGCAAGGGACCAACAAAAGTGCGGACCACACAAGGAACCACCTGTTGAAAGGACAGATAGAGGATACAGGATGGAAGAAGTAGTTGACAAAAGATTGAGACATGAACAGGACCCTGTAAGGGGAAAAGGACGAGGATATTCCATAGTCAGGCTGGCAGATCACTAATGTGCTAGACCCTCTCAAGTCTAGAAATGAGTATACAAAAAATATTCAGGGGAAAGAGACCCTGGAGACCACGTGGCAATGTTAAGTTGAGAGTGATCCGAGCGGAAGAGGTCAAGGACTTTGATACACATTTTGCAGGATTTGGCTTACCTTGGAGGAAGACGCCGCCACATGGTTTGATTCTATTGAGAGGCAAGATTTTGATGAATTTGTGGAGGAATTCTCTCAAAGACGGATAACCAACAATAGTGTCTCTAAAATCCATAAGATCAAGCAAAAAGAGGGAGAATCTGTCAAGAAGGAAACCCTACAATTGAAATGATAAGTAAAACTTTACCCAATGAAAGGATTACCTACTCAATCCCGACTCATGTTGATATTTTTCCAAGGATGAAGAAATGAAGACCTTCAAAAGAATTTGTATATGAAGAAAAGGCCCACTCTGAATGAGTCAAGCAAAGAGGCTTTATTCCTAGTAGATAATTGTGCGATCTACAAGGATGGAGATCAAAGAGAGAGATGATGATTCATCATCTCAACAAAGTGGAACTAAGTCCATGAAATGAGCACAACAAAACAAACCAGAGGTAAATCAAGAGCGACTCATAGAGGAGATGCTGAAGAGGACTAGTCCATTTGCTAAACCAGAGACTAAGCAACTAAAAGTGGTGTGCCATCAAACAGAAATGGACGAATGACGTGACTGAGGAATGCTACTACAATGAGGGTTATGTGAGAGAATGACAGTATGTTCCCTAAGCACAAGGAGCACTGCCTCAAATACCACCAATGCCTATATATATAACAAGGAATTTGCCAGGACCAATAGGGGTTGAGAGACCACAACTAGTTTTAGGGCAACAACCACCACTCTCAAGAGCAAGACCAATAGGTGTGAGGTATACGCCCACTATGGAAGAACCGGAGGAACAAGCCTTAGCACCTGTACCTATATATTACAAAGAGCCAAGTGGAACTATGGCTTGTCTGTCAAATCCCCCAACCCACCAAGAGCAAGATGGGGATGGGGTCCTTGACATGTCTCTAGGCCTATTGAAAAGTTAGAGTTTCCAAACAAGAAAAATCCAAGAAATAGACTTTTACCATAAACAATGGATTGGGTCTATAGCCCTAGAGGAAGACCTACTCCTGTCTCATAGCAAAAACGAGACAATATTTAAGAATCTAAGACTGTTTCATCCCTATAACTTTCAAAATTTGGGCTAAGCTATTCTCAGTTAGCACTTTTTTCCCTCTAACAGATGTGGGGACAAAGCTATTGGTGAATTCCTCTTCCGATTGGAGAAGTTTATTAAATGATTTTAGTGTACGGGAATGGATAGTTATCTGATTAATCAGGTCCACCCATCCATGATTGACAACCTTAGTCAATCCCCACTTACCACCCCGCACTCACATATGATCCTTTTGTCTCCTAATTACTACCACATGTGTTTTAACACTTAAAATAATGGATTTCCTTTTTAACTTTTTATCATAGCTATTCATTAAGACAATTAATTGAAATAAGCATTGAAAACAATCTTTTAGAAAACAAACATCTTTTGTAATAGGAATTATTCTGCAAAGTTTTGATGAATATTTTTGTATAGAGTACATTTTGTTCATTCCAGTGTTTTTCCACAGTATAGGATTTCATTTTAATCGTTCTCGTGAAGTTTCAAATTTTGACCCGAGACACCCCTCGGGAGCCAGTTTCGAGGGTACTATGGTCAAAATTTGGAAAAGTTTTGTATGTAGCACTTGTAGACCTCAACACGAGGAAAAATAATGCTTCTTTGTGTTTTTGCTGGTTCCTGAATTTTGCTGCCCGTTTCAGCCCGTAGATTAGAGAAAAAGTGAGAAAATGCTGTTTTAGACAGTTTTTGTGAAAAGTGCTAACTTGCGGGTAAATTTTTGGGCAAATTGAGTAGGATATGGATTTTTTGCGTCTCATGACTTTCGAAGAGCTCAATGAGACGAACAAATTCATGTGAGACGAACCCGATCAAATTCTGAATCGTTTGGGAGTTATGGCTCGCTGAAAATGGCCAAAAACTTACCAAGTTGCGAGTGTGGGTTGTGTTTTGTGGTTCTTATGCGTTTGAATGCAGGACATCTCTTTTCGGAACCTATTTTGGACCATTTTTGCTAAAGACTAAGAGAGGGACGAAAATAGCCACTTTTTGGCCTCGCGTGAAGAAGACAGCCTGTGGAGAAGAAGGCTATTCTACAGGAAGGCGCCTTGTGATTGAGATTGGGAGTGAGATTGAGATTGAGAGGGAGAGTGAGAGTGCGATTGAGAACTATGCACATATTAAGAGTGAGATAGCTCGGGAGTGGTCGGGAGGTTGATACGAGCTACGATCTTCTTGTACTCGGGAATTGATTTCATATATACATCTCTGATTTCCTGCGTCTACTCTGTGTACTTGCAAATTTCTGTTATTCAGTTGTTGTATTCCTGTGTCTCGTCACATCTTTAGACTTAAGACAAGGTACCATCACTTATAGTATATATTGAAATTTTTTTGACACGTACTCCACTTGTCTCAAGCACACCTATACATGGGTGAATAAACAACATCCTTCCTTATTTATAAACAGGGTGGAAACCCATCACCCAAAAGTTCAGGCACCCATACACTAGTATCAATTTCCATACAACCGGGCAGCTCCCCTAGGATACAACCAATACCCTAATTAGTATCCACAAACATACACCGGTAGGATGTACAGACTCCATGTACATGGGAAAAACTGACTCCTCACTAGCTGACCAACCATCATTACTCATCACCTGAACTGAAAATATTCCAAGGAATGAGAGGTGTCTTGAGACAAGCTGTCTTAAGGATGACGAATCATTCTTTCCTAAGTCAACCAGCCTTATCCCAAACATTTCCTTCCGAGTTTACAAACAAGTGCTCGCGGGATTTCTTGGAAGAAATCTTCCGTTTCGGCCAGTTTTACTTTTTCTAATTCCTTACTCTCTCTTTAGGTATGCAATGTTAATAATTAAAGAAAATTCAAATGAACTAAACTTAATTATAACGAGGACCCACCTGGGACTGATCTAGCATTTATTGTAGCACTGGGGCCTGTACACTCTCATCAATCAACCTACTACTAGGCCCGACCTCATCGTTGTGCGACGCTCTGGTTATTTTTGGAGCTCGGTCCTCATTATCAGATGTAGAATTTTCTCACGTGCCATAACTTTTTATCCTTATAAAAAAGGACGTCTAATCTATAAATTATCCAAAAGTTAGACTTAAACTTTGTATTCAATCTTAACCCAATCAAGGTTAAATTTTTAGTCTTAATTGGCAAATTCTTGACCTAGTAATTTCTTCTTTAGCCATTGAATTTTAAACTTGGAGTATGCTTATTTTGAGCTTAATAATTATTCAGTTTATATTATCCTAAAGATTCCATTTGATCAACTTTATATCATTGGTTTACACTTACTGTAATTTTCCTAGAAACTTTTGTTCTCAAAGTCTATTTATTTTAATTAATCTTTAGCTAAAAAAGGACTTTTGGTCAGCTATAATTTTCTAAACTAACTAATTAACTATGGTATAATTATCACAAGTAGATAATGATATTTTTGACACCTTTGGTAATTATCTTTTAATTTTCCAACTCAATAATCTAATTTCCACCTTTAATTTTCAACTAGAATTAGTCTAGTTTGACTTAGATAAATATCTCTATTACTTCTCTAACCTTAAGATAATTATGATGCCTTTTTTATAATGTAAAACAACTGTGATAAATAGCATATAATTATGTAACATGATTTAGTAATTTCCCTCTTTCATTTTAAGCTAATTTTTTTAATTTTAGCTTAATTAAATACTTAGATTAATTATCTATTAATGAGGTAATTACCCTATGTTTCTAGTAGTGTTTTCTAATTGTGATAATTAACTTAAGAATTTTTTAGCTAACTAAGTGGTTTCCTTCTAGTTTTTCGATTAAAATACCTAATTTTTGCCTAATTAATTGTAAAAGCTAATTACAAAATTAAGAGATAATTTTACTAGCTTCTTGATAGTCTAATATAGCTTTGAAAATTATCTTATACCAATCTAAGTTTAATTAGTATAATTAACCTTAATTTAAGACCAAAAATAATAATTTTAGTCCTAATATGACTTAATAAATAATTAGATTAATATCCCTAATCTTAATTAGGTAATCAACAAAATATTAAAAATTAAGAGAGTAATTTAGATTGTAAGTAAGTTTAATCTTCTTATTAAACAGTACAACAATAGAAAAGAGTAAATCCTAATACTAACCATGCCGCCGAGAGAACTCAAAATGTCCATCAGGACGTTTAAGACCTTCCTGCCTGCGTACTCGTTCTCGTACGATGTGGGGTCATGTCCTGTCATCGACCACTGTTCAAAACATACAAAGAATCCATTATGTTAGAATTTAAAAGTACAAATAGATGTAACTACCAAACCTAAAGAGCAATGTGAAAACACTTACAAAATCGGCCTCAAATGATGCCCACCCGCCGCTCCCCAAGTGCTGCGAGCTCCTTGTCTCTACTCATGCTTTGGGTGCCTCCTTTTGTTGCTTCCACTTGTTAAGATTCTCGTGTGCTGCTTGCTTTGCATTCTTCCAATCTTTTTTGGCCAGCCAATCTAGTCTGTTCCACCTATGCTTTTTTTCTTTTTTCACTTCAGAACGCTTGTGCTTGCAATATTTGCGCATTCGAACCTTCATCAAGTCTTCATTGAAGCAGTCATCCCATGTTGACACAAGAAACTCATCATGCAGCATGCTGATGACTTCGTATTTTAATTCACTTGGTACTTCACTTGAGGTGTGTAGTATGTAGTGTCTAAACACCTGAGAGCAAAAACCGCGCATGCGCAAGATCACCTTCTTGCCTTCATCATCCAAGATGATGCCTCCGCTGAAGTCGGCGAAGTAAGGCAAGCCCTCTCGCCTGTGATGCGTGAACTTGGGTGTCCCGGTAGGGGTCTCTAGGGGCATGTTGATGGGGGTACAGACGTCAGGTGTCTCCACTGGAGTCTGTGCTCTGAAGCGAGGAGTATCGACTAGGCTGACTCTCGGAGGAGTAGGTAGTGGTGTGTAGGCAGGAACGGCCGTCTGCCATGCAAAACCTGGTGTAGATGGTGATGCTTTTTGTCAATTTGTTCCACCCTAAAATGTCAACCTTTACACCATGCTGCTATGTATGAATTATACTACAACCAACAAAGATTATGAGTGGCCATTCAAACATCTAGAAAGTCACTAGTCGTACATTGCAAACTTACCTTGGTCGTGCAACGCCGAGAGTACTCCCACTTCTCCTCAGTCACTTCTTCACTGCACTGTTGTGCGCTTTTCAATTGGTTGTGAAACCATCTTAAGCTTATGAATGTTGGTAGGCTCTCCAGAGCCGTTGGATAATGCAGCGATGGTCGTCTTCCCCATCTGCACTCGATCCGTGCCCTTTGTCGCTCTTGATTTGCATCCTCGTATTGTGAAAATACACTTTTGCATCACTAGATTGTGAAGCATGCAAAATTGATTGATTCTAGCCTCCACATCTTTCGTCATCTTCTTCTCAACCCCGAGATTTTAGCCTCGTCGATCTCTTCCCAAAAAGCCATCGTGTAACACATGATTCTCTGGAAGATACGCTTGATGAACTTTGTAGATTTTCTTCTTCAATGAGGGCGCCCAACGTGCATTCAGTCTAGGGCCACATGTGACAACATGCTCTGTATCCTCTTGTTTGAATCCCTGCATGTATACACATGACAATAGATAAGCTTGAGAAAAACCAAGATTTATAGTGTTTAAATTTGAGTGTAAATCACCTGAGCATTTTGTTAGTCCGAGATAGTCATGCATGGTCCACATTAGAATGCCTCTAATCAAAGCATTCCGTCAACTTGTGTACTGGCTCGTATCCACCACTTCTATGCCAATCCACAATTGTTGTAGCTCTTCCAATAGTGGACAAAGATACACATCCATATTCTTCACTTTATACCACCCCGACACAATCAAGCTTAGCCACAGGTGCCCCTTCTTGGTATTCAACCACGGGGGAATGTTGTAATTGACGATGACAACGGGCCATACAATGTAAGATGTTGGTCTTTCACCAAATGGATTTACGCCATCCATAGCCATGCCTAGGTGCAAATTTTGAGCTTCCATGGAAAAATCCAGCCATGTTTCGTCTATATGTTTCTAGTCTATGCAATCTGTAGGAATCTGTAGCACACCATTGAAAGATTATTCTCCTCATGCCATGATGCTAGGGCAGCCATGGACTTACATTCAAAGAAATGCTTGATGCGAGGAAGCAGAGGAAAATGTTGCAAAATCTTTTGTGGAATTTTTGTTCCGTGGAGATCTACTTGATATCTCTCGGAATCACATTTTGGACACTTCTCCATGTCTATATATTAGCCTCTAAAAGAATGCAATCGTTAGGACAAGCATAAAACAAATTGTAATCCATCCCCAAGTTTTGCAAGATCTTTCTTGCTTACTCTCTGGAATCTGGAATCACATTATCAGCTGGCAGTATGTGCTCTTGAGCAATCTACACAGCAAAAAAATGCGGTACAATTGTGTAAGTAATATATCATATTATTATACATCTAGAGTTTTTTTATTAAAGTAAACACATTGTAATGGATCACCTAAAAAGCATTGTGATGCTAGTGTCACTCCATCCAAACTTTGCCTGTATGTTGAGAAGAACCAGGAGTGCCTTCAATCTAGACACACGTGCTCCATCATACAATGGCGTATCCGCTTCACTTTTCATATCATCATAGATAAGCCTTTCTGAATTCATGATCATCTCAATCATTTCATGAATATCGGGCTCAAACATTGCCTCGATGTGAATGTGGTTTGCATGATCATCCTCCAAGCTGTCAGAGGCTACATCTATTGACCAAAGCGCCTACGAACACGTCTATTGGGTTGCAAGATTGTTGCCTGTTGGCCAGCATCAAAGTCCGATGATTTATAATTGGCAACAACTCGATCTATAATAGATGGATCAAACTCACCAAATTTGCGAACATGCTGCAAAGAAACGCATCTTGTCCATGGCACATCATGCTTGCATTGATTACAAGGATATAAGATCCTTGTTGAGAGATAGGTGTTTCGATTGGACGGCCCCACATCCTCGTCACTACTCATAATGAAGGTAAAAACCTTATAACCTAGACATAAATTTAATCTTCTATTGGCATCCTCTGTATTTTCTCTCTCTCTCTCTCTCTCTCTCTCTCTCTCTCTCTCTCTCTCTCTCTCTCTCTCTCTCTCTCTCTCTCTCTCTCTCTCGCTCGCTTTGTTCACAATGTTAACTACCTCACATTCTCTGGTCATGTCCAGTCCCCGTACACCTTGGTCTAGAGTTGCACGGAGATCAAAATCACCGAGTTATAATCTTGTCTTTATTGGTCAATGCCTATATTTGGTGGTACGAGAAATCTACACACCCACGTCTACATGATAGTGCATGTAGTGCACAAAACCCCTTTGCCTCTTCTCTAGCTGTAGCAATTCACAACATCTTAACATCTCTTCGCAGTAGATCTTTGTTCAAGGGATCACTCAGCACATTACATGTTGACCTCCAATCTGAGTATCATGCCATTGAAAGCTTTCCAACTTAAGGTTGTATCCGTAATCCCTCTCATTTTTTTTACCATAATCTTAAATCTAATCTAATTGAACATGTGGTGATTCACGGCTAATTGAATATGGTTAGTATGTGAGTTAATAGGGTACATATTTTGAAGGAAATATACATATTGTTGTGTAACTACTGTTTGTTGGGCAAAGCATGCCTTCATTGGCATGCACTAAAATCTAACCTAAATCTCATCTAATCTTAAATCGAACATAAATCTAGATCTAATCTAATCTTAAACTCAAAATAAACCTAAATCTAATATAATATTAAATCTAATCTAAACCGTAAATGTAATTTAACTTAAATCTAAATTTACTCTAGTTAACCTTAAATCTAAATCTAATCTAATATTAAACTCAACATAAACCTAAATCTAATTCAATTTTAAATCCTAAACCTAAATGTAATCTAACTTAAGTCTAACATAGCTAGTTAATCTTTAATACTTCCCTAATTATAAATCTAACCTAATATTAATCTAATGTAAATCTAAATCTAACCTAATCTTAAACTCAACATAAACATAAATCTAAATGTAATCTAACCTAATCTTTCTCTCTTTGTTTTCTCCCCTTAGCTCTCTCTTTTGTCTTCTCCCCCTCTCTCTCTCTTTGGTTTTTTATTCTCTCTCTCTTTCTCCCTCTTTCTCTTTCTCTTTGTTTTCTTCTCTCTCTCTCTCTCTCTCTCTCTCTCTCTCTCTCTCTCTCTCTCTCTTTTACTCTCGTAATGTGTGTGTGTGTATGCATTCTTTGTTTATGCATGTATGTGTGTGTGTGTGTTTTGTTTATGCATGTGCTCTCTCTCTCTCTCTCTCTCTCTCACTCACTCACTCACTTTGGCACAACTGCAAGGCCTTGTGGAAGGGTTCATTTGGTTTTGTAACTCCAATAACATGCACACCTGGAAGGTTCACAGCATAGTTGAAGGGCCACCAGGTCTAGCTCCCGGTTGTTGGGTGGTCATAGAGGGCACAAATTTGCAACCTCAAGAGGTAACACAATTGCAAGCCAATGGATTTGTTTTGCAAGCAGGTGTGACATCAGCAAAAAGAATGCATGAAATAGTTTCATTGAACTAAAGAGTTGCTATCAGCATCCATCCCAAATTTAGAGATGGAAAGATTGTGAAATGGAGATCTGATTCACGATTAACGAAGGAGTTTAATGGAAAGATTGAAGTGGGTAGAACCATGGAAGCAAAGGTGGTGCGAGAGTTCATTGTGGTTTGCAATGAAACACATGTTTTTCATGCTAAGAATGTGGGGTCAAGTGCAAAGGGAGTGACATACTCTGTGACAATGTGAGATTTTCCTAGATGTACTTGCGAGGATTTTCAGAACCGAGAAAGCAAGCGCCTTGTGTATATGCCATGTAAGAACATTTACTTTATATTTTTGCAAGTACTTGGCCTTGACCCTCATGCTCATGAGTTCATGCATCAGGCTGCTCTAACAAAATTGGAGTTAGTTCAAGCACTTGGAGGTTCATGGGGGCTGATGCAGCCTTGAAGGCTTGTGGACCTTGCAATGGTTTTGAGAAGTAGTTTTTTGGGTGATATGTGCTTATGGGTATTAACTTTTGCCCCAAATACTCTCGTGTGGTAGTATTTTGTTTGTTGCACTCTCCATTTTGATTTGTAAATGCAATATACCTTTTTGGTAAACTTCAATGGTGATGGATGGTTTTTGGCATGTGTTAGTGATATAACAATTTACAAATTATTTTTATAGGTAAAGAAACTATTTTTATGGTAAAGAAATTATGTGGGTAGTATCTATAACCAACAAAAGCCCAAGATATATACAACTAATATATTGCACAAGGATATAAAAAAACATTGTAAGTTTTGCAAAGTTTATGGTTGGCTCAATTTTGTGTCATAAAAATTGTATGTTTTCCTCAATTTTATTGGCTTAGATTTTGGGATCCCCCAGTCAACCACAACTCTCAAAAGCATACAAAACAGAGACGGATCTCAAATAATCTTCCTCTTGGACAAGGATTCTACACAGGTTATACAAAGATTTCACTACCAGTCAACCACAATCCAACTGCAATTGAGAAAAAAATGCATGAAAACCTCAAGAGCTCAACAAGACCTAGAGCCAGACAAAGTCATCAACAAACCTATGAAGGTAATCAAGAGATTGGGATTCCTAAGTCTTACGATAAGTTAAAAGCCAGATGCTAACAACCAAAAAAGGCCTACAAAAACGTTAAAGGCTCCTTACAATAGGCCTAATTGGAGAACCAAACTAACAGTGGAGTCTTCACAGACAAAGAAGAACAACTCAACCAATAAAGCTACATGTTCCAAGATAAAATAGGTATGGAAAAAGAAACCTTCAGTGCCCACTTGGTCCTTCAATAATCCTCTTTTGAGGATTCAAGATTACTTTTATCTAAAGAAATGTTTTTAGTAAGCTCAAAAATGTGAAAAGTCAAGTCGTTAGGGTGCAAAGTACACTCTTTATCATAGTCAAAGTGGCTACTGAGCCAAAAAATGAGCAAAGCATTAAGCTTCAAGTCTTAATAAACTTTGTGCTACGAGTCGTAGTTATTAGGCTTACGCTCAAGCTGGACGAATTGAGTATATCTAAGTCGTGTTTCTCATGCGGGATGAGATGATCATTAGAGTCAAAGTCTATTAACTCAATCATGGTGGAGTGATGTAGAGGCCAACACTCACACATAGTGCATAGTAAGATGAGATCACATACCCTTGACAGTGAAAACCCTTCTTGAAGGGGTGCTGCCTTTTAAAGCCATGTCATATGCTTTGATAGATACGCCTTCTTTTTTATGAACCTCTCAAAGATCTTTCTTGCATAGCATATTGTTTTCATCCATTTATGTGTATGTATATAGGATGTCCCATCATTGGACAAGCAACCCATCAAGTTCCAGAGGACATGCACTAAAATTGAAAGGAGGAATGTAAACTGAGCTGACATCAATTAATAGGAGCTTCTAAAGACCAAAGCCTTATGAATGCACATCAAAGATAAATATCAAGAAGCACTAAATATTGGAGTTACACACTTTTCACATTTTCCCAAAATGGCCATGTATTGTCATTTCCTGATTTATTTATCCATTGTGATAATTGTAACATGTTACGGGCTTAATGAGAGTTCCAAGATATAAAGAATAGATAAGTTAGCGTGCTTGGGTTGCAGATACTGTAGATTGTGGAGCCTCAAAGATCTTGGAAACATTATACATTTTAAACCTTGTCTAAGGTATACAATCCACTTTTTGTAACTTTGGACCTAAGTTTTGTATAATGAAAGTGAGCGTAAGATGTAGTACAATCTTGTGAGAAAATATATATTCCTAAGACATTTGGTACGGGTCCTTCTGGGATTCCTTCTGGTTTGGCATAGTATAAATTCACTTTGGCCCCGTTGTAAACCCTTTGCAGCAGTAGTCTTGACAAGTCTATGAGGCTGACTTTGCCATTAGAGAATGCCCAATCTACTTCATAGAATCCATACCAAGCTATCTTCAGATTTGGCTTCTTTGGTCTTAGTTTTGACTAATATAGCAGTACCAAGTCACCCTCTTGAACGCCCTGTCCTTAATCTTGATGTCATACTAGTGTTTTGTCCATTGTTGAAGCACTTTCTATTCTAGCATTTCCCTCTATCTAATCTCATCCAGCTTTAGTAACTCATCTAGCCTACTCTTCAAATTCTTATTTAAGTCCATGCCATGTTATATTTCATAGGTACTACTACCTCCATACCATACACCATTCTAAAAGGCGCCATTTTTGTAGTAACCTTAATATTAGAAATTCTATAGGCCCATAGCGTTGTCTGGAGTTTGGAATCCCTCGAGTGTGGCTCCTTATGAGCTATCTTGGTGATAATTGTCTTGATAGTTTTATTGCCGCTTTTAGCCTAGCCATTGCACCTAGGATAGTAAGGGGTTGTATTTTGGTGTCTTATTAAGAAAATCTCAGTCATTATTTTTGATGAAGTGAGTACCTTGATCTGAGACAATCTTGATGGGGCATCCATATCTGCATATAATATTTTCATACAAAATTGTGTCCGTTGATTTGGCAATGTTTTCTAGCAAGGCCTTAGCTTCAACCCACTTGGTGACATAACATGTGACCATAACAATATACCAATTCTTCTTGGGAGTGACTTTCTTGAATGGCTCCATGAAATCTAAACCCCATTTAATAAAATATTCCAAGTAGTTGATCTAGAGTTATTCGTGTCATATCAGCTATTTTTGGCCTTCCCATCCTCTAGCAAATATCACAAGTCTTACAAAAAGCTCTAACATCAGCCATCCTTTTTTGCCACCATAACCCTGCTTGGAGGATATTCTTATATGTGCTGTGAGTTGAGAAGTGTTCTCCTACATCTCCATTGTGGGATCAGTGATTATTTGTACCCGTCCTCTCATTGACACACATCTCTGAAGTATGCTATCGTGCCGCTTTGCAGGCATGGAGTGAAAGATGTAAATCTGCATGCATTTTCAAGTTTTTCCAAGCTTCTAGTTTATGCTAGGATCTAATGTGATATCACGGTGATTGAATATGTATGCTTTATGTGGTTTTCATACAAAAAGGGCTCTATAGAGGGCCTGATAGGATGGAGGGTGAGGGATGTCCAAAGTGTTGATTTTTGACTTGGATATGTAGAGCTTGAAGTGATAAATGGGCAGGTTCAGACAGCTCATCAAATAGAGCTAAAGAGTCCAAAATATCTAAGTTTGAACGTGGAGGTGTTTGCAAATCCGTGCCAAATTGGGTAGTCATAGATGAAGGGTCAGAGTTGAAGTGAATGCATGGGCCTACATTGCTTATCACGTGGAGCATGTGGGTCTTTTTAGATCTCCATTTGGATGCTTGGTTGCCAAGATATTTCCCATTGAAATTTCATCGGGGCACGGATTTCATTGACGTAATCGATCACGTGATTACGTTAATAACTCTAGTATTTACACAAGAAAATCACGTGATCATGTTAATTGTTAATGTGACTTTGATTATGACCTGCAAAAACCCATAGAGCCGGTTAGCTCGCCGGACTTTTAATTTTTCCGTGCGGATCCCATCGGGCTTCTTCATTTTCCCGGCGTGCATTGAAAATCTCGTATATGTGTAGTTTTGGTTACTTTCATAGTGAATGGTTTTTTAATATATATTGAAAATAAGAATAATGTTTTGAAAACTGAACATCTAGTTCTTTTGTCTTCAATTTTAATTTAAAAGTAATGGAGCAAAATGTGAGCACAAGTGGTACAAAGAAGCCAAATAATAAAAAAGCTCCTGGCAAAGAGTGGGATTATGCTCACAACATATGCGGCCGATATATGGAGTGGCAATGTAAATTTTGTCTCACAACAAAACAGGCGGTGCACCATGTATTAGGGACCATTTTTTTGGGTAGCATTAAAAAGAGTTGTAAGAAATGTGAACATCCTCAGGCATCTGCAATTGCAAAGCGTTTGAGAGAAGAGGTCGCCAAAAGGGTGGCAAGAGACAACAGATATATAGCTCTATGGCTGCAAGTCAAGAGTTGTCAGAGCCAAATATTAACTCCACTGATCTGTGGTGATGCCAACTATCCTTGGAGAACAACCTGTGCAGGGGAGGAAATTTCAAGCAGCGTTCCTTTTAAGCGTCACAATGAAGGTGGACTTGGTCAAATGCGTCAAAACTTATTACATCAAATCTTTTGAGTGTAGTCTCTAGAAGAAACACAAACTGCACTCGCCAAAGTAATATTCTTCATTGGAAGTGCTTTGATCACAATAGACAACAATCATTAGAAGGCTGCTTGGAAGAAAATCGGTGAGTTTAGGTAATGATTTTTAGCTCCTTCTTTATCACACGATACAAAATGTTTTCTTGGACAAATGTTACATCAAAGTCAAAGAGCGTGTTGCAGGCAAAATAATACTTGGGAATATTTCACTTTCAGGATGGAGAATTGTGAGTGATGGCTGGTCAAATGTTCAAAGAAGACCGTTGCTCAATGTAATGATGGTTTGTCCAAGAGGAGAAACGTTTATAAAGGCAATTGATAGATCTGGTGCAATTAAAATTGGCAAATATAGTTTTGAGGTCTTGATTGATGTAATTAAAGAAATTGGTGATGAACAAGTCATTCAAGTAGTCATGGACAAGGCAAAGAAAAACGCTAGTAAATTGATAAAGAAGTGTTTTCCACATGTTTTTGCCAATCATTGTAATACGCATAGCTTAAACTTGGTGCTGAAGGATTGGTACACTAGCGAAGAAAACACATGGTTTGCCAAAATCATTGACACAACACATCAGGTTGTGAAATTTATCTTGAAACAACAAAGAGTTCTCAATTTGTATAGAATGCACATGTTAATGATGTTGAAACTTCTTGTTGAAAATCGGTTCAGCACACACTTTTATACATTGGAAACACTTCTCTGCAATAAGTGCATTGAGATAGACATATTCAATTGCACAGCCTTTGATGAATGGCAACTTGAGCAAAAAGAAAAAGTGAAAGATAAATTTACATGTCTACATGGCAACGTAAACGAGGCTGCTTGGTGGAGGAGTGTAATGGATGCATACCATGTAATGATGCCCATTATTTTTGCGAGTCGCAACCTTGATCAAAGGGCACAAAATTTGAGCAAAATGTGGATGACATGGTGGTCAGTTTGACAGAGTCTTAAAAATCCCAAAGAGCTGAAAGAGTTTGTAGTAGAGAAGGAGTGGGGACTTCCATTCTCTGGAAAACAACGAAGAATTTTGTCCAAGTATTTTCATGCAAGGTAGAAGAGCGCTAATAGTCCACTCCACAGCGTTTCTTACATGCTCGATATGGAGTATTGAAATTTAGATCTGATGTCCAGTACAGAGCTGGTTAGCGATTTCTATCATGTGTTCAACTTGTTTTACTCCAAAGTTCAAGAACTGATTGCATCAAAGAAATGAGTACATTTAGATTAAAAGAAGGTTCTTTTGCAAATGATTTTGTACAGGTAATGGCAAAAGAGTAACATGCAGGGAAGTGGTGGATTATGAATGGTGGAGATCATTACTCGACCTTACGTTCCCTTGCAATGAAAGTACTCTCACAATGTGCAGCAAACTCAAGTTCAGAGAGAAATTGGAGTATGTACAAGTATGTTCATAGCACTATTCACAACAGAGTATTAGAATACATAGCAAAAAAATTAGTGTATATGTTTTGCAAAGAAAAGATATTGAATCACATCAAAAGTGCTAGCTACAAGGAGGAAATGCCAACCTGGTTGTATAATTGTCAAAACAAAGACGAAGAAGATTTCAATGTTGGTGTATCTCAATGCACTATGGACAAAATAGAAGAGATGTGGAGGTTGAATTACAAGGAGATCCACAACACTCAGACTTAGAACCATATAAAAACTTCACATATTCAATATATCTTGAGAGTGGAATGAAGATCGTGTCAAAAAACCATTGTAAAAGACCTTGTGTTCAATGTGTTTTGTTCATATATAATGCTTCATATTCACGATTATACATGGTTTGTCGATCTCAATTTTGTTGCACTTAAGCAACATCCTGGTCACTTTACAAATAACTAATTGTACTAGGTATAATGGCGGACCTTGTGTTCAATGTGTTTTGCTCATATATAATGCTTCATATTCACGATTATACATAGTTTGTTGATCTCAATTGTGTTGCACTGAAGCAACATCTTGGTCACTTAACAAGTAACTAATTGTAATAGGTATCTTGGTGGGCTTGCTTAAATTTAAACTTACTTTCCATGCTAAACATAATATATATTCCTTGTGGAATATCTTGTGAACAAATAGCGCATTGGATACTATTTTGCATTAAACAAATAAGACATACGAAGTGATAATAATGACCACATATCAATGTATAATATCCACTCCGTCCATCAAATTTCTTGTAGCAAACTGGACATTGACAATATGAGGATGCATTTGAAGTAGACAAGGGGACCAAATCTTGATGCAAGACAAGTTGACTAATTTGTGTCCCTTGTACATGCGAAGGATTCACTTGTTGTGTCAGATTCTGAACGTCTTGGCTTAAGCGGTGAATGCTTTTCTCCATCCGGACCTATGAGGGTTGGGGTGTCTGGGTTGCTATAGAAAGCCATATTATTTCTTTATCTTTCTCTACATCTGTCTCATGTAAATATCCATCTCTCTCTTTATTTGTAGGTCGACGCCTTCCACTATCAATGATAGCTGATCTTGGGTGAAAGTGACACAACTCTCCCTGATATCATGAGTGGCAACAATTGTCTCCTTTGACAAAAAGCCCACTAGTCGCTGGTGCACAAAGTGACCAAATAACATTTTACCAAAATATAACGCACAATCTGCATTGTGTAGTGGATGGCCATAAACGTCCAAGTAGATCCTCTCAGTGTTTTCTTTGATCGCATCGTGGAGGCACTTCAGTACTTTCCACCTTCTTTTCTTGATCTCTGCATCCTCACATGGCCATATTGTTTTGATCATGTCCGTGGTCACTTATCTATTGATCTCTTTCCATTGAATGTGGTTTGGATTTGCCCATTTTGAGAGTCGTCGACCAGTGCTTCGCGTCGCTTGCTATGCCGGCATATTGTGTGCTAGAGACTTCATGCACTGAAATGCATTAACATTCGCTTATTGTTGATCATTATGTATTGATTGGGTACCACAAACATGTTCTTCATTGGCCATTTTCTCTTGAAGCTGCATTGGACAAATTGACAAATATTCAATATCATGGGTAAATATATATTCTCACGATTCAACAGTCTCATAGATGCACAAGGTAGAAACTTCTCTTCCACTACATAAAACATGAAAGCCAACTAAATCAAACCACAATTGATGCGACTAAACAGAATCACAACCTGGACCCAATTGAACCACAAGACAAATTTTAAATACCCCGTATAGTACGCCAAATTTTAAATGACTAAAGATAATTGACTCAAGGAGGTGAACCACTCCAAATGAAATAATACACTTCAATAAAAATAGAATACCCTAAACAAGACAGATGTATATCATAAAAATGTTTAGAACGGATAAAAAGATGATGCAAGTTCAACAAGCGGTCATTGGACAGGGTTAGGGTTTGTCTTTAAGTGTTCTTTGAAAAATATCAAAACGTTAGATGCATTTCTTCTTTGTTTCCACTCTTTTAACTTCATCCAACAATCTACTTTAATTTGAATGGCCCTCATAGCATCTTGGTCAGGGTGGTAGAAAACTTCTTCTGGAAAATAAACTTTTCTGGCTACAGTCCAAAAATCTATCAACATGTCAAATAGGTAACCCAATGCATAAACATCACTCAATTTTTTGTATGCATTTGTGCATTGTGGATCATATAGTTCTAGAGAAATCCATGGTTGCTTAGCCATCCTTACATCCCCTACTCTCAGTGCCTCTAAAACTGCAGAGTCTGACTGTGCGCTTGGATGCAGATAATTAATTGACGTGCGCTTAGCTGGCATTCTAAGCATCATTCCCCAATCAATGATGCACACGTAGGGTTTATTTGTGCGAGGAAAGTCCAACATTACGTTGAACAGGTGCAGGTCACTGTGCGCTATCCCGGGCCAAGTGGACAGCCATAACGCCATCAATTAAGGCGTGACAAATGACTGGCATCTACTCGATCACTGCTTTGATCCATGCTGTGTCTATCTCTTGTACAGATAAATTTGCTACAAGCATTGACCTTGAGTCATGTTGTAGCCTGTGCATGCGGGGTCAGAACAATCTGTGGATGAATGGTAAGTGGCACATCATGTCCCCCACGGTACCCCCATTGTAGTATGGGAATATTGTGATCCAAGGAGCTTTGCTGGTAAAGCCAATGCACCTTACAATGGACGGGTGAAGCATTTGCATTCCTTGCCATTTCTGAAAGCTGTAAAATTTTTCCTCACTCCCTCCCTTGTAGCATTTTCCCACATATTTAATGTGGTCCAAAAAGAAAGAGATGCCTTTGATGGTGTACAATGTGCACACACCAAAGGAGCCTACTCCAATCCTTGTACCTTCTACCAAGGCCTCGTGAGGGATGCCAACAAGATGAGCGCACTTAGCATTCAAAGCCATGCACATAATTGTGTCGATGTTGCTGGCATCTGATCGACCTCCCAAAGATGCTTGAACGTCTTGGGTAAGACTGCTTGGTCCTGCGCTTTCACACGCTTTATCTTTATCTTTTCTTCCTTCCACAATTTATCCCACTGCTCTAATTTTGACATGTCGTAGAGGCAGGAGGGATATCTTCCTTTAAGTCTCTGCAACATACTTTCATATTGCCCACCAACACTGTCCTAACCTTGTGGTGGGGGTCAAATTCTCGAATCCCTGGTAGAATCAGCAACTCGTATTGGCCTTCACCTCGTACCTTGTGCTCTGTGTTCCCCCATATAGCGTTAGTGAGGTCTTTGATGAAGACATTGCTTTCATTAATCTTCTGTATACGACCATTTGTACATGATGATTTTGCCAAAATACATTCTTTTCGAATGGCACGCATAATACTTTTTTTTTTAATCTCGCGTCATTTTATCATTGGACAATAAAAAACAACATAGAAAATACAAATTCATGGTTGCACATTGCACTAACACTCTCACACTATTTAGCAAACCCTCAACCATGAATTTAAGACTTTAAGAAATATGCATGAAAGTATTGATAAACATTGAAAACAATGTTCACTTTAAACTGCAATCTGTTACAAGTGTAAAATGTAGAGCAAACAAGGGGTTTATAAGAACTTCATCCAGATCAAACAATACATGTTTACAATATGGAACATTTCAGCATATAATGAATTTTTAACTTATATTTTTTCACCATGCACTGACACTAGTTCAAACAAAGCACAGACCGACTTAAAGACTTAAAAAAATTGTGCAAGATTATATTTATTCAGGTTGATAATCATTTTGACTTTAAATGATATGTTTGCTCATGTAAAATCCAATAGATATGTCATTCCTAATAAAATTGTCGAGATCTAACAGAACATGTTAAAAATCTAAAACAATTCAAAGTCTCTTGGAAGATATATTGCTCTCTTATGGACATGAATGCATTGAAAGAGAACTTAAGAACAATTGAGAGTGATCATGTATTCAAAGAGTAAATGATAGATACAATACGACATGATGTATGTGAGATGAGAAATGCATCCAAATCATGGGCTGATATATGTAAGGATAATGTGGTTTCTACATCTCCTATCACACAAGCAGTTGTCCAAGCAAAGAATTTAGAGAATGTGGACACTCAAGAATTGCAAAGAATTTAGAGAATGTGGACACTCAAGAATTGCAAGAATGGAAAAAACGCTTAACAAACATCTTCATTTGTGGAATCAAGGAGGAAAGCATGGAAACATCCCAATCTCTTGTGGTTGCTATTGAAGATTTTTTTTCTACATACTTTGGCATGTCTAGAATCATGGCTTATGGTGCACATTAAGTTGAAAAACAAGGAGTCCCTCTCTCGGGAGAAAGACCTATTGTATGTACCATGGCTAATCACGTAAAGATAAAGATCATCCTTGACAATAGTTGGATCTACCTCAAATGAACAGGTTGTAATGTATATGAGAATCACACTCTTATGCAAAAAAATGTACGTTGCAAAGCATATGAGTAAAGAACCAAGAAGGTCAAGGTGTCATCTCAAGAAGAAAACTCACTCGAGGAGGATGCAAGTGCACCCAAAAAATAGGGACACATGATCTATGAGACCAACTCACGCTTGCAAATAAGATTTTAGAATTTTAACGGCTATCAATGGAATGCCGGAATTGGCATTGATGAGCTTACCAATGACTCCGATGTGATACTTATTGAAGTGTCAAAACATGGGAGCATGATGCACAATGAATTCTTGGATTTGACAAATATGATGTGCATTCTTTGATGTGAGCCAAAAATGCAAAGCAATGTAGAGGTCAAGGAGGTATAGCATGTATGATAAAAAAGGGTTGAAAGATGTTTCCATTGTCAAAGAAGATAAGTATATACGCTACTTATGGCTGAAAATCAGTCCACCAAATGGTCAAATCATGTTTGTGGTTGGCTGCTACATTCCTCACTATGGCTCCAACTTTTATGCTCGCTTGGATATGGATAGAGATGAGTCCTTTGTTGAACTAGACAAAGAAATGCTCATTACAAGGACCATGGTGAAGTCATTGTCTTTGGAGACATGAATGCTCACAAAAATACGTTACAACAAGACACACAACAAGCTGACATGCCACATGTCTCAATAAGAATGTATATTTGAAGGTTTAAATTGGATCACTCTGGAAACTCACTTCTACATATGTGCAATAGTACTGGAATGCTCATTGAAAATGGTGTATCTTTATGGCATGGCATCAATGACTTTACATGTAGAAAGCACAATGGTGATAGCGTGAGTGACTATATGTTGTTTTTGGAAGCCACTCTAGAATGCATGCAAAGCTTTACACTTGGTGAATGGAATCCGTACTCAGATCATAGGATGCTATATATCGATCTCAAGTGTGGTAAAAGACCCAAGCATGTAGCCTCCAATCATGATGTGAATCATTTGTACCTATGTCTAGACTTCAAATGAGCATCTATATATGTTGATATGGTGGACCAAATGTTAAAGCATGACAGAGTATCAAGAGAGACCAACATTAGAATGCAAGTGAAAAGTTTTCAAAGAAGTAATTTTCTCTTGTGCAAAGGAATGCTTTTTGGTGAAACACATATCTTGCAAAAGGTCTAAAAAGAGTAGCACCAAGAAGAAATGGTTCACCATGGAATGTAGTCAAGCCCGAAAACACTTGCTAAGGTTGTATGCAAGCAAAGACAAGAAATTTTACTTGGAACATTCACACACATACAAAGAACTTGTTCAAAAAAAGAGGAGAAGGTGGGAAGTCAAAAAACAACTTCTTTTAGTGCAAGAGAAAGCACATGCATGTAGAAAGTTTTGGCAAAATCTAAAAAGCAAGCGTGTTGAGAGCTTTGGTGACTTGACTCTTGAGGATATGTCTACGCATTACAAGAACCTCTATGAGCAACCTAATGTTGATATGATGGAGTGTTGTAGCTCCCTTCTGCTTATGCCTCCCTTCTTTACCATTGAAGATGTATGTTGCACGCTTGAGAAACTTGCTACTCACAAGGCAGGGGACCTTTAAGGTGTCAAGGTTGAAATGATTAAATGCACAAGAAAGAAAAGAAAAAATTGGATACATGATATGTTTAACCTTGCACCTCAGCATGGCATGCCTCATGAATGGAGTGCAAATTGGATAAAACCTTTGCGCAAAGGAGGAGATGTAAACAATGTGAACAACTATCGCACTATAATGGTTGGTTCTTTGATGGCAAAGTCATTTGGATGTATCATGGAGATGAAGATAAGTGAATGGCCTGAAAAGAACGGCAAATGTGTGCTAGGCCAAGCAGGTTTTTGAAAGCATCATAGCACTATTGATCACCTTGTCACTCTTTGAGTTCTTATGAAAGCGTCTCGATTGTAAGGAAAAAAGTTGGATTGTTACTTTGTGGATTTCAAGAAATCTTTTGACATGGTACTGCGAGGAAATCTTTGGAGACGTATGCAAAGCCTTCAGGCGTTGAGAGAATTTATGCATGCAGTCTTTCACATCTAGCAAAAAGTGATATATCGACTACGTATGGGAGATGGAATTTCAAAAACATTTGCATGCACCACTGGTGTCAAACAAGGATTCCCACTTTCCCTTAACCCTCTTTGGGCTACTCATTGATGAATTGGAATGCATGGTTCTTGATTTTCTGCAACAAGAAGGCATAAAAGAGGTTAAGATCAAAAATGCGGTGATCATGATTTTTCTTTATGCGGATGATGTAGTGCTCTTGGCACATACCTTAGAAGATGCACAAAAGCGGGCTGATTGTGAATGGATAAAAAACCAAGGTTATGCTTGTAAAGACCCTCAATGACAAAAATCCATGCATTGTATACAACAATGAGCAACTTGAAGTGGTAGATAGCTTCAAGTACCTTGGACTTGAGGTTCCATCCAAGCATAAATGGAAGGATTGCGCAATGTGTTGCTTGGAAGCTAGAAAGAGGGCTTATTATGCATTTAGGAATATGTGCAATGCTAGAGAGATCAAGTGTTGGGATCTTAAAAAGTACCTCTTTGACACATTGATGACACTGGTGCTTCTTTATGGAGTGGAGGTGTGGGGTGGTAGCATTGGGAAGTCTACTTGGAAAGAGTTTGAGAATATCCAAAAGAGTTTTCTCACCGACTTTCTCCAAGTCAAGACACAAACACCCTACATGCTCTTACTTCTTGAGTCTGGATCGCTTCCCATTGAGGTCTTGGACATGCAAAGGGTTGTGGAGTATATGCTTAAGGCACAACGTAGCCCTTTGTATTGACTTCCTAGAATAGCATATGAAGAAAGCCAAAAGGTCCAAAAGACATGAAAGAGCAAAATACTAAGTTCGGGATGGATGCTTGACATCAAGAAATGATCAGGAAGATGGGATGCATGTCACTTGGTCAAGGATGCATCGATTGACTCCCAAGTTAATGAGGCCTTCTTACAACACCAATGTTTCATGGCTTGGGAGAAATTTTGAGGGTCTTGCTTCAGCCATTACACCACACACATTGCCCCAAACTACAAATCTCTCTTCTTCTCCGAACATAGTAACTAAACCCATCCCTACATCCTTGAGCCCATCCCATTGAGTGCAATCCGCCCCATTGCCTCCATTCATCTTAGCTCCCATTCTCTACACTGCAAGAGAGGACGTTGGGACAGTGGCAAGGAGTCGCATCGACTTTGCACCTTATGCCCTCGTCAAGTGAGAGAGAGTGAGTACCACACACTACTGGAGTGCTCAGCTTTTAACCACATTAGGTCCTCTTTTCTCCATATATTCAGCCATGAGCTCTCCCTACATACCTTCCTCTCCCAGCCACGATGTGGACTCTCTATTGCGACGCTCATTTCAGCCATTTTTTAGCATCGCGAGTCACTTGTGACCTCCACTCACACCACGTGACATGTTCATTTGGTCCCATAGGTCATATTTGACCTCCGAGGATGATAATAGAACTCTCTCTCTCTCTCTCTCTCTCTCTACCAAATCTTGATGGTTCTCTTTACAAGGCTACTATAATAAACTAATCTAAATCCACCTGTGGTAACAACATAACTCTTAGGGCATCCTGGTGTAGGACTCACTATGCATAGGCTGCCAGAGTAGTAGCAAGACATATTTGGTGAGCCATCGACTTTGACCAAAGGTCAAATCCATCCATATAATAACACCAACCAAGTATTCTCATTTACAATCTGAAATATTGCCTAATTAAGACAACCCATGATAACCACATTATAGTTGAAGCTTGTCTCGTTGTTGAATAGAACCCTCTCCATAGTATGTATGATGATTGCTATCTTGGTTCTTAGAATGCAGATGCAACTATGCACATAGTTATCTAATGAAAAATAGAAAAATTCCATCTAATCACTATTTCCCTAGTCTTTTCCACGAGCCATTGGCCCAAAAATGTACAATTATATCTACTACTAGTAATGTAATGTAACGTGATTTGTAATTTTTCTCCGTTGCCATTATCAGTAGTGGTGCACCATACAATAGTGAAGTTTTTTTTGCATATTTCTTGATATTGCCTCATTTCCTTGCCCCTCTATGACATATCTGCTATTGTTTTTACTACTTCTTTATGGATAGCTAATTTTTAGTTAAGGATGCTCACTCTTATGCAAAAATTGGATATCAAAAACCTTTGTATGAGGAGCCATACTTTAGCATATCCAAATAGTTGGTCGTTAATTATCATATTTTTGTGCATTTCCTAAGCTTGGATAGCCTTTTGTAGATTAGCTTGTGATTATCAATATTATGACTCTATACCAAGTATAAGATCATTCTAACTATTGTCTAAATCAAGCATCATGATTAGTTTTTTATTTGATTTATTATTTCATCTTACTATCACTTTGATACTAGCTCAATATCTTACTATCACTTTGATACTAGCTCAATATCTACTATCTGCCCAGATTTGTAGACCATTTCTGCAATTTATGTAACTCTTCCATTATCGTTTATTGGCACATGATGCCTCTCCCTAAAGATAATCATACTTCTCATCGATTTCCTTGGTTGATCTAACAAGATATCATCTTTAGTACGTCTTTAGAAACGCTTTTGCAAATAAAGATAAGTAATTTGGAATCATCACCAAAACTTAGCATTCTTCATATGATCACTACACTTAAACGAGCGGGGAAATAAATTATGACAAGATTTGGCCATACCAGTATAAGTTCTCTTTTTTGTTCGTTTTCTCATTACAAAGTCATTTACCATATTGAGGAGCTGTGTGTGACAAAATACACTTGTCACTTGACATCTACATTCACTCTCTTCTTCCAAACCTTGAACCTGACAAACAAGCATATAATGCCATATTTACTTTTCCCATGATGCTATGAGGGAGAGAGAGAGAGAGAAGAGATGCTAACAATATGCAGATATCACAGTAAGAGACATGCAAGATGCTTACAATGTAAACAACGTTTGTAGACAACACCATCTTCAAATACTTCCCACTTGATCATTATTCAAGTAGCCAAGACAGATACAATCAACCATAACAAAGAAAAAATGGTCTTGGGTTGCAAACCACCATGCAATCTTTGATTGGCCCACAGGGAACTACATACCATGAGTTCCGAGCAAGGTCATACACAAGGACATGGCTTTTCCTAAAAACTACGTCTTGTGACTCCAAAAAAAAAAAGATCTATTATAAAGAGAATGATAAAACCCTCAAGAGAACTCTCTCAAATGATGTACCTTTTGAGTTCTTGGAGACATTAGGAAAACCTTGAGCTTTTTTTTGGGCCTTGTAAGGATTGTTGATGTGGAATAGCTTTCAAAATGTGGGAATCGGTAAAAAATTTACAAATAAGATCCAAACTTGTCAGTGATTGGATATTTAGAATCTACTCTTCAAATGCTATCTATTGATTTATGGCATGCATGTATCAGACATTGCCTCATGTAGATCTAGAGAAGGTGATTTTAGATTATCGTAACGGTAACAAAAATTGGCTGATTGAAAAAAAATGGCATAACTTTCATAGAGCTCATCCAAACTTTTCGAACCTTGGCTCCTTAGAATCCATTTTTCAAGAGCTTTCCAATGATATGTCATATCATGGGGTTCTCGGCAATATTTAGAGGATTCTATGGGGTTGGTTTCTTCTATACAGCTTTGATGATGTGGCACTCTTAAAAGGCCCAAAAATGATGTGGCACTCTTTTGTACAGCTTTGATGATGTGGCACCTTAACAGGCCCAAAAATGAGTTCAAAACTTTCCTAATAATGAAGGAAATATTTTGGTGTGTCGAATGCCAGGACTGCCAAGGGATATAATTGTAGGAGTTGAGACTCTTTTGATGACACTTAGAATCAAGAATCCCATGGGTGGCAAAAGAGTTCCTTTGAAAAAATGGGTATCTAAAATAATTGCCTCTTGAAAGGAGATGAGTGAAGAGCTCTTTATATGCTGTTGGAGAGGGTGTCCATAGTTTTAAAGAAGCTTGTCTAAGCTTAAAGAAGGGCCATCCCAAATACCAAAGCGTCATTCACAAATCTTTTAAAGTAGAGAAGAGAGGAAGAGGCGAGGAGGTTCATGCCTTCTTCTAGGGAGCAAAGAAAGGGGCATGCATAGACCACCACAAAGTTGGAGCCCATTACTGTTCCTTTGATTTGGTGCCAACACTCTCCTTTAAAAGAAATATAGTGATGGTTGAGGATAAGGGAGGGTAGGGATAGGTTAAAGTGGACTTTGGGAGCGGGAAAGATGTCTTGGGTGGTGTTTTTGAGAGACAAAAGACCCTCATGTATGGGAATGATTTGGTAAAGGGATTCCACATCAAAAGTAAATAAAGTGGGGAGGAAAAGTGGTGGTGGCTAGGTCAAAGATAAGGGAGTGGGAGTCTTGGAGGTGTTGGGTTTTAGATAAGAGGATGGGGTAGAGTTGTGCATGGAGCCATTTAGAAGCATTTTCCAAAATATATCGTTTGTAGGAGCAAATAGGACGACCTACAAGGGCGGGTTTGTGGATTTTAGGTAGGAAAAAGAAAGGGCATGGTTTGTTTGCCAATGGAGGAGGGGAGGATAAAGATTTGTTCATTCTAGGGGAGAAGGGGGTAATTTGATACAATGGAGGCGAGGAGGGAGGAAACAAAAGTTAAGGGAGGAGAAGATATTATGGAGTAGGTGAGTGGGTCCATAGTTGGCAAAGTGCTTCATTGTCGTACCATGCCCTTGAGAGGATTATCGGTCCAAGATTTTTATCAGCCGACTTGATAATAATGTTGAGGTCATTTTTTAAAGAGGATATGGCTTCAAACAAAAAAGGTTTTGAGTGGAAGGGAGGGGTAACAGAGAGAAGGGGTTTAAGGAATGTGAAAATTTGTTTGAAGGCGAGGTTAAGAGAAGAAGAAGGAGAGGGGGGATTCCAAGAGGGATTAAGGATAGATAAAGAGAGAGGAGACATGGGAGAAGTATTTTTATAGACAAGTTTAAGTTGAAGTGATCTTTTAAGGCTAGAGTAAGCTTATAGGATTAGGTTTGGTGTAGGTGGAGGAGAGGGAGGAATATAGTTGTGGCCAAGACCAAGAAGCTTCTTTTCGATAGAGGAGAGGGAGCGATTTGAGAGATTGTGAGAAGAGAGGTTGGTGACTTTGTGTTCGAGAGAAAAGGTAGAGATATTTTTTAAGACCGAAAGTTTGAAGAGTTAAGGGTTGGTGAGAGGAAGTGAATACTTACAATGCTTTTACCCAAAAGGGGAGGGGTGGGTGAGGAGAGGGAAAATACATGGAGGAGGGGTCCCAATGTGAAAAAAGAGAGGAGGTTGAGAGAAGAGCAAGTGGACCAAAGTTGTAGGGTGCTTTTTCCTTGATTCAACCTCCTCCATTGGAAGTGTTTTGAGCTCTTGGGCAAGTTATATTTGGGGTGAAGTGGTTTAGATTGAGCTACGTCAAAGGAGCTAGGAGAAGGAGAAAAAAGACGATAGTTGGGGTTTGGAGAAGAGAGGGTAGACGGGAAGGGTTAATAGAGGAGGGACAGGGGGAGGGGGAGGGGTTTTCTGGAGATGGGGATGAGTTTTTAGGAGTGTTAAAAGAGGGAGAGATACAAGAGGGGGAGTTTGGGCGAGGGTAGGATAAAGGGGGAGAGTTTTTGGGTTTTTTAAAAGGCTGATGAGAAAATTCTTCATGCGAGTTTTTGGACAAGGGAGGGGAATTTTTGAAGCTTTTTTTAGTGCCCATCGTAGGTGGAGGGAGTTTTTTGTGGGAAAACTATTATGGAGTCTTGTTAACATGCTTCTTTGGGGGGGGGGGGAGGTGGTGCTGGTGGTGATAGAAGATTTTTTATTTGGGTAGTGACTTCGTGGTAAACCAGTTCTCCCACTGTTTCTTCCTTAGGTACAGATTCTACCTCCTCCAGGAGAAAGACTCGGGAACTCTTCCTAGCATTGTGAGCTGCTAAGTTCAAGGAAGAGGCTAAATGGGTTTGAAGGATCTCATTTTGTAAGAGCATTAAGACCCTTCCACAAGAGTAACTCGTTTTCCCAAGCCGATGTTTGTACTCTAGGAAAGGAAATGGGTGCAAGATTTTTAGGGAGCTCCCAAAGGCCTTTCTTCCACAATGTCGTGGTAGTCATCAAATTTCTTTTGGAGGTTCTTTAAAAGTAAGGCTTGAGCTTGAATATACACTTTGGTCCAATTTAGTTGAAAATGGATATTGAGGGTTTCCAGCTTAGTGCTTGTGCATGAGAGTCCTCCAAGGTAAGACGTGGAGGCTTCATGCAAAGACTATGCGGAGCTGTTTGGTTGGCATGAAGGTTTTGTAGGTGGGAAAGATGAGATTTGTCTTTATTGAGCTTAAGATTGAGAGCCTTAAATTCTTCCAAAGAGAGGGATACAATTTTATGGAACTTCAAAGGTTTGTCTATGGCGGAAAAAATGGGAAGAGACATTGTAGATGATGAAGGTAGAGTTTAAGACACTCGCGGAGAGAGAGCCAAAAGAAAAGGGGAAAGTAAGGGAGGGATTGGTGAGGATCCCCTAGGTTTAGAGAAGGAGGATTTTGCCATGCCGTGTTGAGGTGAAAAGGTGGGGACGCCCTTGACTAGGTTAAGGGTAGAAGGGATGGAGAGTTGGTCTAAATCCTTAATTGGTAGGTTTGCGGTAAGACCCAAGATTTTGTCTGGGAATTACAATGTTTTCATTGAGGGTGTAGTGGAAAGGGTGGAGGCTTGCACCATCATGGTTAAGGTTGAAAAAGGTGGGCTGATGAGGCTAGCCGCTAAAACAAATTTGGGAAAGGTATACGTGCCGCTTAAAGAGGTATTAAGGGCTAAGGTTTCCATAGGGGTAGGGAAGGTGGAAGAAGATGATTGGAGGTTAGGATGGTTAGGGGGGTTGGTAGAGTTAGTTCCCAAGTTAGTGGATGGAAAACTTACGGGTGAGGTACCGGAAGCCCCTTCTATACCCATGGTGGTGGGAATAGGGGCCAAGATAGTGGGAGAGGGTGGGGGAGAGGTCTCCATATACCCAAATCCTACTTATGGGTGGGAATGTGCAAGGCTTGAGTGGTAAGGGTGTGTCATAAATTTTGGCTTCCTCTCACGAATCCTAACTTCTTTAAAATTTTGGTTGTAAGCAATCTTTCTATCTTCACTCTTGAGCACAGAATTACAAACCTCTCTTCACACAATCTCTCTAGTCGTTCCCTCTCTTCCTCCAAACATAGACTCCTAGGTCTTGGGCTCAATTATATCCCTCCTTCTCCTCCACCCCACCAAATTCCATACTTAAGCTTACTCTATATTAAAAAGAACCCTCCATCTTAAAATGTTTTCAAAGATTCTTCCCCTCCCTCTACCCTCTCTCTATCTATTCCCATCCCCTCTTGGAATCCTCCCTCTCCTTCCTCTACCCTAAACCTTGTTGGAGCTATATATGGCTCACTCTACTCAACTTGGTCTCACCTATATATTTGTATCTTGTCCTCAATATGAATCAGTCTTTGGGAGCGTACATGGTGTGTCTCTTGTCTCGTATCTCTCTCTTTCTCTCTACATCTCAACATGGTATCAGAGCAGAAAAAATATACCGACGAGTTGCTTTATCATGTCGTTGCCAATCCATATAGGAAACATTCCCATCTTCAAATATAGGTCCTTCGGTGATAAGGTCGTTATCATGATCCGTATCAACAAGCTGAGGTGGACAAACACGATTTCCAAGGACAACATTTGAGAGTTCATTGCCTTGAAGAATTAACAACATCTTTGCTTTCCAGCCTGAAAATCCTTGGCCTTGGAAAGGAGGAACAGAATGCTGGCCAGAAGGAAATCCGTTCACGAGAATAGTCATAGCCATATCTTGTTGCGAGAAGATGTATAAGATAAGATCGTAGAATCTGCACACCATATATGGTGAAGGCCGCAATTTGAGAACAAGAGAAATATGAGGACTGCGTTCTGTAAACGATAAACACAAAAGGATTTTTAATGAACGTCCAAAGATGTGAGAGACGTCACCCAAAAAAGCAGAGAAAAGGAGACATTAATAATAAAAGAGTCCTCAAAGTAGAGTGGCGTGAAACACAAGATTGACGGCCACAATATGAATAGCAAAAAGCTAATTTTGCTCGAAAAAGTTGACGCCAAAATTAGAAAAACGATTGCGGACGCTTCACGAAGACGCACGAGGACGAAAGCTGCATCAAGCTCAATTGCAATAAAAACAACATAGCTTTATACTGCGAACTCCAATTGATGCAAACTTAGAACTCAAATCGAAGATCTCGAGGAGACGAACAATATTTGGAAGAAAAGCACCATGTACACTGTTCTCCATGGTGATTTTTCCGTTTCTCCAATTTTTGAGCAGAAGACCCCCAAAAAATGAGATCAAGATCAAGGTGTCAAAAAACAAACCAACAAGAAAAACTTAATCAACGATTCATTAGATTGATTAGCAATAAACACCACACAAAACACTAATCATATTCTTCTTAACACAAAACAACTACAGTTAACAAGAATCAATGCTCAAAACTAAAATTTGTAGCAATTTGGAATCTTGCATGCGAATCGCATACACATACTGTTTTGTCACCATGAATTGAATCGGCGCGTGATTGTTACCGCTCTTATTGATTCCCTTTTGCTTGATATGTATGAGCTGCCTACTTCCTACGACGTATGGAAGTACCTTATTGCAAACTTTCAGAAAAAATATGTAACAGAAATACTCTATTTGAGAGGGTTGCTTAACAAGTTACAATATGAAGTTGGTACTGCCATGACGGGACATATTGAATCTTTCAAATGTATTATTAATCAACTTGCTGCTACCAGTGATCCTGCTCCACAAAAATAACTGATTACACTTCTTCTTGATACGATGAAGTACTCCTATTATGATAACATTGTTACTATTCTCTCCAACAAAGATGGTTTGGATTTTGACCAAGCTTGCATGTCTTTTATTGAATACTCTCAACTTCAAGAACGTCGTAATGCTGGTCATGATACAGTTATGATTTCACAAGAGGAGACTGAGTCACAACAGATAGAATGTGCTTTTTATGCTCAAAGGCCTCCATTCCAACGAGGAAATCACAGAGGTGGCCATCGCGGTAATGTTTTCTCTCGTCTCAAATTTCCCAATAAGCAATGTTCTTACTGCAACAGAAATGGCCATACTGAAGATGATTGTTGGGCACTTCAATATGATGAAGAACACAATATTACCACAAAATAACCACGTTTATCTAGAGACTCTTCTTCCTCTTCTTGTGCATATTGTGGACGATCTGATCATCCCACTCATATGTGCTATAAGCGTCAATTTCACACAGGTCGTAATAGAGCATATGCTACAAAACATCAAAACAATATTGTACTAGAAACAACCTTCATTCTATTCTAAGTTGCTCCAGACAGAATACTTAGTGATGGATCACTTTTTAGTGTCGATTCTAGTGCTACAGGAAATATGACATATCAGTCTAAGGGGCTCCATAACTATCATCCACTACCAGTTCAACGTGTTGTTTATCTTGCTAATGATACGATTTGTTAAGTAAAGGGTATTGGAGACTTATATCTTGGTACCTTATCTTCTTCCACTTGAATTTTGCGAGGAGTATTACATGTACCAGATCTTCAATGTAATCTTCTTTCTGTTGCTAGACTTGTTGATCTTGGTCTGTATTTTGGATTTGATCATACTAAATGCCAAATTAAGAAAGATGGACAGACTATAGCCACTGATCCTTGAAACGGTAATTTGTTTGAACTCTCTCTCAACGATGTTGTAGCAAATGTTGTCACTGCTCGAGGAGATCATGATTGCAAAGTATGGCATCACCATTTTGTTCATGCTGATTTCTCAAAAGTCCTTGATCTTCAGCGTCGTGATCTTGTTCATGGCATGGATCTTAAACCCCATATGGTAATTTGTGAGTTTTGTGCTCTTGGAAAACATAATCGTAAACCCTTTCCTCTTTCAAATGTAACTCATTCTCATGACATATTGGATCTTGTTCATACTGATATATGCGGACCTCTAACTTCTTCAAGATCACAATATCGCTACTTCATTACTTTCATTGATGATTTCTCACGTTATATGACTGTATTTCTACTTAGACAAAAATCAGAGAACTTATCTGTTTTCAAACAATTCCACAATGCTGTAGAACTTCAAACAGGTCGTCTCTTTAAGAAGCTTCATAGTGACAATGGAGGCAAATATGTTTCTCGAGAGTTTGTGAGTTATTGTATTGACAATGGAATTCATCATGAACACACTATTCCATATTCACCTCAATAGAACGGAGCTACTGAACGAAAGAATTGAACTATTCTCAATGCTATAAGATGTATGCTGATTCATTCTGGTTTATCTTGTGTCTTCTAGGCTGAAGCTACTTTGACAGCAATATTTATTCAGAATCATCTTCCTACTACTGCACCCTCTTGTAAGATACCCATCACATCATGGACAAGTGACATTCCTTTTGTATCTCATTTTTTAACCTTTGGATGCATTCCTTATATTTATATTCCCAAAGAAACACGAACAAAGCTTGATGCTCCTGGTCTTATAGTTATTTATATTGGATATTATCTTGACACTTCCAAAGGCTAGAAATTCTATGACGCTTCCTCCAAGAAAGTAATTGTGAATCGTGATGCCAGTTTTAACGAACAACTTATGGGAGGCTCATGGTCCATGGACGATTTTGATGATACTAAATCATTGCTTTAGGCTTTTCCATTTCTTTCAGATGATAAAACTCTGCCTATAAAGCAGCTTTCCTCTTCACAACCATCCATTCCAAATGCTGCCAATGATGATATTGATATTTTTGTTGATCTGCCTATTGATTTTGAACATGGATCATGTCATGTTTCTGATGACGATATTGTTGATAATGCTTTCTCTACTTCTGAAGATCCCGTTACTTATAATGAAGCTATCTCTTCATCACAAAAGGATCAATGGCAAGAGGCTATGGAAGTAGAGTACGATTCTCTTATCTCTAAAGGTACATGGATACTAACCGAACTACCTCCTGGTTGTATATCTATTAAGTGTATGTGGGTGTATAAGACAAAAGAAAAAGCAGATGGATATTTTGATAAGTTCAAGGCACGTTTACTTGCAAAAGGTTACTCCCAAGTGGCTGGTATTGATTATCAAGAGACCTTTTCACCAGTTGTTCGCATTACAAGTGTTCGAGTTTTACTGGCATTTGATATTCAATTTTATTTGGAAGCTCATCAAATGGATGTGCGAACTTCTTTTCTTAGTGGCGACTTGGAAGAGGAAATTTATATGGAACAACCAGAAGGGTTTGTTATTCCAGGTAAAGAAGACCTTGTTGCTCAACTCCATAAGGTACTATATGGTCTCAAACAAGCATTGCAAGCATGGTATGATCTTTTTCTCACCTTTAAAGGATTCATCTCTTGCGCTTCAGACCCCAACTTATACATAAAACACCAAGGTAGCAGCTTTGTGATTCCTGATCTTTATGTGGATGATACCATCCTTGTTTCCAATGATTTGAGATTTCTTCAGCAAGTGAGAAAGTTATTGTCTTCTGCATTTGATATGGTCGATCTTGGAGAGATTCACTCGTGTCTTGCATTCAAATCCAACAAAACCATACAAAAGGTATTTTTTCCCTTCGACAATCAAAGCTTATTGTAGATACTATTTAAAAATTTGTTATTGAATCCGCACACTCGGCCAGCACATCTTGTCTTGTGAGCTCTACGAAGAACACTTCAAAAAATGGCGGTCAATTTGTTACAAATCAACCTTATGCTAACTTGATTGGATGTCTTCAGTTTGTTGGCATGAATACTTGTCCTGATATTCTGTTTGTTGCTAATTATCTTGGACAACATCTTGCATGTCCTTCTCTTAAGCATTGGTTTGTAGCAAAGCGTGTATTGAAATACTTGAAAGGCACTACAGTTTTTGGTTTGGTCTATCGTCGACAACTCACATCGGATTCCATGCAATCTCTTTCTCTTTTGGGTTACACATATGTAGACTGGGAAAGCTCCCATTTATCTATGCAATCTACTAGTGGAAATTGCTTCTTTATAAATGGTTGTCTTGTTTCTTGGACCAGCAAGAAACAACGTTGTGTTGCAGTTTCTACGACTGAGTCAGAATACGTTGGGACATCACTTGCAGCTAGTGAATTGATGTGGCTTCAACAAATGCCGGTTGTTATTGGTTACTCTCCTCTTTCTAGCACACCCTTGCAGTGTGACAACCAAAGTGCTATTAGTCTTGCAAAAGACTACGTTCAACATAATAAGTCAAAGCACATTGCTCTCCATTATCATTATGTCAGGTATGAAGTACGAACAGGAACCATTATGGTTGAGCACTACCCAAGTGACCAGATGATTGTAGATATTCTTACCAAAGGCCTCAACGAGTCACGTTTCATCCTCTTGTGCTCGGAGCTTGGAGTTGCTTTGGCCTCACTCTTTCTAGATTAGCCTCTTTGCTATTGTGATAGCTTTGTACATATGACATTGTAATCCTATAGGTACCATGCACTATACACACTCCACATTTTCACATTGTGATCTCTGAGTCACTTGTATATTTGTACACAGATACACAATTCACTTTCACATCATCATTGTTGATTCATATTTTCACATTGTATAGGGGCTTGGGTTTTTCCCTTGAACTCGCCAATGGGTTTTTCATCCAAAGCTATATACCTTTGTTTGAGTGGGGGTGTTGGAGCTATATATGGCTCACTCTACGCGACTTGGTCTCACCTATATATTTGTATCTTGTCCTCAATATGAACCAGTCTTTGGGAGCATGGTGTGTCTCTTGTCTCATCTCTCATTCTTTCTCTCTACATCTCAACAAACCTTTCCTTCAATCATATCTTCAACATCCTTAAACCCCTTCTCTCTTTTATTCCTCCTTTTCACACCAAACCTTGTTTCATTGAAGCCATATCTTCCACAAAAAATGACTATAACATTGTTATCAAACCTGCCAACAAAAACCTAGGACCCGTTGTACTTTCCAAAACATTTTATGATAAGAAAGCCCTTCGTCACCTCATGGACCCACTTACCTACTCCAAAGTTTCTTCCCCTCCTCTAGCCTTTCAATAGAAGAGGTTATTCACACTTATAATGGCCTTAGCAACAAAAATACACGGGGATATTTTTACCCCTGACGTCACTATAAGCATCGCTATGCGCGTCGAAAAGAGAACATTGCTATTTGCATCTCTTTTTGTGTCTCTATTTGCATCACCATATAGAGACAAATATAGAGACGCATATAGAGACACATATAGTGACGCAAATAGAGATGCATATAGAGATACAAATAGAGACACATATAGAGACGCAAATAGAGATGCATATAACGACGCTGCAAGTCCAAAATCAGCAACGTATATAGCGACGCCCGAGAATAAATTTTTTTGGTGGCAGGGTAGACATTACCCTGCCACCCCATCAACCATTTTGAACATAAAGTTTTCAAAACTAAGATGCAAAACTGACAAAAGCATATCGACAAAAGTGAATTGACAAATTAATAAATTGACAAAATTATACACATCATAGGCAAAATCACTTGATTTTTAAGATTTGATTAAAATGTACTAGCTACGATGCAATAGTTATTAATTATTAGAAAAATACATTGTTGGCCAATTGTTACAAAATTGACGTAGACACGTCATCTCCTAATACATGCTGTGAAAAAATAAAACTAGTGTTATCTAGCTACGGCTACTTGGATGTTGACTAATCTGACGTCTCATCACATCCGAGCGTCATATCTATCGGATACTTCAATAAAAACAAAACAATAAGACTTTATGTAAGTATAAACATATAATTACAAAACAGTCTAATTTCTAGCTTATTATTAAAATATAACAAATGTAAGAGTGTAAGGCTAAATACTAATGAAGTCGGAGCGATAACTTTGAATGTCCATAAGGACATTTAAACCCTTTCTGTCTGTATACTCGCGCTCCTATACTGTTGGTTCATGTCCAATCACCGACCATTGTTCAAAACATATAAAGAAAACGTTATGTTAGAATTTAAAATTACAAATATCCATAACTATCAAACCTGAAGGGCAATGCAATAACACTTACAACGTTAGCCTCAATTGACGTCCATCTGCCGCTCCCCAAGTGGTGCGAGCTCCCTACTTCTACTCGCACTCTGGCTACCTCCTTTTGCTGCTTCCACTTGTCGGGATTCTCACGTGCTACTTGCTTTACGTTCTTTTGATCTTATTTGGCCAGCCAATCTGGTCTGCTCCACCCATGCTTTATTTCTTTTTGCACTTTAGAGCGATTTTTTCTGCAGTACTCACGCATCCGCACCTTTCAACAAGTTTTCATTGAAGAACTCATCCTGATCTAACATGGGAAACTCGACATGCAGCATGCTGATGACTTTGTCTTTTAATTCATCCAGCACCCAGGTGTTTATTAAGTAGTGTCAAAATACCTGCGAGATTGCCCAAACCATCCATAGTTGATTAGGTAATTGTTAGGCAATGTCAAGAGCGCGTATGGCAAGCCGTAAGCAAAACTGCAAGAAGAAACGCCAAATATATATGCCATTTTTGAAGTTCGTTCGCGTTTTTCTATGAAAAATAAAAACGGCTTTGAAAATAGCTTGTACGCTTGGCCAAACCATCCATAGTTGATAAGGTAAGCTTTATGCAAATTCAAGAGCACATATGGTAAGCCATAGATAAAACCGTAAGAAGAAATGCCAAATATGCAAGCCATTTCTGAAGTTCGTTCGCATTTTTCTACGAAAAATTGCAAACAGACTTCAAAAACGGCTTGTGCGCTTTCCCAAACCATCCATAGTTGATTAGGTAAGCTTTATGCAATATTAAGAGCGCGTATGGCAAGCTGTAGATAAAACCGCAAGAAGAAACATCAAATATACAAGCCATTTTTGAAGTCCCTTCGCGTTTTTCCACGAAAAAACGCAAACAGAGTTCTGAAACGGCTTCAACACTTTCTAAAACCATCCATAGTTGATCAGGAAAGCTTAAGACAAAGTTAACAGCGCGTATGGCAAGCCGTAGGCAAAATGGCAAGAGGAAACGCGAAATACACAAGCCGTTTCTGAAGTCCATTTGCGTTTTTCTACGAAAAATGCAGATGAACTTCAGAAATGGCTTGTGCGCTTATCCAAACCATCCATAGTTGATTAGATAAGCTTTAGAAAATGTCAAGAGCGCATATGTCAAGCCGTAGACAAAACCGCAAGAAGAAACACCAAACACACAAGCCGTTTCTGAAGTCCGTTTGCGTTTTTCCATGGAAAACCGCAAACGAACTTAGGAAACGGCTTCAACACTTGCCTAAACCATCCATAGTTGATTAGGTAAGATTTAGGCAAAGTCAATAGTGTGTTTGGCAAGTGATAGACAAAACCGCAAGAAGAAACGCCAAATATACAACCCGTTTCAAAAGTCTGTTTGCATTTTTCTACGAGAAACACAAATGGACTTCGGAAACCGATTCAAAACTTTCCCAAACCATCCATAGTTGATTACGTAAGCTTTAGGTAATATCAAGAGCCTGTATAGCAAGCCGTAGGCAAAATCGCAAGAAGAAATGCCAAACACACAAGCCATTTCTTAAGTCCGTTCATGTTTTTTACGAAAAAACGTAAACGGACTTCGAAAACAGCTTGTGTGCTTGTTCAAACCATTCATAAGTGATAAGGTAAGGTTTAGGAAATTTCAAGAGCACATATGGCAAGATGTAGACAAAACCGCGTGAAGAAATGTCAAATATACAAGCAGTTTCAAAAGTTTGTTCTCGTTTTTCTACAAAAAGACACAAACGGACTTCGAAAATGGCTTCAACACTTGCCCAAACAATCCATATTTGACTACGGAAGCTTTAGGCAAAGTCAATAGCACATATGGCAAGCCGTAGGCAAAACCGCAAGATAAAACGCTAAACACACAAGCCGTTTCTGAAGTTCGTTTGCGTTTTTCTGCGAAAAAACGCAAATGGACTTCAAAAACGGTTTGTGCGCTTGCCCAAACCATCCACAGTTGTTTAGGTAAGCTTTAGGCAATATCAAGAGCACGTATGTCAATTCGTAGGCAAAACGGCAAGAAGCAACTCCAAACACACAAGCCGTTTTTGAAATCCGTTTGCGCTTTTCTACAAAAAACACAAACGGACTTAGGAAACGGCTTCAACACTTGCCCAAACCATCCATAGTTGATCAGGTAAGCTTTAGGCAAATTCAGTAGCACGTATGGAAAGTCATAGGCAAAACCACAAGAAGAAACGCCAAATACACAAGCCATTTTTTAAGTCCGTTTGCATTTTTCTACGAAAAAACACAAACAGACTTCAGAAACAGCTTGTGCAGTTGTCCAAACCATCCATACTTGGTTAGATAAGCTTTAGGCAATTTCAAGAGCAAATATGGAAAGCCATAGACTAGACTGGAAGAAGAAACGTAAAATATACAAGCCGTTTTTGAAGTCCATTTGCATTTTTCAATGGAAAAATGCAAACGGATTTAGGAAACAGCTTTAACACTTGCCCAAACCATCCATAGTTGATTAGATAAGCTTTAGGGAAATTTAATAGCACATACAGCAGGCCGTAGTGAAATCGCAAGAAGAAACGCCAAACACAGAAGTTGTTTTTTAAGTCCGTTCACGTTTTTTTGCAGAAAAATACAAACGGACTTCAAAAACGGCTTGTATATTTAGTGTTTCTTCTTGCATTTTTGTCTACGGCTTTTCCAAACCATACAAATTTAATTAGTTAAGCTTTAACCTAATCTCTTCACTTAGGTTAAAGCTTACCTAATCAACTTTGGATGGTTTGGACAAGCCGTAGACAAAACCGCAAGAAGAAACGCCAAATATATAAGCCGTTTTTGAAGTCCGTTCGCGTTTTTCTATGGAAAAATACAAACAAACTTTGAAAATGTCTTCAACACTTACCCAAACCATCCATAGTTAATTAGGTAAGCTTTAAGCACTATCAAGAGTGCATATGTCAAGCTGTAGGCAAAACTGCAAGAAGAAACACCAAACACAAGACGTTTCTGAAGTCCATTTGCGTTTTTCTATGGAAAAATGCAAACGAACTTCAAAAACGGCTTGTGCGCTTGCCCAAACCATCCATACTTGATTAGATAAGCTTTACGAAATGTTAACAGCACGTATGGCAAGCCGTAGACAAAACCACAAGAAGAAACCTCAAATATACAAAACATTTCTGAAGTCCATTTGCGTTTTTCTATGAAAAAATGCGAACGGACTTAGGAAACGGCTTCAGCACTTGCACAAACCATCCATAGTTCATTAGGTGAGCTTTAGAAAAAGTCAATAGCACATACAAAAAGCCATACTAAAACCTCAAGAAGAAACGCCAAACATAGAAGCTGCTTTTTAAGTCCGTTCGTGTTTTTTTGCAAAAAAATGCAAACGGACTTTGAAAATGGCTTTTGTGCTTGCCCAAACCATTTATAGTTAATTAGGTCAGCTTTAGGTAAATTCTAGAGTGCGTATGGCAAGCCATAGATAGATCCACAAGAAGAAACGCCAGATCGCTCTTGACTTTGCCTAAAGCTTACCTAATCAATTATAGTTGGTTTGGGCAAGCTGTAGACACAACCGCAAGAAGAAATGCAAATATACAAAAAAATAATAATCAAAATAAGCCCTTGATCTCATGCACCACTGCATGTTTCAACAATAGGAATTCCCTTATGTAGCCCAATGTCGTCCTTTGGTACCCATGTTGCACGCAAGAGATTTCCTTTTTTTTCAAGAAAAAGATCCTTCTATTAGTTAATAAAACTGCCCATATGGCTACAACCACCTCCTCAAGCGAGGCTACAACAACCATGGTGGGGAGACTCTCCCAATGAAAAACCAGCATATGTACAATGGGATAAATCAACAAATGGGAGGAGGAAAAATCCACACAGGTAGTCGGTAGTGCCATCCGAGTACACCCTGGACCATGGTGTAGAAAGGCCCAGGATGCCATAGTCGAAGGAAAGCCTCACTACGCTCCTGCATGCGGTCGGAGGTGCCCTGTACTCTCTCATGCTATCCTCTGAGAGTGTGGATCAGCTCTAGCCAAAGATCGTGAACACTCTCTGTTGGTGGCAGCGGGCGAGCCTCAAAGATGCGGAAGCAATGGGCCTGCCAGATGAACCAGAGTGTCAGGACACTGATGAGATCCCAACACTCCTCTCTCTCACTCCACCACTCCTCTGGAGTAAGCTTTGTGGCAGGCTGGAGTGTAGGTCGCCCCTCCTGCATCACTATCATCTTGCTGGTGGAAGATAACTCAAACTAAAGTGCCAGGCCCGTGAGGGTGGACCAAGCCACTGCTCCCCAAGTGTATTGTCAAGCCGTGGAAATAGAAGGCATCAGTTGAAGAACACGCAGCCACACCTGTTGTGCCAAAGAACATTCCCAAAGATACTGACGCTGACTCTCCACAAGATGGTCGCAAGCTGCACATGTGGCCGAAAGACCACTATGCACTAGCCAGCTCCCAACTATTGTAGCGCAGAGGGGGGGGCGGGCAGGGAAGCGGATTGGTTAAGAAGCGAGCGACGGGAGGGGCGGGGCTGGGCAACAAAAGGGTAGCGGGATGTAGGGGTCGCGGCAGCAGGCGGGGTGGGTGGACAGCGTACGGGGCGGGCAAGGCGGGCTGTGCAGGGAAGCGGATTGGTTAAGAAGCGAGCGGCGGGAGGGGCGGGGCTAGGCAACAAAAGGGTAGCGGGATGTAGGGGTTGCGGACTGGGAAGCGGGCGCAGCAGCAGGCGGGGTGGATGGACAGCGTACGGGGCGGGCAGGAGGTTGGCTACGTAGGGGGGCAGGTAAGGCAGGCTATGCAGGGGGCGCGCAGGGAGGGTTGCACGAGGAGGCACGCAAGAGCTTTCTTGTGGTGGTAGTGGCACTAAAGAAGGACCCCGCCGCCCGCCAAGTAGCACCAATCACAGCCCTTGAGGCTCATAATCAAGAACTCACCGGGGAGAATGATATACTTAAAGAACGTTTATGAAAGCTTGAAGATTCAAAGAAATAAGAGAGCCAAGCTCTGCTTAAAAAAGAACACGCAGTCAAAGTGGTAGTGGAAAAAGAATCACATGAAACAACACATAAGAAGATTGACACCAAGATATAGGCGGCCCTACAAGAATGCCCGCTACAAGAATCTCTTGGCCTCAAGGTCAGCATTGGGGGGCTACAGGCTAAAAGCACGCTTTGGTGGTACAAAAAGGACTGTCCTTGACAACACCTTTGACAAATCTTTGAGCTACAATTTCTACATGTCACTTGAAAAACTACCTATCATACTATATATCAGTGGATAGATCTTCAAAAGGAGAATCTAAAAACACAAGGTGCGAAAAGTTTTGACCTAAACTACAAAATTATTACCAGTCCCCACTTTTTCATTGGTAGAAGTAAAACAGGTCCTTTTTTTGTACCACCAAACCACGCTTTCACCCTATAGTTATCGTGGCGTACCGTGAAGGACACCCTTCAAGAAGAAATCACCAAGCTCAATGACATTCTTCAACCTACCTAAATCAAGCCCGAAATTTTTGCTTGGATCAATGATACACATAGACATGTGCCACCCAAGCATTGCATACTCACTTTCAAGGACAAAGATGAGCGTATGAAGTTGTTGCGTCAATCTCGACTTCTCAAGGGAAAAAATCTTTGGAATGCAAAAGAATGGACCATGACTCAACTCAAGAGTAAAGCAAGCAAGGTTAAGAAAATGCACAAAGCATGCAAGCAAGGGAAATGGACAGTCTACCAAGGTGGCAAAGCAATCATCCAGGAATTTCAAAAACCCAAACCGGCTCTCTCGTCAGCCGACCCTTAGATTTTTGTTCTTTTTCCTACTCTACCCTCTTGATGGACCCTTAGTTTTTAATTGATATGTATCAACCTGTACTGAGAAGAAATTGTTGTAATGTTGTGTTTTTGCTCTCATGGGTCATATATGACCTCCGTGGACGATAATTCAATCTCTCTCTCTCTCTCTCTCTCTCTCTCTCTCTCTCACTAAAGATATATTAGTTTAAAGAGCCATTGATCTTGGGAGAGCTAGACATCCACGATATCAATTTAGGCTCCATCAGAGGATCAAGAATACTCTAGCGCAATATGGGAGATACCCATTACGTCTATTTACAAAGGCGGACATTGACGAAGCTCTTCACCGACCTATGCACTACTTCCTCAGACAACACCCAATGTTGGAAATTGATGAAGATGATGATGATTTTAGTCTTCCACTTTACTTCACTTTGATGTTTGTACCTAGTCATTAGATTAGATCCACAAGGAGGTTATCGGATTGGTCTCATAAGTCATTTTGGCATTTTGAAGACGTTAAATATATCATTTCATTTCATTTCTTTATCTCTCTCACTCACACTCTCCCTCTCTCTCTCTACTTTCTTTATCTCTCTCTCTCTCTCTCTCAGTGTCTATATGTGTGTTCTTTGTTTACGCATGTGTGTGTACATTCTCTCTCTCTCTCTCTCTCTCTCTCTCTCTCTCTCTCTCTCTCTCTCTCTCTCTCTCACACACACACACACACACACACACACACACACACAGTGTAGAGAGATAGAGAGAAAGAAAGAGGGGAAGGGAACATAAGAGAGAGGAGAGGGACGGAGAATATATGGCTCTCCCTCCTCTCCTCATGTGCGTATGTTGTGTGTGTGTGTGTGTGTGTGAGAGAGAGAGAGAGAGAGGGGGGGGCAGGTATACCTATTGTGTAGAGAGCGCTGAAACTCAGATCTATAGATCTGAGTTTTGGGTGCCCTCAAATTATTTTTATAGGGTCGGCATCACTATGAGCGTCTCTATGAGCGTCTCTATAAGCGTCTCTATGAGCGTCTATATAAGCGTCTCTATGAGCATCACTATAGGCATCTCTATGAGAGTCTCTATAGTCTTTGTTATAATAGCGATGCTTATAGCGATGCCGGGATTTTTCCCATTTGAGTGTCTCTACATTGAAGGACCTCTTGTAGTGTTTGTTTCCTCCCTCCTCACCTCTATTGTTTTGAATTACCCTCTTCTCCCCAGCAATGAAAGAGATTTCATCCTCGCCTTCTCTATAGTTAAACCTAAACCTTGCCCCTTTATCTTTTACCAAAAATCCATAAACCCTCCCTTGTCGATCGCCCCATTTGCTGCTACAAGGGTTATATTTTGAAAAATGCCTTTAAATGGCTCCACGCTTAGCTCTACCCTATCCTCTTATCCAAAAACGAACACCTCAAAGATTCCCACTCCCTTATCTTGGACCTTAACTCCAACCCCTTTCCTCCCAATATTATCATTTTTTCTTTTGATGTGGAATCTCTCTATCCTAGCATCCCCACCATAGAGGAGCTCTTAGCTCTCAAGAATTCCATCCAAGAGTTTTTTCCCTCACCAAAAGTTCACTTTGTTATATCCCTAGCCTCTCTCATCCTCAACCATCACTATCTCTCTTTTAAAGGAGAATTTTTGCACCAACCCAAAGGTACACCAATGGGATCAAATTTTGTATTGGTGTCCGCTTGCCTTTTTCTTTGTTCTTTAGAAGAAGGCATGAAGCTACTCACATCCCCTTGTCTTGTTTTGAAGAAGGCATGAAGCTACTCACCTTCCCTTCTCTTTTTATTTTTAAAATATTCATTGACAACGATTTTGGCATTTGGGTTGGCCCTTCTTCTAGTTTAGAAATTCTTCTTCAAAGCTATGGACATCCTCTCCAAGGGCATATCAAAATCTCTTCTTCCATCTCCTCTCAAGAAGCTTTTATTTTAGATATCCATTTCTTCAAAGGATCCTCGTTTGCCACCTTCTGTATACTTGATTCACACTATCACCAAAAAAACCTCAACTCCTACAACTAAATCGCTTGGCAATCTTGGCATCCAACACACCAAAATATTTTTTTCATCCTTTTAGAACTTGAAAGGTACATCATCCAAGAAAGCTCTCTTTCGGGATTTATCACAATTCATAACCTCTTCTACACAAGGCTTAGAGCAAAAATCCACCCCCCCTCTCTTTTGGAAGCTTGCTTCCTTTTTGTTCCTTATGAAGCTAGACCATCTCTACTTCACAAATTGCAAAAACCAAGCTTTCACCAAACATTGTAAAAATTCCCTTCTCTCCCCTTACCTGCACTCTAAACCTCTCCTGCACCATTAACAAACCTCTCACAAAGCTTCTAAAAAATGATCCCGAGCTTGCACACCTTCCTAAATTGATTGTGTGTTGGCCTAATGCTCCAAACCCTCCTCTCAGAAAAACCCAATCCTACCTAACCTAACCTTTCTATCCTCTTCATTGCAACCTCCTCCACCCCGCTTCCAGTTTTTGTATGTTTCCTCTCTTAAAACCTTTCGTAATTCTGGTACCTTACAATTCTCATTAAATGTTTGTTACTAGCTTTTAACCAAGGCCTACAAAATCTTTAAGCTAACCCCTAATGTCTTGTATTCCCTTCTTTTACTTCCCACCTAATTCTTTTCCCTCCTTTTTTGCATGTACCCCCTATATTTATGGAGGAATAACTCACCTTCCAAACTAGCCTCTCCTCCCTAACTATGATACATTGTACAGTTTTTTGAACCATGACTCCCTACTTATATCCCCTCCTCCCTCCTTTGTTTACACCAATGATTAGCTAATATAGAAAAACGCGTTTCATGTAGACATTTGTGTTTTTCCTTCCCCCCTCTCCCTCTTCCCCCCCTTTTTTCCTTCTCCTTTTTCTTTGCCCATTTGTCGATTAGAAGTTTCGCTTGCTGTGAATTGTTATTTAAAGTTTCTTTTAAATGAACAGTATAAGACTAATTCTCTTTATATTGTGCACAAATTTTAAAAGTAGGCATGCTCAGAATCATGTTTGTGACGACGACGTCTCTCAAACACCAAGTAGAATTTGTCACTCTACTTTGGGAGAATGAAATAGACTAAAGACAATACATGCTTGCAGCAGCTAAGTGACCCAAGCACCAAATGGACTAGTCATCCACTCAGGAAGGATGTCGTAGGGTAAAAAGTGATGTAGATTAATGACTAAGACTTTGTCTCTTCTACCTCATAGTCGATGACGACTATGATTTTAAGAGAGAGGTAATGTCATAAAATTTAATATCTAATAAACCAACCCAAATGATTTTCTCATATTAAACTAATCATTTAATGTGGGAGAATAAATGAGAACAAGGGTTAGGATATAGACAATGTGCTTATGGATCTATCTCAACACGGGGCGAAGGTGAAAGGGTCCAAATGAGAGATGGTGTTTGGTGGATACAGGCGCACACAGGCGTATGCACATCAAACCCTATGGACACTCTATTTTATTGAAAAAAATCATGTAATTCAGCTTAAGATGAGTTGTAATCATGATGTGATTAGACCATACCCTCTTTATTTCTCTGAGTCTACACCCTTGTAAGAGGCCGGATGGCCATGGAAAAGCCCCTAACTTTTAAAGTCAAAACCCTTAGTTTTGGGAAAAGAAGTATCATTAGCTCGAGGAAGTAAAAAATGTGCATTGTGGAGGCTTCTTATGACTACAAATTGTATCTTCTTTTCTCCTAAGCTGGTAATCAGAATTCTATTCCAAATATCACATTGCATTCCTTCTCTCTTGCTCTACAATTTAAGTGTAATCATTTCCAATTCTGTTATTGTTTGTGAGCTAAATGCATTGATTTGGGGGTTAAAATGGTTGTTTTGATGTTTTGACCATGGATAAGTGTTTCTATGCTTAGTGAAGATCTTTCCAAGTACTTCTATTCAGTTTTCTACACATCTGTTTTGATGGATCGTGATTTATGTACCTTCCCAGATGGTGACAGAACTTGGTAGGATTGAGCCCATAAGTTTTGTGATACCTCTCCTTAAGTTTCATGGCATTCCAGATTCATTTGGATACCAAAAAGGCGTGATGACGTTAAGTGGTGAGATTGGACGTATACCGATTGTCTGACTAGGAAGTGGTTGATTTTCTTTTGTTGTAGAATGAGTAGCCCTTGAGTTCACTTTGGTGAGATTGACACTCTCATTAAGTCTTTGTGCCCATCCCGAGTCATTTCCTTACATATTGACATTATGTTAGTACAAAAGAGCTATGCTGCAAACGTCCATCACGGCGACCCACTAACATTGGCACCACTGTCGGGGAAACCTATCCTTAGGTGGTGAGTGACTCAATGTACAAAAGAAAAAAAAATCTCCCTTCAAGCTTTTGATACCCGTTTCGCTTACCCATAGACAGTGAAGCTCAGCTAGACGTAGGTTTAATGCTTGATAGAGACTGAAGTCTGAGACTAGCCAGTGCTATTCCTTAAGAGCAAAGAAAGTTGTGAGTGAAGTACAAGATAGTATTTCATTCTTTGATTTGTCACATGCTCAGAAAGGTCTGTTCTACCAAAGATGTTGTTGTTATTTTCGTAATGTTAAGTTGGGCTATGTTTGCATATTGATTTCAGTTATAGGAGTAGGTTAGGAAAGAAATTACACCATCATTTGTGGCCAAAAGGATCGAGGGAAAGACTGTCAAAAACCTTATTTTGGTGTTGAAGACCATAACTTGGAAAAATTGAAGAAGTGATGGTCAGAGCTTCAAAACTGGACCAAATCTAGTAAACCTTTCAAGAAGGGGATAAAAACACTTGTTGGAAAAGACTGTGCAAAAAACTACCAATTTGCTTGCCAAACATGGATCGCGATCCATGTACCTTTTTGGCAAAATGTGCTAAAATTATTTCGTTTGCTTAGAACAGGCTCTTAGGCATTAGAACCTTGAGTTTGGTGAGAAAAAGAGGGCTAGAAGATCATAAAAATCAAGATTGGGGTGAGCAGACCAAAACCTTGGAAAAAAGGGAAAACAAGGAAAAACTAAACTTTTATTTTCCCAAATCCAAAAAGGGATGAGAATTGGGACTAACTAGAAGCAAGGAATCAAGTGAACAAAATTTCATGCCTAGGTGCTTCCCAACATGGATCGTGATCCATGTTCCACGTAGACATCTGACATTAAGATTTGACCAGTGTACTCCTGATTACTAGTTGAACAACTTTTCCAAAAGGAGCCATAGACAAAAAGTGAAAAAAGCTGGTCAAAATACCAGAAAAGGAGAGGTTTGCAAAAAACCGCAAAACAAACACAAAATCCTGCTTCTCGCTTGGAAAAAACTGACCAAATCCAAAAGTACTTGGGAAATAGCATCATCATACCTTGTGTGGTCCGCTCACAAAGTGTTAGTCCAAAATTTTGCCAAACATGGATTGTGATCCATGTATAGTTTTGGAAGTTTGAGCTGATAAGAGACAAGCAGGAAAGTGATAACAATTAGAGCACTTTATTCTAAAGGATCCTTATTCAAAAAATTCAAAAAGAGAGAAAAAGGTGGCAAAAAGCTGATCAAGGGAAAAACCACTGAAATAAACCCTAAATCTGACTTTTGTCTGTCCCAAAAAGATTTAAGGCATTCAAAAACGATATAGTCAGCATCACTAGGCCAAGGACTAACTGTGGGACAAAATTCAGTGTATTTTGACACGATCCATGTTCCCCTGCCACAAACTGATACCAAACTAGTATCATAGCTAGAGGGTATCACAAAGAGTCTAGTGGTCCTTCCAGAGTTGAAATTGGATGCAAGAAACCATTCCAACACGTCAGAACTGACATAAGCTCAGGAAAAGTGACAAAATCAACTTCGCCTCCAATCGAGAGATTCATTTCAAAAAATTGGTACTGGAAGACCTCTTAATCATGTTAAAATAGCAACCAAAGTTCAATTGGCTTCTCAACATGGATCGCGATCCATGTACCTCTGAGTCAGAACAGAGACAGAAACTTACCATACGAGGAGCTAGTCTATAGCAACCTGGTGCTTCTTTCAAAATTGAAACTGGATCAACATTGTGAGGTTGTCTAGGGAATTGTGTGCTATGTTTTGTCGAACAAAAGCAAGAACTAACAAGAACAGTGTAAGCTTACATCTATCAAGCAAATTCTTGATAGTTTGCAGGTACTAGAAGATACTACTCAACAAGCAAGATCAAATAGGGGATTCAAACTATTCAATGAGGTAACTTGGTTTTGATTTTTTGTTACCAATTCTTCATGAATCTACCATCAGAAAGATTGCACCAGAATAGGAACCCTAGCATCTTTGATCAAGGGAGTAATCATTGGACAAAAGAAAGTGTGAATCAGAGACCACTCCCGCCTTTGGAACCCATTTTAGAGGAGAGTTTCTTTGACACTTTGTCTGAGAGATCATATGGCCTCATGAATAAAGATTCTAACAAGTCAAACCCTAAGGGAACAACTTCGATGGGTGAAGGTCCTTCTCAGCCTACATCTGATGTGAAGTTTTTGTATTTGAAGTTTCAAATTCAAAATGTGCTTAAAGCCAAAATCTGTAAGGATGGAATGGACCGCTACTGTGTTAAGTTGGAAAATAATCCAAGCAAGTTCAGAGACCTTGTAGATGTTGATTATGACGAGGATAGATATTTCGACCGAGAGGGAATGATGTACCTAGTGGTTCATAACTCTTTTATCATGGATAAATGGGGAATGAGCGGCACCAAGGACAAAGTCGATAATGAGTTGGCCAATGCACAACCCAAAATGGAGAAACAAAACATAGTACTCAGCCACACCAATGAGAAAGAGCACCTTAACACAGACAACACATATGTGGGGCTTTATAAGTTCAATAATGGAGAAAAAACACTATTACAAATGTGACGAGCCCCGCATCAAAGAATTAATAGACTGGAAAAACTTGTGTGTTTACACGTACACGGAGGGAAGAAGTATTTAGGTGGTCATAATGGACAAGTATGGCTGAAAGTACTCTCCAATGGATCGGAAGGATTTAGAGATATATACATATTTTGGAGGACCACTCCACCAATACTATGTAAATACGGAAGAGGTAAATACCACGACTACTCACATCAGACTTGAAACTGTACTTGAGAGCCCCTTGAGAGCCAGAGTGGAGGATTCTTATGCACATGAACAAGTTCCCAAAACAGAATCGTTAGGTCGAAGGCGACTAGGGCTTCCATGAACACACATACGGGCAATATTGTTCCTGAATCCACTTACACCACTGGAATCCCTCCGACTATTACACAGCATCAACTTGATGAACATATAGCGGATAGGATACCACTGTTAGTACCAAGAGGAAATTATGAACCAAGAGAAGCCACCCCAGGGGGACCAGGAGTTGTTAGAATGGTTGCAAAGGCCAGGCGTATGCAACCATCTCAGGTGGAAAAATGCTTACCCAAAAAGTATAATGGATCTGAAGATTTGTATACCCATGTTTCGATATTCAAACAAGTATTGAGAGCGGAATAGGTAGCTGATTTCCGCACTCAATATGAAGGATTTGGGTTGACATTAGAAGGTACTACACTGACTTGGTTCCAACCATTAAACAACTTGGAATTCCCAAGTATTGAGCAACTTCTCCAAGAATTTGCTGAGGAATTCTCAAAAAGAGGAATCAAGCATAACACTGTCTCCCAGATCTATACATTTAGGCAAAAGGGAAAAGAAAAAGTGAAGGAAGCATCCCTTCGTTTCATGAAGTACATAGAAAAATGCCCTGTTTGAGAACTACCTCAGGATGAAAGACTATCAGTCCTCTTCATAGAGGGATTACAAAATGACACGCTGAAAAAGGACTTGCACTTGAAAGCATGTGTACCTTTGAGCAAGTCACGAAAGAGGCGTTGTATCTTGTAGATAACTGCAAAGCATATGGGGAGGTGATTGAAGACATAGATCAAGGACTAGTAGCACCTTTTCAACCACGAGTGAGTCCACGACCAAATTGGGAGGCCAAAACCCAACTATGTTGGATGTTGATCGAATGATCCAGGAAGTGATCAGGAGGATAAACCAAGGAAATAGGACGAACCCAAACACACAACAATCGCCCACCCAAAATGCGATACTTGTGGAGGTGACCATCCAACCCAGCCGTGCAACCTTCAACAAAGGCTAGGAGTAAACACACAACGAATATTGAAATGGTGTGCTACATAACAAAAATGGAAAACCATGAAACTCATGAATGTTTCTATAACCAGAACTAAGTTAGAGAGAGACAATACGGACCACATGGGGGACAACAACTTCTGCCCCCTCCAAGGTACCAAGTGGGGCCAAATAACGCAATCTTGGGTCACGAAAAAGCTCAACCTGTGTTGGGACATCAACCTCCTTTATCCTAAGAAAATAGGGCTATGGTAAGGATTTCTCAACCCATAGAACCACCTTTTGATCAGAGTATGATCCAGGTAGTCTCATACCGAGAAGATTGAGACAATACTTATGAAAGGGAAATTGATAGTGATCCGAGCCTATCACAAATTTTTGTTTATTATATTTGTTGGTTTTCCTTGCTTCTAGAGGTTTACAATAAAAGAAAGAGTGAGAACAACCTCTTGGAAAAATTTAAAAAAAAATGATTTGATAGGAATTTTTTCTTGACTAGTTCACCGGAGGTGAAAGGTAGAGGGAGAACCTAGTGGTAAAGGGAAGGGAAAATATGTAAATGTGAAAAGAAAAGATATGATGTGGTTGTGGAGCCATGCACCCATGATTCAAGGGTCATAAGTGGCTCATATCATCATGGCTTTGGAGCCATATGATGATTCAAACAAATGGGACCCAAGTGGAAGACTTGGTAAAGGAAGGAACCAGACACATGATTTTGCTGAATTTGGAAAAAATACTTCCACTCCGATCCAAGAAATGTTGTCTTCATCAAAGTTGTAGCTGATGAGCTGGAGATTCTGGCCATATTTTTTTTATAATTTTTGCATCTACGATTTAGGAGATATGGCCAAAATGGCGGACGCCAGTTTTTTCAACTGTGGTGGAGACCACCCCCTCTACCTTTACACACACACACCCTTCCTTTTCCACATTGAGACCTTCTCTAAAAATCAGCCATTAGTCTTCTCACCCTCCTCTCCTTCCTCCTCTCTCTCAAGCTCAAAAACCCATCTAAATTCCTCTTCTAATCACCTCTCAAGTCATGCTTAATCTTGTTGTAATTCATAAGTTCTCATTCAACCCCTTTTTATTATTACTAGATATGTATTGATTTTATGTAGATTCTTTACATTTTAAAATAAGGAAGCTCTTGGACTCAAGCTATGGAGGAAGGCGTGAAGACAACACAAGTGATGATGGAGCTAATTGGTCAACAAATCACTTGGAAGGAGCTTCTTCATTGGTTGAATGTCCCTAATCAAGCTTCATTTGTGCAAATTACACTTGGATCTTAACCTCACTCCTAATCACTCTCTTTCCTATATAAAGAGGCCTTCCCCTTTGTAATTTCAAGCCTCCCTCAGTCCCATTGAGTCTTTGTATCACTCACCATGAGCCCATAAGCTCATTCATTCACTCTATTCTGGCATATTCTAGAGTGCAAATTGTTTCATGCTAGTAACCTCTCCTTCTCTTACTTATGTTAATTAAGAGAAATCTTTTATATATGGGTGAGAGTGCTTGATGTGATCTTGGCTAATCCTTGAATGGTTGTTTGGTAATCTACATGCTATTTGTGTTGGGAGTGTTTGAAGTCATCCATTCCTTGTACACACACTAAGGTTAATGCTTCATTCATAGTGATCTCTCTCTCTCTCTCTCTCTCTCTCTCTCTCTCTCTCTCTCTCTCTCTCTCTCTCTCTCTTTGTGTAGCGGTCCTAGCCCACGCTTCCAAGACTAGGTGGTGCCCTTATCTCATTTCCCTTGTGGCGCAATGGAGTTTGTTTTGGTGTAGAGGCCACCATTCCAAATTTCCTTCGTCATAAATTGGTGCCCCCACGGAGGAGTTCTCAAGCAGCGCTCTGTCAATCCTATGAAGGAAGATCCATCAAATTCTCTGAGACTTCCACTATGGTCTCCCCAAGAAGCTCGAGAAAAGAAGCGTCTTTATTGACAAACGGCACGTATGCGGGTAAAGAGAGTTAAATACACACACCCTTCTTTGCTTCAAGGAAAATCTTGTAGTCATCAAGTCCCTAGGTCAAAAAATTGTGTTGAGTGCTTTGTGGCTAGTGTGAAGACACTTCCTTTGAAGCCTCGACTTCAGGTGGTGAAAGCACTCTCAAACTCGGGTATTAACAAGTTTTTGGAGGGGGAGCTACACATCAATGGGGTGCGGTATTGGCAAGAGGCTACATATGGTGATGCACTCCAACTACTACTAGCAAGAAGGCTCAAGGTGGTTGAGAGGGTAGCCATCGAACCCTATGAACTCTACAAAGCTGAAGATGGTCACACCAAAGCTAGGCTAATCACTGGTGAGCAAATTCTTCGCATCTCTCAAATGGTGGGATCCAAGAGAGCTCAACTTCATTGAAGTGCTTCATGGAAGTTTGTATTTAATGCACCAATGAATAATCCCATTTTCTACAACTTTCAATCAGTTCAGAATGTTAGGGTGAATGTGCACATTGATAGAAAGATTTTTTTCCAACAAAGATTGGTCTTCTATTTTGGAGCTGAGAGGTTGAGAGAGATATTGTTGTCCCCTGACCCTATAATATTTCCTATTTTGGAGTATAATGTATCTTTTGATGTTCACATCTTCATCTTGCTTTAAGCATACTCCATGAATCATAGGGATTTATATGGACCTTTCCAACCTCTTGCTAGACAAACTGTGCATATAATAGCTAGCACAAAGCTTAGGTTCCAAAACATCATAAGGAACTTACTAGGCCCTCGTCGTCTAGCTGAGATTAATGCATCTATCAATCCATTTATTCTACCCTTAATAAGATATGATTTGGGCCTAGACGTTTTCATCTTTGTGCTGTATTGAGAGGAAGGCAACCCATTTTTATGATGGCTTTCCCAAAAAAAATTGTGCGTAGTGGGGAAAATGCTGGGGATTTTTTGGATAACTTGGAGATGGCTTTCCTTGTCTCTGGGAGGGATGATGAAGCATTGAAATTGAGAGCTTTTCCTTTGGTGCTCAAAGAAGAAGCTAGGGTATGGTTCCAGGCTCTAGATCCAACCCAAAGAATTGATTGGGAGGGATTGAAGGCGGCTTTCCTACAAAGATTTCAACGAGCCAATTCGGCAGAAGAACTATGGCAACGGCTTCTGGCCCTTCATCAAGTTGACCCTCATGGTTATGCAACCTATGAGGAAGGTTTTCTGAAACTTTGGGGGCAATGGTCAGACTCACTAAACCTTGGTGAGTGAGCTCCCAATTGCCTCCAAAAGGATCGATTTATCTCAGGTTTGTACCCCTTGCTAAGGGAGAAGGTAAAGAGCAAATTTCCAAATGCTTTTGAAGATGCCTTAAGAATTGCTAGGGAAAAGAATAGAAAGATTCTCTATCAAGCCCAAGCTGGCCAGCTAGCTTTGGGAGGCAATATCACAACTATGGAAGCTTCTCACATACCTCCAAATGTGCCTCATGCACCAGACCTCAATAGAGGTCAACAAGAAGATATGCTCCAACAAATAAACAATCTCACAAACCAGCTAGAGGGGTTGAGAGTAAATCTTGTGCAGGGTGCAAGAAGGCCTATTGAGGGAAATGGTGGGAATCGACCACCAATGCGATGTCAAGCAAGGGAAATGTTGTGTTACAATTGTGGGGAAAATGGCCACGGCATGTATAATTGCCCTCATCCTAGAAGATATGACTACCCTGTCAGAGGTCCTTGACAACAAGTAAGTCCTCCCCGTGCTAGCTAGTAGCATGAGTGGTTTCCTCTCAAGATTCACCACTTTTCCACTCTCTATCATTATATTAAGAATATTTGGGTGTTAAGGTCCACCACTTGTCCAACCTATAAGACTATATCTTAATGGTTATTCTTTCTCACCCCTTGAAAGACTATATCTTAATGGTTATCCCTAGCTATTTTTTCTAGTAGCCTGAGTGGTTTGGTATCAAGATTCACCACTTTTATTAAGAATATGTGGGTGTTAAGGTCCACCACTTGTCCAACCTATAAGGCTACATCTTAAAGGTTATTCTTTCTTACTACTTGGAGTGACCATGATAGGTTTTACATGGGGGTTTGGTTCCAAGGTCCACCACTTGTCCAAGCTAACTCTATTGAAACATAGAGAGAAGCAAAGGTCCACCCCTTGTCTAGGCTAGGGTCCATTGAAACATGGAGAGAAGGATGCTCCACCATTTGTCCAAGGTAGGCTCCATTGAAACATGAGGAGAAGCAAGGTGCACCATGTCTACAAGATGCTAGGCTCCATCGAAAAACATTAAACCCACGATATGTCGTAGATGAGGGGTTTACATTCAAGGTTCAACACTTGTCCAAGCTATTATTGGTAGTAGCCTGAGTGGTTTGGTCTCAAGATTCACCACTTTTCCACTCTATGTCATTATATTAAGAATATGCGCGTGTTAAGATCCACCACTTGTCCAACATATAAGGCTACATCTTAAAGGTTATTCTTTATTACCACTTGGAGTGACCATGATAGGTTTTACATTGGGGTTTGGTTCCAAGGTCCACCACTTGTCCAAGCTAACTCTATTGAAACATAGAGAGAAACAAAGGTCCACCACTTGTCCAAGCTAGGGTCCATTGAAACATGGAGAGATGCTCCACCATTTGTCCAAGATAGGCTCCATTGAAACATGACGAGAAGCAAGCTGCACCATGTCTCCAAGATGCTAGGCTCCATCGAAATACATTAAACCGACGATATTTCGTAGATGAGGGGTTTACATTCAAGGTCCACCACTTGTCCAAGCTATTATTGCTAGTAGCCTGAGTGGTTTGGTCTCAAGATTCACCACTTTTATTAAGAATATGTGGGTGTGAAGGTCCACCACTTGTCCAACCTATAAGGCTACATCTTAAAAGTTATTCTTTCTTACTACTTGGAGTGACCATGATAGGTTTTACATGGGGGTTTGGTTCCAAGGTCCACCACTTGTCCAAGCTAACTCTATTGAAACATAGAGAGAAGCAAAGGTCCACCCCTTGTCTAAGCTAGGGGCCATTGAAACATGGAGAGAAGGATGCTCCACCATTTGTCCAAGGTAGGCTCCATTGAAACATGAGGAGAAGCAAGGTGCACCATGTCTCCAAGATGCTAGGCTCCATTGAAAAACATTAAACCCACGATATGTCGTAGATGAGGGGTTTACATTCAAGGTCCACCACTTGTCCAAGATATTATCACTAGTAGCATGAGTGGTTTTGTCTCAAGATTCACCATTTTTCCACTCTATGTCATTATATTAAGAATATGCGTCTGTTAAGGTCCACCACTTGTCCAACCTATAAGGCTACATCTTAAAGGTTATTCTTTATTACCACTTGGAGTGACCATGATAAGTTTTACATGGGGCTTTGGTTCCAAGATCCACCACTTGTCCAAGCTAACTCTATTGAATCATAGAGAGAAGCAAAGGTCCACCACTTGTCTAAGCTAGGCTCCATTGAAACATGGAGAGAAGGATGCTCCACCATTTGTCGAAGCTAACTCTATTGAAACATGGGCGGTTTACGTTCAAGGTCCACCACTTGTCCAAGCTATTTGTGCTAGTAGCATGAGTGGTTTTGTCTCAAGATTCACCACTTTTTCACTCTATGTCATTATATTAAGAATATTAGGGTGTTAAGGTCCACCACTTGTCCAACCTATAAGGCTATATCTTAAAGGTTATTCTTTCTCACCACTTGGAGTGACCATGATAGGTTTTAAATGCGGGTTTGGTTCCAAGGTCCACCACTTGTCCAAGCTAACTCTATTGAATAATAGAGAGAAGCAAAGGTCCACCACTTGTCCAAGCTAACTCTATTGAATAATAGAGAGAAGCAAAGGTCCACCACTTGTCCAAGCTAGGGTCCATTGAAACATGGAGAGAAGGATGCTTCACCATTTGTCCAAGATAGGCTCCATTGAAACATGAAGAGAAGCAAGATGCACGATGTCTCCAAGATGCTAGGCTCCATCGAAATACCTTAAACCCACGATATTTCGTAAATGGGGGGTTTACTTTCATGGTCCACCACTTGTCCAAGCTATTATCGCTAGTAGCATGGTTTGGTCTCAAGATTCACCAGTTTTCCACTCTATGTCATTATATGAAGAATATCTGGGTGTTAAGGTCCACCACTTGTCCAACCTATAAGGCATGATATGTTTTACATGGGGTTTTGTTCCAAGGTCCACCACTTGTCCAAGCTAGATCTATTACATATATATTATACATACAATATTCAACTAGATTCCCTACCTATCATGTCCAGTAGCATGGATGCTCTAGCTTGAAGGTCCACCACTTGTCCAACCTATACTCTGTTATGTAAGGGAGATCTCGCTATAAATTCAAAACCTTCCCGCCTAAATTTAAAATATCCCTCCCAAATCTTAAATATCCCGCCTAAATTTTAAAATATCCCGCCCAAATTTTAAAATTCAAACTTTTTTATAAAATTTTAAATTTTACTACTTAAATTTAAAATATTCCACGCGAAATTGATTTTAAATTCAAGTTTACCACAAAAAGATATCATTATACCACCTAAATTCAAATATGCAAACCTCAAATCATTATATTGTACATAAATTCAAACAAATTCAAATTAACAAGCCTAAACTGATATTAGTTTGCATAGATATGAATTTATCACACCTAAATTATGTCACTATGTTAGAGAGAGTGGTTAGAGAATTTGAACAAGGTCCACCACTTGTACAACCTAGATACCAAGAAGGATTGAGTGTACAAGGTATTGTTTGGAGGTCCTTATAGTCCACTGGTCTCAAGGTCCACCACTTGTGGTAAGGGTCACCAAAAAGTGTATATATTCATCCAAAGAAATACACGTATTTTTGGTCTACATGTCCTAGTTTAAACCATTTATGTCCATTAGGTGTATCACTAAACAACACTACTATTTTTGAGAAACAGAAGTTACAATCATATCTACAAATGGATTAGAGAAAAATCAGCTCAGCATACATCCAGAACTCGCTACAAGAATCGACTTTAACAGATCACGCAAGTAAGTCTTCCAATCAATTTTACTAGTATTACAATGTGTTAGTTATTTGTGATATTTATGTATGTATATATACTATGTGTGCATATCGTAATTAAGTGTAATTGTGTATCTGCATTATGTATGAGTATTACAATGAAATAACACAAATATACATGCATACACATAGATAACATAGACGCACACATACATGAGCATGTATTTTCAAGAGAGAGATAGCAAGATACAGAGATAGATAGATAGAGAGAGAGAGAGATAAATACCTGTTTTTTAGAGAGAGGAGAGAGAAAGATAACAGATTTCACTGTGTTTATGTATGTGGAAGAGAGGAAGACGATATATGGGAATATGTGCACGTATTTTCAAGAGAGAGACAACAAGATAACAGATTTCATTGTGGTTATGTATGTGGAAGTGAGGAAGACGATGTGTGGGAATATGTGCATGTATTTTCAAGAGAGAGACAACAAGATAACAGATTTCACTGTGGTTATGTATGTGGAAGAGAGGAAGACGATGTGTGGGAATATGTGTATGTGTGTGGGGATACTTTTAAACTATGTATCTCTGTCTTTTGACGAGAGAGTGTGTGTGCAAGAAGAGTTACAGAGAACCATCTTCTCTATATGGAGAAAGACAGAGAGTGAGAGAGAGAGAAATACCTGTTTTTTCTCTATTCGTGAGGTGTGCAATGTCTCCTGAGAAGACTGCCCGATCCTGCCCTTCTGGAAAGCGTTGTGTACGCTGCTGTTTCTTTATCTTGTGCGCGAACTTTCAATCCTGTGCACTCCAACTGTGTGTTGTGTACGATGCCGAGCTTGCTCCTCTACGCGCGCGTATACTCCAACTGTGTGCGATCCGTGTGCACTTTCTGTGTGTTTGGTGCTCGCCTGCTTTCTCTGTGTACGTTTCTCGTGCGCTCTCTGTGTGCCTAATCTTGATAGGGTTTATTAGAATGCCACGTATGCTACAAGTCCATGTTTTATCATAGGATTAAAAAAAACAAAAGCAATATAAAAAATTAACCAATTCACATGGCCAAAATTAAAGAAATCATGGTTGAAAATATGAAAAACATGCGTAACTCTATACTAGGAATTCACTTTAAAAAAAAAAAAATCTTTGGGCGCTACCCCTAGCCCCACGGGGACGCTGCCCCTCGACCCTTGACCCCGCCCGGGGCGCTGCCCCTTGACCCCGCCCAGAACTATATCCCAAAATCAACCTCCCAAGCCCCGCCATCGAGAGCGCTATATTCCACATCCCCATCAAGAGCGCTACCCCCAAACCTCACGTGGAAGCGCTGCCTTGTCACCCCATTGTGGCATTACCCTAAGACCCCGCATCTGGAGTGCTAAATGGGAACATTCTTTATTAGTGAAATTTTGAACATAAATTATATTAGCATATACTTAAATATAATACAAATATTAACATATTAGCTATACTACTAATTTACTATAGCTAATATAATTTTGAACATAAATTATATTAGCATATACTTAAATATAATACAAATATTAACATATTAGCTATACTACTAATTTACTATAGCAGTTCTAGATTATGTCCCATACTATATTTAAGGTGCCAAAGGTTTGGCCTTATGGTCCTAGATTTAGCCAAGTGGTCAACACATATAGGACCAAGTGCACACTGTGCCACAAAACTTGGCCACCACTTCACTTGCCAAAGTTTAGGCCACATGGTCAATCCTAAGTTTCCAATGTTCTTATTATGTCACCTTTTGCCTCGTGGAAAACCTAGGCTTGTTTTCACATACTCAGGCACTTCAAGCCACAATAAATTGTCATTACTCTTCGGCAACCCTTTTGTTGAAGTCTTTGAAAAAACATTGTTTAAGGCCACCCTAAACCATTTTCATTTAGGGGTGTCTAAAACTAGCTTTTTGGCAATTCGAGAAGAAAATGGTCAAAGTTTTATACTTAGTTTTAACCACTTGACCAATTCAAATATTGGAAAGCAAGGTCTTGTAATACTTTTCTTTGGACATCACACATTAAAACTAGGTCCCTCACTTGTCCAAGCTATGCTCTAATACAATAAAGGGCTTTTGGTTTCAAGATGCACCACTTTCCCAACCTTGATTCCATTAAAGAAGCTAGCTCTACTTAGACATTTAATAGCAAGGTCCTGCAGCAGTTCAGATTGAACATTTTCCATGGCAGCTAGGTCCTCCACTAATCTAAGCTATGCTCTAATAGAGTAAGGGGGTTTTGGTTTCAAGATCCACCACTTGTCCAAACTTGATTTGGGAATCAAGGTCCTATAATAGTTTGCTTTGGACATTCACCATTACAACTAAGTCCACCACTTCTCCAAGCTATGTTCTAATACACTAAGGAGGTTTTGGTTTCAAGGAGAACCACTTGTACGACTTTGTCTTTGGAAGTAAGGTCTTTACATAGTTCACCTTGGACCTTGGACATTGGATACTACAACTAAGCCCACCACTTGTCCAAGATATCCTCTATATATAGCCAAAGGGTTTGGGTTTCAAGATTCACCACTTTTCCAACCTTTTTTCCATTAAAGGAAGGAGGGGCATTATAACTAGGTCCACCACTTGTCCAAGCTATGCTCTGATATAGAAAGGGGATTTTGGTTTCAAGGTCCACCACGTGTTCAACCTTGCAAGACTCAAGGGATACTTGGACATTGGAAAGCATAGTCCTATAGTAGTTGATAGGTGGCAGTGGGTATTACAACTAGGTCCAACCTATGCTCTCATATAGCAAAGAGGCTTTGCTTTCAAGGTCCACCACTTGTCCAACCTTGCTTCCATTAAAGAAATGAGGGGCTACGTAAACATTGGCAAGCAAGGTAGCAAGGTCCTAAGGTGTTTCACCTTGGATATTGGGCATTATAACTAGGTCCACCACTTGTCCAAGCTATGCTCTGATAAAGAAAGGGGATTTTCGTTTCAAGGTCCACCATGTGTTCAACCTTTCTAATATAGAAAGGGGATTTTCGTTTCAAGGTCCACCACGTGTTCAACCTTGAAAGACTCAAGGGATACTTGGACATTGGAAAGCATAGTCCTATAGTAGTTGATAGGTGGCAGTGGGTATTAAAACTAAGTCCAACCTATGCTCTAATATAGCAAAGAGGCTTTGGTTTCAAGGTCCACCACTTGTCCAACCTTACTTCCATTAAAGAAATGAGGGGCTACGTAAACATTGGCAAGCAAGGTAGCAAAGTCCTAAGGTATTTCACCTTGGATATTGGGCATTATAACTAGGTCCACCACTTGTCCAAGCTATGCTCTGATATAAAAAGGGGATTTTTGTTTCAAGGTCCACCACGTGTTCAACCTTGAAAGACTCAAGGGATACTTGGACATTGGAAAGCATAGTCCTATAGTAGTTGATAGGTGGCAGTGGGTATTACAACTAGGTCCACCACTTGTCCAACCTATGCTCTCATATAGCAAAGAGGCTTTGGTTTCAAGGTCCACCACTTGTCCAACCTTGCTTCCATTAATATAGCAAGGAGGATTTGGTCTCAAGGTTCACCACTTGTCCAACCTATGCAAACCTTTTTCATGTTGTAGCATGATTTTTTGTTTGAAGAGTATTTTTCTATAACTATGGATTTAACAATGTAATCTTTTTACTTACAGGACGGACTTCGAATCTGGGGAGAAAGTACATATGATACTTGACAATGAAATCGTTGGTATTGGTTGTGTGTGTAGAACAGATCCAGATTCCACTTGTGGTGGTACAAAGATAGGGCTGGGAAATGTCTCCATACTGGTGGAGGAATGCTTGAAGGATGTGGTCCTACCTTTTCCTACAATGGATACTTCATCTCTCCAAGGCTCATTATGGAGTGATGTTCGATGGTCAAAGCTTCTTTTGCAATCTTTTGTATTGAATGGGAACTTAATTGATCCACACGAAAGCTACAATGGTGATGAAGAACATGATCATTCTGATCCTCTAGTTACAGATGCAATACCTATGACAAGCCCAGAATTTGAAGCAATGATTCGAGAGTCTTGGAGAAATCAGAGGGTCCTTTTAAAAGATGACACAATGATGCAAACCATGAATGAAGGGACCATCTTATATGTATTTCCACATGATTATGTCAACTTTCAGGAACTTGGTCCTGATTGTGTGGGTGTGGGTATTGAAAGAGAAAATGCAAGCATTGATGATGTGGTTGAAGTGGGTAGCATCACTTTGCTAAAGTGGCCCATCAAGCAGACAACAATGTTGAATGGGAGCCCATTACAACGCTTTGTTCCTGTTGATGGCATGCATGCTACATATGAGGATGTATCCAACGATGGCAATGTTGGAAAAAAACTTGATGGGAGTAATGTTGTCCAGTTGTCAAGGAAGAGACGATACACTTTCATGAACAGGACTCAAAAATCAAAAGCAGCACCAGCTTCGACTTTTTACCTTTCAAACAAATCAATTCAAAGGGTATCATGCATTGATTGTTGTGCACAAAAATGCTGCCAATTTGCAGATCGTGATATGGTGACAAGGTTACGACAACAATTTTGGGGAGAGTCTCAAAAATCACGCACTAATTATGTTTATGATGTTCTTTCTATATGTTATCAGAAAGATGAGAAGTCACGATACCAATTCAGGCTAAATGGCTCTATTGTTTGTTGTAGAGCATGGTATGAGCTACATGGAATACCAAAGACATCATTTTATCGATACAAGGAGAACTTTGAAAATGGTGTGCGCCAATATGTACATGGGAACACATGTACATTGAGAAGGGGACTTCAACATACTAGTTTAGCAAGAGCACTACTAAATGAGTTTGTGGAAAACAACTCTGAGAAGATGCCACATAGAAGTAGAACACTGCTAGATGGCTCAAGAGAGACTCAATTGGTGATTCCATCAACATACAAACAAGTGGATATTTTATGTGAAATCAACACGACACTTGACCAAATGGGCTATGAGAAGAAGCTATCCCAATCTTCTTTTGGTAGAATTTGGAACAAAGAGTACCCACATGTCACTTTAACAAAGACGAGTGAGTTCTCTAAGTGCAATATTTGTAGCTCAATCAAGGCAAGGTTAGAAGCTAAACCTTCTCTTGAAGAGAGAGCTCTTCTCTTGAGGGAGAGAGAAGTTCACATGGCACAACAAAAGAGTTGCACAAGCCTATGTTATGCATGGCGCACGTATTCAGAAACTCAACCACAAAAATATGTATGCATAATCCATGATAAGATGGATCAAAAGAAGACTGCCATTCCTAGATTACGCATTGTTCCCAAGGGTGTGGATTCAGGATATAATCTGCAGGTGGCATTGATTGGCATGATCACTCATGGACATGGAGAAGGTCATTACGGACACTTTGTCTTGAATGGTTTGTGGCCAGCTGATCCAAATCTTACAATTGGCTCAATTGCTAATTGTTTACATAACCTCGAGAGGATAGATAAGCATCCTCTTGGTGATCTAGTAACAAATGGACTTCCAAGGAGCAATATTTCACTACTACATTCTTTGAACTCAAGGGATGCTTTGGACTACCATAACTTGAGTGATGGAAAAGAGCCCATTGTGCAGTCGTCAGAAATTGCAGAAGAGGAATTGGGATCAACATTTCGTAGATTGCCAGAGAACTTGTTGCTACAATTGGATAATTGTGCAGGGGAAAACAAAAATCGATACTTATTTGCCTATTTGTCAATGCTTGTTGCAAGGGGTGTTTTCAAAACCATCGAGCTGGGATTTTTAATGGTTGGGCATACACATGAGGACATAGACGCCATGTTTAGTAGGTTTTCAGAGAAGTTGAGAGTTACACAAACCTATACTTTGCCACATTTGATGGATACATTACGAAACAGCTCATCTTCATCTCGAGCTCCATTTTTTCTCACAAAGATCCCCGATTTCAAGCAATATTGTGATGGCTATCTTTGTGATGGACAAGACATACTTGTTGGACATTCCAAACCGCTTCAGTTCAGGTTCTTTATGCAGGATGAGACACCAATGATGCAATATAAGGCACATGTAGGTGTATCAAGTTGGAGTGGAAGTATTCGCCTTTGGAAAACAGACACAGAAGGCAAGCCAATGTTACCACATGGAGATCCACCTCTAGTACAAATGGCGGAGTATGTCAAGGCCCACGAAGAAGTCATTTTGGGGCTAAAGAACTATATAAAATTTTGGAAAAATTTAGGGAATGGTTCAAGTATTCCGCGATATTATAGACCCGTGATAGATTATTGGAGTAAGGTAATTGAAGAGATTGGAAAAGCAATCATATCAGAGGGAGTCTTGTATGAAATGTTTTGGCCAAAAACTCAAGAATATTCTCACCTACAAAGCACTACAATGAATTTGCAACAAGGAGCAGAAAGATTCCTAGGCCTTGAAGAGTTGAACGATCATTTTTGTGGGCCTCAACGAGATAGGCCAAGGGAAGAGTTTGACCCTATGTCTGATGTGCACCAAGGTGACTTTCTTATGCTTGTTCCGAGTGACACAAAAATCTATCCAGTGTGGCTTGCAATGGCTTTATCTGACATTGATAATGAGTCTACATCACCAAACTACAAAAAACTCTTGATTCAATATTGGGCACCTTGCGCGAGAAAAAGTGGGATGACAGATACTCAAGCTTACAGTAATTGTTGGAAGGGTTATTGGGCTGTCAACTATAAGGACCCACAAGTGTGGGAAACTATAGATGCAATTGTTTGGTCCTGGAGACCCAAAAAAGAAGGACCATTTTCTAGAATAAAGATTCCAGAAAGACATGCTCTAAAAGCCAAAGAAGGCCTCACTCGTGCACATCAGCCACACTTGGATCAAAGTTCAGATATGGTATCAAATGTGGAGTAGAATTATGTGGAGCTTCTATTGTGACTATACTAGTCAATTTGTAAACAAAATCTTTTTTGTATCTTCCTTTGTTTTATGTAATTTATAGTTATTATTCAAATCCATGTGTTGTACATCCTCTTGACTTTTGGTGTTTATCAACACCACAATCCTATGAGATTTTCACTTTATTTACTAGCCACACACCTCAATTTTTCCCACTTTAAGTGGAAAATTCCCAAATTACATGAATTCGGTCGATTTGGAGATTCCCATAATGTGAGATTTTTACCAAAATACCTAATATGGTCTTAAAACTTCTGTTCCAAATGCTTCTGCTGGCAACACTTCATCTGGAAATTATGGTGACAAGGGAAAAAAGAAGATGTGTTGCCATTATTGTAAAGTTAATGATCACTTGATCAAGCAGTTATAAGTTGAAGTCCAAAGAGGCTAAAAAGAAAGAGGTTGGTTCCATTGTAAATGCTAGTTCCACTACAAATGCAGCCATTGTTGAGTCTTTTGTGAAAGGAGACTGTGATGCTGATGTTGATGCAGAATAGTGCATAGTGCATTTACAATCCTGTTGTCTATGATGCATGCACGTCAATTGTTGCAGACTCACATGTGTGATATTTCAATAGTGGTTCTACAAAGCACATTACCTCACATCATGAATTGTTCACCTCTCTTGAGTCTGTCCCTCATGCGAATTCAGTCACTTGTGCCAAAAATGCCTCTTATCCTGTTCAGGGAGTTGGAAAGATTGTTCTTATTACTGCAAATGGCAGTTCTTTTACACTTGTTGATGCACTTTATGTACATGGGATCAAGAAGAATCTTTTGTTTGTATCTGCACTTGCTAGACTTGGACTTGTAGTCTAATTTGTCGATGACAAATGTACAATTTAGGATCCCAGTTTTGGTGATAAAATTGTTGCATCTGGCCTTTTTTACCATGGGCCGTATAAGCTCACTTTGTGTGACAAGTGTGGACTAGATTTTGCAAATGCAGTTGCAAATTCAAGCGCTATTTCAGATGCAAAACTGTGGCATGCATGTTTTGGACATCTGAATTTTGTCAGTTTGCCGCGTTTGCAAAAGTTTGATATGGTTGCTTCTTTGCCTCCTCTTGAAGCACCTGTTAAACATGTTTATGAACGGTGTATTTTGGGTAAAATATAGAATTCTAAATTTCCAAAGGGTGGTTCAGTTAGGGCCACATGCAGGTTGCAGCTTGTGCATAGTGATGTTTATGGGCCCATGCAAAGTTTATCCTTGGGCAATTACCTGTACTTTGTGTCTTTCACTGATGATTACTCCAGGCATGCATGGGAATTCTCTCTTAGTTCAAAGTTTTTATGTGCTTCAAATAATTTGTGGCTATGGCTGAAAATGTCTTGGAATGTACTATGGGCACCCTCTATTTCGATCGAGGGGGACGAGTATATGTCTCATGAATTTAATGCAATTTTGGCTAGTCCTAGGAAAAAACACCAATGTAAAATTCCTTATACGCCTCAGAAAAATGGTGTAGCTGAGAGGAAAAATGGGTCACTTACGGAAATGGTAGGATGTATGGTCAAAAGTCAAGCTTTGCCACATTCTTTTTGGCTTGAGGCCATCATGTGTGCCACTTACGTACTTAACAAGTGTCCTACAAAAGCTTTGTATTCTATTACTCATATGAAGCATGGCATGATAGAAAGCGTTCTATTGAGCACATGCATCCTTTAGAATATTTGGCGTATGATTTGGTGCCACAAACACAACAAAAAAAATTGGATGATAAGTCTATCAAGCGTATTTTTGCTAGTTAAAGTGTTAAAAGCAAAGCTTACAGGTTGTATCATCCGCAAACAAAGCATATTTTGGTTTCACGGGATGTAGTGTTTGTGGAAGAGTCTATTCAGCCCTTCCTGTCACGTACTAGAGATAGTAATGTAAGCGCACAAGACATTTATGACACTTTGTTGACTCTTTTTAGTGGTGGCAGTTTGAATGGAAATTCAAATGAGGTAAATGTACGGCCTATGGGGGTTTCCAAAAATGTTATAGATCAGCGTATTACTGATGCAGATGTACATGATGTACTTGATGAGGAAAGGGCTGAAAATGAGCAGGCTAGAGGTATGCCAAAAAGGATGGTGCATACATTGCAGGACAGTAAATTGGACGCACCTTTGTATAGTCATACTCGTTCAGGCTTTGTCCATGCATCTTAGGCATCAGATTTTTATGCTTTGGCTGTGTCTAGCTTACATGATGTTGAGGAACCTCTGTCTTTTGATACAACACAAAATTTAGAAAATTGGATGGCTACCATGCAATCAGAATATGATGCCCTTATAGAAAATGACACATGGAATTTATGTGATTTACCTCCTAGCAAAAAGGCCATTGGTAGTACAAAGTGGATTTACAACTTAAAATGCAAGCTAGATGGTGAGATCGATCGCCATAAGGCTCGACTTGTTGCAAATGGTTATGCACAACCAAAAGGCATAGATTATGAAGATACTTTTGTTCCCACTTGTCGTATGACTATTGTATCTTTTCTACGTGCATTGGTAGCTCATTTTGGTTGGGATGTACATCAATCAGACATTGTTACTACTTTCTTGAATGGTGACATATTTGAGGAGATTTACGTAACACAACCTCGTGGTTTTGTCAAGAAAGGACAAGAGGACAAAGTGTGTAGATGTAAGAAGGCTTTATATGGGTTGAATCAATCTCCTCGTGGTTGGTATGAGAAAGCTGACACTCATTTGGTCAAACGGGGCTTTTGTAACAGTCCAACAAAAAGCACATTATAAATAAAGCATGAGGGTGATGTACTTCTCATTGTGGTTCTTTACATAGATGATTTGTTGATCACTGGACCAAATGAGAGACATATTTCTGAATTTAAGGCTGATTTGAATGCTACTTTCAAGATGAAAGATTTGTGGTTGCTGCATCATTACTTGGGTATACAATTTAACCAGTGTGATGGTGGTATTGCCTTGTATCAGAAAAGTTACATAGAGACATTGCTATGTAAGTTTGGATTTGAGGTTTGCAAACCTATTGCCACTCCCATGGAAACAGGTTTGAGATTGATTCTTCATGACGTTGGTGATCCTACTGATATCACTCTTTACCAATGCCTCATTTATGTATGCAACACGAGGCGAGATCTTCAGGTCTAAGCATTGGCAGGTTATCAAGAGGATTTTTTTCTACCTTAGTGGCACTTTAAATCTTGCCTTGTTTTATCCCAAACGGGGATCATTGCCACCACACTTACATGCCTTTTTGGACTCAGATTGGGCTGGTTGTTTTGAAACGCAAGTGTCCACAAGTGGTGTTTTTTTCGTGCTTGGCAGTTCATGTATATCATGGTTGAGCAAGAAGAAACCTATTGTGGCCACTTCGAGTTGTGAAGATGAGTACAGGGTAGTCTTCACAGCTACGGCTCAGTGTGTATGGCTTAGACTCCTTATGGTTGATTTGGGTGTTGGACAAGACACTACCAACACTATCTACACGGAACCCAGTTTTTGATGCTCTCACAAAGTACATTGAGGTGCATTACCACTGTGTCGGGGAGAGGCTCTCAGCAGGAGCGATCAACTTGGCTTATGTGCCAACATAGGACAACCTTGCAGATCGTTTCACAAAGGCATTGTCTCATGAGAAGTGAGAGGCTTTCCGCAAAGCTTTGTACTTACTCCCCTTTGTGGATTGATCATGTCCTCAAGTCATGGAACTTCACTTTACTCATGTGACAGCTCTTGTTCACCGCATCACTCCAAGGGGGGATTTATCACCATATACATGTGGTAGTGATGTTTGTGAACACACTAGGACCGCCAGGGAATTTTTACCCTCTTTAGGAGGTTTTTTCCCCCGTGCATTGTATATATGCCCATCACTATAGGGCTATCTATATTTCCATTTCACACTAAGTATAATACACTCTCTATTGTGTGCCTTGAGCTTCCTTCGTCTTCTCCAAGCTTTGTTTGTTTTCTTGCAACCATAATTCCAAATTTGCTAGGATTTTTGTGGCAAGCATTTCACAATACCCCACTTTGCAGGAAGATGTCTGAAGGCATGTAACTTTGGGAAAAAAATTTCTTGAAAGCTTTCCAAGTCCTTGTAGTGAGTGTCTTGGTGGCTATATACATCCACCACAGGATAGCACTCCCTCTAAGGTGCTCGAGAATAAAATTGATCCTTCTTGTGCAAGTGTTCTAGAACTCCTTATGCCTTATGCCCAGTAAGAGAGATGAATACGGGAGCACACCCAATGTGTGATGGAAAAAGGGTAGGAGTGGTCAATAAGTTCGGGTCTAGACACATTTAAAAAAGAAAAAAATTCTATTAAAGTTTGGTAGGACCGGTATCCTTTCAGAAAAGCACATGCTTAAAGTTTTGATACCATTGTCATGGGGACAGGCACCATGCGTCGATGGAAAAGAGCATACTAAAAGACTTAAAGAACTTCAAATAACAATTGAACTTAAAGAGAGGCATGATACAAGGCGTGGAATAGAGGAGTTCCACCCCAAGAGAGAACAAGGAGTGGAACAATTACTTATGAAGGTGGATCAATTACTTCTGAATAATCAAGGCAAAGAAGTTACAGTACAAGTCGCCAAACTCACAACGAAGCAAGCATTCACACATCAGGCGCATCTTCAAACCAAACCCCCCCCATCAACCACCAATACCCCGCTCAATTAGCAACGATGAAAGGCAAACAAAAGGTCCCAGAGAACTCTTATCCCAAACTCAACCTCATGAGTGCAAAGCAAGCCGAGAGGGCCCTCAAGAAAGGAGCTCAGGTTCACCTCTGCATCATGCAAGCAAAGGAACAACCCACAACAAGACTCAACTCCATCACCCTCGAACAGGCCAAAGTTGGTGATCCCTCACTTACCCCCATTCTCCAGAAGTACAAAGATGTCATGCCCCCTGAACTTCCCCCCGGCCTACCCCCTCCCCGTCAAATTCAACACGAAATTGATCTCATCCCAGGGAGTACACCCCCGGCCAAGGCCCCCTACCGCATGAATGACACCGAGCTAAAAGAGCTCAAGAAGCAACTACAGGAATTAGAGGATCAAGGTTTCATCCGGCCTAGAAGCTCTCCTTTTGGGGCCCTAGTCCTGTTTGTCAAGAAGAAAGATGGCTCGATGAGACTATGCGTGGATTATCGGGCCCTCAACAAGATGACTATCAAGAACAAATACCCAGTTCCGCTCATGGAAGACCTCATGGACAGATTACAGGGTGCCAAGTACTATCGACCTCCGCTCAGGCTATCACCAAGTCCGCATTGCCCTCAAAGACATCACGAAGACCGCCTTCCGCACACACTACGGCTCCTGGGAATGGATGGTCCTGGGTTTTGGCCTCACCGGCGGTCTTGGCACTTTTTGCCGAGCAATCCATGACAGTTTTCATGACATGATTGATGATTTTCTCATCACTTACATTGACGATCTACTCATCTACAGAAAAACCTTAGAAGAGCACCAGAAGCATGTCGTCACAGTACTCCAGCACCTCCGCGAACACCAACTTTATTCCAAGCTGGAAAAGTGTGAGTTTGTTGTCCAAAGCATCGAGTTCCTCGGTTTCATCATTACATCCGAAGGTATTATCGTGGATCCCAAGAAATTCGACGCCGTCATCAAGTGGGATCCCCCGACATCCATCAAAGAAGTCCGAGAGTTTGTGGGCTTCTATCAGTACACACGCCGCTTCATCCGCGACTTCAGCAAGATTGCTACACCACTTACAGAGATAACCAAAGGCCACAAACCCTTTTAGTGGACCTCCAAAGAAGAAGCAGCTTTTGAGAACTTGAAGATAGCCATGTGTGGTGCCTCCGTCCTCCAACTACCCGACTTCACCAAACCCTTTGAAGTTCATATTGATGCCTCCGATGGTGCCATTGGTGGTGTCCTCATGCAAGAGAACCAACCCATAGCCTATGAATCGCACAAGTTCACTGATGTAGAGACAAGATGGACCACACATGAGAAGGAAATGCTCGTTGTCGTCCACTGCCTCCAAAAGTGGTGACACTATGTCCAAGACAAGCACACAAAGGTCAAAGATAACCTCTTCTATGCGCATGGAAAAATCTACATCCCCAATGATCCAGATCTAAAGAAAGACCTCATGTGGGAAGCCCATGACTGCAAGCTAGCTAGACATGGTGTCCAGAAAAGATCTTATGACAAAATCCATCAACACTACATGTGGCCCAAAATGAAGGACGACGTCATCGACTACGTGTGCACCTGCCCAACCTGTCAACTGGTCAAAGCTCAAAGAGTCAAACCCGTCGGCCTCCTTCACCCCATGCCAACACCCTCCTGGCCTTGGGACATGGTAAGTATGGACTTCATCGTTGACCTCCCCCCCTCCCACGGTCACACTACCATCATGGTGGTCGTTGACTACTTCACCAGGCAAGCCCATTTCATACCCGTAAAGCCTCCCGTCACCGCCTACCAAGTCGCCAAAAACTTCTTCGCCAAAGTCTTCAAATACCACGGCCTAACCTTAGCCATAGTTTTTGATCGCGAAATCCGCTTCCTCAGTGACCTCTGGCGCAAGCTCTTCAAGCTACTAGGCACCTAGCTACGCTTCTCCTCCGCCTACCACCCCGAAACCGATGGTCAAACTGAAAGAGTCAACCAAGGCATCAAAAACTACATCCGCAATTACGTCAAGGCCAATCAGAACGACTGGTCTGACTACATGGACGTCCTGGAATTCCACTACAAAAACTCCATCCATAGCAGCACTGGCTATACACCCTTCGAGCTCTCCACAGGTAAATAAGTCATCACCCCTCTTGCACTGGCAACTGGCGATGTGCATGCCCAGGATCTGGAATGTGAGGAGTTTCTTCAACAATGGCAAACGCGCATGCAACACGCAAAGAAAAAGCCTCGAGCAAAGCAAGGTACGCATCGCCAAATACGACAACCAAATTGGTTTGTTTTGGCAAACGCGCATGCAACACGCAAAGAAAAGCCTCGAGCAAAGCAAGATACGCATCGCCAAATACACCTTCATGGTGTACTCCCTGGGATGAGATCAATTTCGTGTTGAATTTGACAGGGAGGGGGTAAGCCGGGGGGAAGTTCTGGGGGCATGGCATCTTTGTACTTCTGGAGAATGGGGGTAAGTGAGGGATCACCGACTTTGGCCTGTTCAAGGGTGATGGAGTTGAGTCTTGCTGTGGGCTGTTCTTTTTCTTGCATGATGTAGAGGTGAACCTGAGCTCCTTTCTTGAGGGCCCGCTCGGCTTGCTTTCCACTCATGAGGTTGAGTTTGGCATAAGAGTGCTCTGGGACCTTTTGTTTGCCTTTCATCGCTGCTAATTGAGCGGGGTCTTGGTGGTTGATGGGGGAGGGGGTTTGGTTTGAAGATGCGCTTGACGTGTGAATGCTTGCTTCGTTGTGAGTCTGGTGCCTTGTACTCTAACTGCTTTGCCTTGATTATTCAAAAGTAATTGATCCACATTTGCGTGGAGTAAAGGAGTTCGTTTCAGTATTTCTTTATATTGCTTGAACTCAATACACTTTTTCTACTCCATCCTCTGCATCTTCATGCAGAAGCATGCCAAATAATGATCCATTTGCTCATATTTAAAGTCTCTTGGCCTCTCAAAAGTAGTTAGATGCAAAGCATCAAACAATAAAAGCATAATTTGTACAACTCTCACATTAGCATATCAGCTTGAAATCTAGACCATCTGTACTGCTTCCATGCCATCATACTCCATGTGATTTAGTGAGTGTGTTGGTCTCGCTTTATTTTGATGCATTTAGGTCCCCTTGGTCCCATCAAACGGGATCCCGTAAGTTGGTGGGAACTCGTCTTTAAAATAAGGACTCTGCTTCTTCTTCTTATTTTGCTTTTTCTTCTAATTCTTTTAGGGTTTAGGCCCCTTAGTTGGGGTCTACAAGTCGGCTCCGTTCTTTAGTGTCTTGACACGTCAATAGTTTGTGACACATGCCATCTCCCTATACAAGCGATGGAATCCATGAGACAAGATGCTAACAACTGTGTAGGTGAAGCCGTGGCTCTTACCAAACTTGTGGTGGTCATTGTTGACATAGATCTTGCAATGGGATCCAAGCACCGCTTCTTGGGGCCAAACGAACCCGAGAAGAGATGTAAAGTCAAACAAGGAAATGATGTAATAATACATTACCGTCCAAAATCAAGGTTGCACCACCCCTCGAGGTTGCTCAAGCATCAACATAAAATCTATTCAAAGCCCCTAAGTCCCCATAGTAGGAAAGAGATCTATGATAGTGACCAAATGCAAGAATGTGCCAAGCATTAGTAGAATTTTTTGTTAAAAGAAAAGTCTCCCATGCCTATTGCTATCATCCTTCAAAGTAGAGTGACAAGTTCTACTGGTGTTTGGGAGATGTTGTCTCACCACAAACATAATCCTAAGCGTGAATACTTCTTAAATTTTGTGCACAATAAAAGAAAGAGAATAAGTCTTATAGACAAAAACATTGTTAATTTAAAATGCATCTTCATTTGCTTACTTTAGTGTAGCATTGTAAGCATTGACAAGGTTCATATTATCCTTAAGCTAGGTTCCTTGCATCCATATAGCATCTTTAAAAGGATAATTCTTAAACTTAACAAGATATCATTAGATAATCTTACCATTTCTTAGTACCTTGTCTTTGTGTCGAAGGATCGATTCGGGTTGCGACACCTCTTCTTGTTCTTCGATCTCTAGCGGGTCCCCTCCATTATTGGTTCTTTTGGTGGTTCTCCTTTGTAAGGATTGAGTAGGCTCACATGGTTAGCATGGCGAATGAGCCAATCATTGGGAAAATTTAACTAATAATCCATCTCATTGGTTGGCTTAAGAATTTTAAAAGAAAGAACCATAGTATCTTTTTGCTAGTTTAGCATAATTCTCTTTGTGGCTCGTAGGATTCTTGCCCGTACTATGCCTTAGAGAATCCTTGAGAAAATTTAGCAAGGCTAAGGCTCTTATAATCTTATTAGAAACATCCGTGTTTGCCTTTGATTTGTGATGAATATAACCTCTTTAATCTTTGGAAAAGATTCTTTCTCGGCTTATTCATCGTCAGCAGCAAAGATCTTCCCATGTTCATTCAGTGGTAAGGGACTTTTGGATCTTCCCTCTTTAACCTCGAGAGGTGCTTTCCCCATAGAAGTATGTACAATGTCATTGTACGTATACTCTATAGGAGGTAAGTACTTATCTCATTGAGAACATTTGATCTACTTCCATGACATAGACTTTTAGTAGATTCAAGAATCATGAGATTAGTTATTTCACTTTGGTCATCCGTTTGTGGATGGTAGGCCGAAAGAAAAATTTAATCTATTTCCTAGATTCTCAAAGAGACCCTTCTAGAAATTATTGGTCATTCTAGGATCTTTGTCGGACACTATGGATATTGGCAAGCCATGATACTTAAAAATTTGACATCTAAAGAGGGTTTCCATTTAATGTACCTTAATAGTGTTTTTGACAGGCATAGAGTGTGTTTTCTTGCTAAGCATGTCGACTGAAACAATCCAAGACTTTACTTCCCTCGATCAAATTTCAATTTTTGGTATACCACGCATTTTGAAACATACTCTTGTATATTTACTTTTCATGGTAGACCAACAAAAATATATACATTTCTACTCCTCAAAGCGTAGATTATGGAATCCCTCTTTCCCCTGCATAATGAGAAGCAAGGGATTCATACATGAATGTAATAGGACTTATTCTGCAAAGTTTTGATGAATATTTTTGTTTAGAGTACATTTTGTTCATTCTAGTGTTTTTCCACAGTATAGGATTTCATTTTAATCGTTCTCGTGAAGTTTCAAATTTTGACCCGGGACACCCCTCGGGAGCCAATTTCCAAGGTACTATGGTCAAAATTTGTAAAAGTTTTGTATGTAGCACTTGTAGCCCTCGACATGAGGAAAATTAATGCTTCTTTGTGTTTTTGCTGGTTCCCGCATTTTGATGCCCGTTTCAGCCTGTAGATTAGAGAAAAAGTGAGAAAATGTTGTTTTAGACTGTTTTTGTGAAAAGTGTTGACTTGCAGGTAAATTTTTGGGCAAGCTGAGCAGGATATGGATTTTTCACGTCTCACGACTTTCAAAGAGCTCAATGAGATGAACAAATTCATGTGAGACAAACCTAGTCAAATTCTGAACCATTTGGGAGTTATGGCTCGCTGAAAATGGCTAGAAATTGTGGAGTGTTAACTTGCGAGTGTGGGTTGCGTTTTGTGGTTCTTATGCATTTGAATGCAGGACGTCTCTTTTTGGGACCTATTTTGGATCTCTTTTGCTAAAGACTAACAGAAGGACGAAAATAGCCACTTTTTGGCCTCGCGTGAAGAAGACAACCTGTGGAGAAGAAGGCTATTCTACAGGAAGGCTCCTTGTGATTGAGATTGAGAGTGAGAGTGAGATTGAGAGTGAGATAGCTCGGGGGTGGTTGGGAGGTTGATACGAGCTAAGCTCTTCTTGTACTCAGGAATTGATTTCAATATGTATATCTCTGATTTCCTGCGTCTACTCTGTGTACTTGCAAATTTTTTTTATTCAGTTGTTGTATTCCCGTGTCTCGTCACAATGAATTTCTTATTGTATGGGTGAGTAATACCTAGCCTATTACGGTTTGGAAGATAATCATCCTTCAAAGTGAAATGTTCTTTTTTTATACCCTAATGCAAAGGCTATAATTACCTACTTAAAGTCTTCATCAATAGCATACTCATCTATCATAAAGGATAGATCATTGTGAGTTGTTAAAGACACCACATTTACCCTTGGACTTTGTGAAAGTGCATTGGCTACATTATTGTGCTTGCCAGCAATGTGAGCAGTATGAAATTTAAATTGAGAAAGAAACTTTTCCCACCTCATTTGTTTGTCGAAGAGCTTAATTTGCGTCATGGATTTCTTGAGGCTTTATGATTCATTTGTAGGATGAATGGAGCCCCCAAGAGATAGTGCGTCCATGTGTCTAGGGCATGTAGAATAGCTAAAAGCTCTTTTTTGTATATGCCCAAGACTCGCTCATCGGTATTGAGCCTTCGACTCTCATATGCTATGGCATGTGCTTCTTGAAGCAAGACTGCTCCAAGGTAATCACCACAAGCAACAATTGGACCTCAAATGGCTCTGAGAGATCCGGAAGCATGAGGACTAGTTGAGAGATAAGCTTCTCTTTGAGCTTGTCAAAAGCATTTTGTCATTTAGCACTTCATGAGTACTTAACATTCTTCCTTGTTAAGTAATGCAATGGTCCTGGTATTTGAGAGAATTTTGCTATGAAGCATCTATAGTATGCACACATACCAATAAACCTTCTTAGCTCATGTGGATTTGGATTAGGCCATGTTTTTATTACCTCCAACTTTGATGGATCCCTACGGATACCATCTTCAGATAATGTGGCCTAAATATTGAATTTCTTGTAGAAAAAAATCAATGTTCTTTTGATCATGAAAAGCTTATTCTCTCTCACAACTTGAAAGATTACCTGGAGGTGTCACTTGTACTCCTCAAGAGAATTTGTGTGACCTGAAGACTTTTGTCCATCGTCGATCTGAATGCAGCTGGAGCATTTGTCAGTGATCATATTTAGTGCTCCAAAGTCGACACACATGATATGTGTAATATTTCTTTTGCACTAAAAGTACTGATGAACAGAATAGAGAGGAGCTAGGCCTCACCATCCCTTTTTCCAACAGTTCAGTCAATTGCCTCATGATCTCGTCTTGTTGAGCTTGTGAAACTCAATAAGGAGGTTTATTAGGTGGTGAGCTTCCTGCTAGGAGCTCAATTCAATGGTCATCATCCCCTTGTCTTGGAAGTAAGTCCATAGGGATATCATTGATGAACACATCTTGGAATTCTTTTAGAAAGTTAGACAAGTCTAACTCTTCTTGATTCCTACCATTCACCTTTGATGAAACATTAAGACCTTTTAGGGACTCTTTCACAAAAATCATGTACGTAGAAACTGAGCTCTTCGTTGATTTATCAAGGGCAAGAGGATTTACAAGTGGTATAGTACGGCCAGACTCATTGATATCTATATACATGTTCTTTCCCCTGTAGGTGAAGTAGATTCTCCTCTCAGGGATCTTCATGATGGCAACCATGCGATCAAACCATGGCACCCCTAGGATAGAATCCTCATGTTGGAGAGGAGAGATGAAAAATTCTTCTTTGTTGACATAGCTTTGGACATGAAGCCTCAACTTCCCAATCAAGGGAGTAATGGAGGCTTGTTGTCCCTTGAAAGCTGTGTCAATTGCTACAATATCTCCCATCTCAAAAGGTTGAATGCCCAACTTCGTGGCCAGCTCTGTTGATATGAAGTCATGAGTAGAGCCAAGGTCAAACAAGATGAAGGAATCATGCTTCCTTACCTTTCCCCAAGCATAGGAGAGAGATGATCCTTTGCAGTGAGCATCCTCTTTTGGATCTTCGATGGTGGTGTTGCCTTTTCTTGGCAAAGTCTATCTTTTGACAGACAGTAGCCTTGAGATGTAAATCCCAAAACTTCTCCACATATTTGTGGATAGAATCATGAGAGAGAAGCCTCAAACTCTGTCACTCGGTGAGCACTTTGTCCTTTGCATCACTTGAAAGGAATTTCTTCATGATGGAAACTCGTAGAGTTTTCCATGCCTTTGGGGCTTCACCGTTGCCACGAAGGCTATCCCACCATTGACGAGCCAATTTTTGGAAGTGCATAGCTACATGGTGTATCTTGGAGGACTCCGTGAAGCCCTTGTCTCAAAAGGCCGCATCAAATTGTTAGATAAAGGCCAATACTTTGTCGGTAGCACCAAATTTTCCATCATAGGTGAGAAAAGAGATACTCTTTCCTCCTCCTTCAACTTGTTTAGTTTTTGTGACCTTCGCCATGCACGGTATTCTCTAGGAGAATAGCCACAGCTTTCATCAATAGATGAGGAAGGTGAAGAAGAAGGAGAAGAGGGTGACCTCTTTCTTTCCCTTTTCTTCCTTTGTTTCCTCTCTTCCCTTTTGGAGTGATGAGGAGAAGGACTATGGGTTAACTGTCTCCTCTTGGGTGGAGTTGGTGATCGTTTAGTCTGCCTTCTTTGTAGATCCACATCTTCGGAGGAACCTAGGGACTCATTACTTTCTTGAACTTTGGATTCCTCCTCTCGTATGGGAGAGAGTCTTGTTTTGGGGGTCTCATCAAGAGGCCTCCTAAGCTCTCTCTCCTCTTGGAGAGGAAAGGAAATCCCATAAGCACAAAGTTTTTGAGTAACTTTGTCTTGCAAACCGGGGTTGCCCATAGCTTGTTGCAACCTAGTAACAATATAATTAGCAAACATGGGGGCATCATCATTAGCACCTTCATGTGCAAAATCAATTATCAATGTTCATTCTACTCTCTTGGTTATTGTCAGCCATGTTAATTAAACTTATGTGTTTACTCAGTATATGCTTTGGCAATTCAAAACCTTAGTTGCTACTCCTCTTAGGCTTTGAAAATAGGCACTTCAATATCTACACCCATGGCTCGAATTGGTTAATTATAGAGAGTAGTGAAGTGGGTCTAACATAGCGAAGTTGCCGAGGGATAGCTCCTTTTGGACTTCTTATGGCTCAATAATGGTAAATCCATAGGCAAGTCTAAGAAGACTGTTAGAAGCTGGACATACCCCACAGAGACTAACTAGTCGGAGGATTATCATTTTTTATAATTATTCATTGATTAAGGAAACCTGATTTTTCACCTTGTAAATACTGGGACTTACAGAAGTTTCTAGATTGTATCCCAGTTTTGATAGATAGATGGAGTAGTTGGTTGATTTTGGAACTTTAGGGTTTGAGAATTGTAAGGTATGTATACCACTTTTTGACCGTAATGAAAAACCTTTTATCATTTTTAAAACAAGTTTTGAAGTCTGTGAGTGAGCGTACTGTGTACAAGAGAGAGTGTGAGCTTCATCTTGATGCTATTGTACACCAGTGGTCGGAATTTAGTGCAGAGAAGTGCAGCGTGTTGCCCCTGAAGAAAGCTACACGCTAATACCTACATTGCGCGCGTATGCTCCGATTTTGCGAGCTCCTTCTACGAGCTTCATCTGGTGATTGGGTGAGCATATGTTTTCTGATTTTGCATTGCAGCATATCCACGTGTTCACATTGAGTAGAACAACACATTAGGCACTTTAGATTTCAGAAAGGAAGACCTGGAAATTTCGGCCAGACATCCTACGTGATTTTGCACCGGGTGTTTTGGGTTGGGGCTTGGGTTGGGGTTTTGGTTCATAGACCTTAGGGAGAGCGACCTATTGGTATTAGTAGGGTCTCCTTCAAGTGCTATGGTGTTTCGAGATTGTTTGATGGGTGTTCGGCTCTAGACAACGTTGTAGGAAGTTTCCTCTTATGCAGTCTTGAAGGCTATGACTTAGACAATTGGTAGAGACCTCTGTAGGAATTAGTTAGGAGTCGGTCGAGTGTAGGTTGACATCTTATGATTTTTTCCACGCACCTGCGGGTCGAGCTTCGTCCTTAGCTGACATTATATGTTAGGTGAGTTCTCACTATGCTGACGTCCGTCGCGGCGTATCCGTCCAACATTGGCGCCGCTGCCGGGGACGAAAACCTTAGGTAGGTGACCGAGACTAATCCTTAAGGATTGGTATTTCTGGCTTGCCAAAAGTTTTGTTTTACATTTAGATAGGATCAGAGGGTGGAGGACTCTCTATGTCTTAGAGGGAGTCTAGGAGGCGTGTGTCTGGCCTAGATACTTCGACTTAGGTAGACTAGGTAGACCAAGATAGTTTTAGGTAGTAGTCGAGTTCTTAAGTAGGAATTGGAGTGGTAGAAGCGGTGAGAGGAGAGCTTGAGAGTCCGGAGAGGCCAGAAAGCAACCAAAACACCATTATCACCATTTCACATGATGAGTAGAAGTAGAGTAAGTAAGACATCATGATTCAGGATATAGAGCATTTCATGTATGTATACTTGCTTGGTAAAGTCGTCACAAGTTTGTAAAAGACGCAAAAGTGTGTTTGAAAGCCTAAGAGAAGTCCAAAAGTTATTGTGAGTGTTTCTGATAGAGCTACAGAGCATCAGGAGCATTTTTGTCAGGAAAAAAAATAATTTCAAGCCAGGGTTTATCCTACGCGTAGGATGTCTATAGGCTAATCTGGTGGGAATTTTGGGATTTTGAGTTGACCAGTGTGTTTAGAAGGTGGGGTTTACTCTAATTTCAACTCGAAAGTGGAAATTTGACCATATCTTGATAGGATAAGGCCAGATAGACTGAAATTGCCAGACATCCTACCCAAATTGTGCCAAAACTTTATTTTGAGACCAAAACCATAAGATGGTTGTATGAGCATGTCTTGTATGATATATTGAGTGACTGAAAGGGGCTTCATCTCATTTGGGTGAGAAAATTGGGTTCAAAGCAGACTTTAGCACTTTTGACTGAAAAAGGCAAGAACAACTAAAATTGGGGACTTTTGAAATCCAAACCAAAATCTAAGCATACCACTCGGTTACTGACATCAAGGGGAAACTATGGGTCAAGTCTGGGGTCAAACAGGCCAAAAAGACATCCTACGTGTAGGATGTCTTCTGTGTGATTTTGGACTCCAAAATAAGTTTTGAGCATACCAAAGTGATCAGCAATTCAAGAGGAGCCTGTGCTTTGAGTTTGAAGCCATTATGATGAAAAATACATCCTACGTGTAGGATGTCTAAAGCAAGAAATTGAAGCCAGACATTGACAGTGAGCATAGCAAGGTTCTATAGCTTAAGGCAAGCCTCTTGGTCAATTTTGGTCCAAATTGGAGTTGATTAGACTGATCAAGATCAACAACAGGCTGTCGGAACAGGTTTCTGACTCATTGACCAGCTAATAGGTGTCCAAATCAAAAAGTAAAAACAGTTGTGGGCTCAGCACATCAAGGGGAAACCATAGTGCAAAAATCTAGGCAAAACAAAGCAGGAGACATCCTACGCGTAGGATGTCTATCTGGGCCTACTGAAGAGAAAATTTGACTGGGCTTAGACAGTGAGATTCAATTTGGCTTAAGGGTTTCAAAACTTCTTTCAAAAGTGAATTTTGACCTTGTTTGTCCATTTGACGGAGCAAAGACTGAATTCAGACTTCTTCGCGTAAATTGACCAACATCCGAGGGAAGTACAGTTTCAGATTAGCAGACCTAATCCAAAACATCAGCAGTGTATAAAATACCGTATTGGTTGAGATTAACTCGCGAGTTATACCAATCATTACTAAGATAACCTCTAGAAGATAAATGCTTTGATTCGATTGCCGAAATTAAACGCTTGTGTACAGGTATATTCAGCAGCAAAGCAAGAAGTTGTGCGGAAACTGATCCTTTGCCAGGTGAGTGGTTGGATTTGTGATAAATTGCATTGATAAGTTTGATGAATTTAAGATCAGGAAGATACATTGTTATAGACCAGAAGGTGGCAGGTGACCAAGGTAGCTTAGTGTCCACCGAGGAGAGTGTAACTCAGGCAAGGCTAGATCCACTAGCACCGATTATCAAGGAAGGTAGTGATACTGACACTTTGTCAGACAAATCTTTCTTCATGATGGGTAGTAAACAGCCAGGAGGTTTCACCTATGGCGGACCAATTCCAGGAGGAAGCACCTCCCAAAATCCTTTGAATGATTCCAAGCTCACTGTGATCTTCTTAGCAGGAACAAACTAGAGGGGAGCCCTAGTCTATTCTGACTATCGAGGATGCAAGTGCATTTGTATTGAAGAGAGGCCAGCACAGAGATTGGAGATAATCCGAGTCTATGATGATGGAGATAGATTCTGAGACGAAAAGGGGAGCCACTATCTAATAGTTAGTAACCCTGAAGATTACAACAGATATGGAGATAATGTGGTGAAAGGGAAATTGGTTTCAAAAGCTCAAGAACCTCCACCAAACATTGATCGGCCCGGAGCTTTTTTTATGCATGATAAGAAAACAACTAGGGTTCCAACTTATAACGAGAACTTGGGAATCTACAAGCATGAGAGTGAGGGTATAGTCGCTTACTTTCGCAGCAAAGAACCATACGTAAACGAATTAAGCATAGACAAGGTTCTTTACTTATTCTCTTCTGAAACTGCTATGGGAAAGGGTATAGTTTTTGTTGATAGATACGGGCGAGAATACCAACGTATTCTCCCAGAGGAGGTGGAAAGGGCAACAGGTCTAGGAGCATCAGCATATGCCCCTGAAGAAGTGCCAAGAGCCACCTACACTTCAAGTAAGTCGACAAATCCCTTTTTTGATGAGTATGATGCTACCTCACATTCCACCCGACTGCAAGCATTCAACAACCAAAACCAACCAGCAAACCATCCATCATTGCAGACATGGCTTCGACAGAGTGCTACAATGGAACACGACCAAAATGGAGATGGTTATTAGGATGCACGAGGGCTAAGGGATTTTCAAGAACCACCACTCTATTCAAGGTATCAAGGAGAGAGTAAGCCAAAGACTCAAGGGTCAACAAAGCCTAGAGGGCCAACCATAGAACGAGTTTGAAGAGATGAACCATCTCTGGCGAGAACTGTTAGAAATTATGGCTTAGGAGCACCACTGGGAGAGGAACCAGCCTATTACAAAAGACCTGAGAAGGTATATCGATTAGGACATGGAGATCCAATGATGAGGTTTATAGACCATCGGAGAATTAGACCTTCTCAATTGCAAAAATGGATAAACAAGAAATACACAGGAAGCAGAGACCTAAGAGATCATGTAGCAGCCTTTGTGCGTGTAATTAGAGTCGAAGAGGTGTTAGACTTTCCTACCCAATTTGCAGGGTTTGGAATGACCCTAGAGGATGACGCTACTACTTGGTTTGACTCTGTAGAGCGTAGAGACTTTGAGTCTATGGAGGAAGTGTTTGAGGAGTTTATCGAGGAATTCTCACAAAGGGGGATAGCTCATAATACCGTCTCACAAATCTATAAATTCAAACAGAAAGATGGAGAATCTATACGGAAGGCAGCCCTAAGACTAAAAAGATATGTTAAGTTTTTTCTTGTTGAAGAACTGCCAACTCAGTCTAGACTTATGTTTATATTCATCCAAGGACTAAAGAATGCGGATCTCCAAAAAGACTTACATATGAAGAGGAGCACGACGTTGAATGAGTTGACCAAGGAGGCTCTTTATCTTGTGGACAATTGTGCGGTCTTCAAAGAGGGGGAGTTCAAGGACCTTGACGACGATTCATCTTCACAACAAAGTGGAAGCAAGTCTTCTAAGACAGCACCGAAAGGAGAAGTAGCTGTAAACCAAGAGCAGATTGTAGATGAAGTGCTAAAAAATATTGACTTGTACACCAAACCCCAGGTTAAACAGCCCAAGTGGTGTGCTATTGAACAAAAATGGACAAACCATGGGACCGAGGAATGTTATTATAACAAGGAATATGTGAGAGAGATACCTTACGCTCCCCAAGCTCTGGTAGCTTCTCCTCAAGTTCTACCGATGCCTAGGTATCAAGCAGGCAACCTACCAGGACCTGTAGGTGTAGAAAGACCACAACCGCTGTTGGGGCAACAACCACCCTTACCAGGATTACGACCAGTCAATATAAGGTACACACCAACCGTAACCGAATCAGAGGATAATGCTTTGGTACCTATGCATGCATATTATGAAGATCCCAATGGATATGCGGCAAACCCTGTCTATTATCCACCTGAAGAACCCTCAACAACAGAACCATGGCGCATGATAGGAAGTACAAGACCACCAACACCTGCACAGGCAGCGGGAGAAGGGAGATATAGCTTAGATGAACGAAAATTCTTGTTCATAGCCAACGGACGCATGGGCGGACAGAGACATGCATACCAACAAAGAGGAGCTCAAGGAGCACCTCAACAACCCAAGGGACCCTGCTACAAGTGTGGTGGAGACCATTGGCTAAGAGATTGTCCTCATGATGAAATCATTAGAGTCAACGCATATTGCACCGAGTGTGGAGTTACTCATTTGATTTCCGATTGCCCTAAAACCCCGAGCAAAGGAGCAAAAACCACCTTGAACATGCTGGAAATAGTACCTTCTAGTAGAGGGTCGGAAAATGAAACAATCATACCTATTCAGGCGGTAACACGAGCGCAAGCTCAAGGAATGACGAACCAACCCATAGTTGAAGAGCCAAAAATCGATGCCCAAAGTTCAGAAACGAAAAATCAGAGAACCACTTGGAAAGCTAGAAAGGTGCATATGAAAGCCAGGAAAGAACGATAACAAATAGCTCTATCCGAGGAGTTGAAACATACAAAGAATAGATTAGAGCGGTTAGAGGATCTAGTAGGCTTAAGTTCACACACCACAGCAACCATAGCACCCAAGGAAATAACAGAGCCCAAAAGTGCAGGATCAGGAGGATCTGTACTGGCAGACAAGGTAAACGAGCAGTTGGATGCTCTTCTAAAAGCTTATGAAGCTAGACTCAAAAAGAACCAAACCCAGGAGAAAAGGTGGATGACTTATCCATATGCGGAAATAGAAAAACAAAGGTTGGAAATGTGTAAAAGGATGATTGAAACAACTCAATCATTGATGGAAGACCCGTTGGGTAAACCTGCAAATTGGCATGAGGCACCAGCTCCAACCCCTATCCAACCAACTTTAGAGAAACATGTAGAAACAAAGGAAAGACTCACAAATGCCTATGAGTCCAGAGGAGAGCCTATCATAGTGCCAAACACAACAGATGAGGCAAGTGATAGGTTCCAACCTAAAATATTGGCAGAAATGGGTAAGGACTGTAATGGTCTAGACGATCTATGGAAGCAAATCCGTGAGGCCAACGAGGCTAATAGGATGAGTAATCACATGAATAGCACGAGAAAAGAAAAGAATGTAACCTTACCTCCTATTGAAGAATTTGAGGCAAGGTCACAAATGAACTTTGAGATACATTCACAAGGGGGAGACCAAGGATCAATTAGTTCGGGGCACAGCCAACCAGACTCGCTGAGAACTTTACCCTCTTACATAGGAGAGTATGAAGCCAAGTCGGAAGTGAGAGCAATCCCATCTCAAAGACTTTCTTCTAACAAAGTGATGGATTCACAAGGATTGATTGAGTTATTGTCCACCCCGGTGGCATGCACAATCATATTAGCATAACTCCTAAGGTTACGACCAAACATGTGGACCACAATAGGTAAATGCTTAGAAAAATTTGGAGTAAGAGACCCCACCATGAGGCTACAAGAAGGGATCAGAGAGTTAGGCAGGCCTCAACTAAACGCTAGGCTAGTACCATTAAACAAGGTTGGAGAGTATTGCGAGGGAGAAGATGGAAACACAACGCTACTAGTAGAATTCCAAGGAGTAGTTTCAAAAGATATTCTTGACAGTGGAGCAGGAGTTGCTATCACCACCAAGGAAATCTGGAAAAAATGGGGAAAACCAACTTTGAGAGCTACCAGAATGACATTGCAATTGGCAGATGGGTTCATGGAGAAGCCTCCAAGACTCTTAGAAAAAGTGATTGTCACTTCGTGCGGGATCGAGTATGAGCATACATTTGCAATAGTTGATTTTGACAAAAAGAACAATTATGAGATCATATTGGGAAGACCATTCATGCGACAATTGAAGATGGTCCAAGATTGGGGTTATGACCACATATACCTAAGACATGGCGAGACAACAACTAAAATACAACCGAAAGACCATAGTTACAAAGATGTAAACCAAACACCTGTGGAAGAGTTTGATTCAAGTACAGTAGCAGGATTGGAGCTCCCAGCATGGTTAGGGCAACAAAAAGAGCTATGGATGTGTGGAGCTTCACATTGTGGAAGCTTAAGAAGAGAGGAATGCGTCTTAGAGAGAGCAATTGAGGACAAGGAGTATATTCTGGAACCTTTCCTTGAAGATGCCTTGGAACCTCTAGAATGGGAACACATACTAGCAACATTGGATGTCTGTACCATTACACATAGTCCAACAACAAAATTTTGTGATAAGGATGGCTATGATGTGCTACCCTACTACATGGTAAACATTATACCAGGAGAAGATGAGAAGATAGAACCACCAGGACAAGAAGAGTTTTATAACTCCTCTGAACATCTGGAAGTAAATGATGATTCACATAATGAGTGTTCAGACACCTCAAGTGAGTGTGGAAGAGAACCCGAGAATATTAAGATTTATATTTTTTCTAATCAACACCTAGACGCCAGGAACGCTATAGGAGGAAACGAGCCGGAAACAAAGTGAGAGAGAACCTGATGCCCAGAATAAAAGGTTAAACTCACTATTTGATGCTTGTAAAAGCAGAGGATTGTGTAAAAGATCAAATATCAAGAATATTCTCAAAAGATCAAAGGGAAAGAGCGCGGGAGGAAATAAAACAGGAACGAAAAGCTAAAACAGAAAGAAAATCACAAAAATCTCAAAAATCAAAAAAAGAAACAACAAAAGACTAAGAGTGGACCAAATTGAGTGTAAACAGAAATACCAAGAACTGAAACGGTCTTTACGTGAGATATGGACTACTGAAGAAGGTAGTGATGGTAAAGGGGAGTCCGAAAAGGGAAACATGAATGTACCATCACACTATCGAAAATTTACCATCGAGGACAGAAAAATCATCATGACACCACCAGTCAGGGAAAGAACCAACCAAGAATCTTATGATGGGCCAGAACTAGGTGAAAAGCCTCAGCTGGTCTATATAGCAAACGATTTAGAGTCTGAAGAAGAAGAACGGCTAACATAACTTCTCAAGAAGTATAAAGATGTGTTTGCATGGTCCTATAAAGACCTCAAAGGAGTTGATCCATCGATATGCCAACATACAATTCCTTTGAAATCAGAGGCAACCAAACTAATTACGGACATATGAAGTCACCGGCCACAATGCACAGATCTAGGTTACCAAAAGCAAGGAAACAAGTATGGATACAGAAGGATAGAAATGACATGGTAGACAATAAAAAATGCAACAAAATAATTTCAACGAAGCAGATAGTTCAACCAAAAACCAAGGGCATATATAAAACATATATGGATCCCAAAGAAAATGCTCAGCAATAACCTAAATGTTACTCGCATTTGGATACCAAAACAAAAGCAAAAGGAACTCCCTTCAGTACAAGCAACAATGGAAAGCCAACAGATGCATTTGAAAAAGGACAACCGACTTATGTGTATGCCAATCAGCAACAAAACAGTGGCAACAAAGGAAGTAGAAAAACATCTACAAAAACCGGCAAAAACAAAATACCAGTGGAAAGCAAAGGAGATACGGTCCACGGCCATTCCGGCCAAGCCAATCCTCTCCATAGAAACAGCTACGGCTATATCAACAGAAGTGGCAAAGCGATTGCCTTTTGCAAAAACGACAATTAAACAAAGAGTAGTAGAGTTACAACTGTTACTTGCAAAGAAAACAGAAAACCTCGACGGCGAATGCGAATAAGCATCTTGCTTATTCCCTTCTCTTGCACAACATTAATTTTTTCATGCATTGGCCGAGTATGCATAAAAGAGGGCCACATTAATCGGCCAAGCATTAGCACATTTTGTTTTACCTATGCACGACACATACTCCGAGGTGAGACATTGTCGTCCGGGAGGACTCCGGCTAGGAGGGGGGGAGGCATTCTCAAATGCGGAACCAATAGCAGAAAGAGCAAAAAAGGGCATGCTTTTCGACTATTTTAAGGGTTGTTGTTTGATTGCAAATTTTTTTGGACTAACCCAAGTACATATGCCCTTATACAGCATGTATCTATAGGTATATGGGGCCAAAAGCCAAATCAAGCCCCTAGGTGTGTGTGTATATAAGTAGAAATAGCCATTTTTCGGGCAAAATATTGGTAAAACGGAGAAATCCGGCCATAAAAATTGCATGTGAGTGTATATAATGTTTTACGGTGATGATTGTGATTTATTATGGTTTTTCGGGATTTTTTGGGTTTGATTTGCTATTTTCCTTTTAATTTTGCTAATTTTTGGCAGAAAAACTTCAAAAATACAAAAAGCAGGTGAAAAACGATCGTAATGAAAAAAAAAAATATGGGGATGATCAATGATCAAAGGACAATCTATGGTACAGGGGGGGTGCAATTATGAGACTGGAGAAGAAAGCGTGTTTTGGCCAGGTTTTGACCGAAATGCCAATTTTCTGGGAAACAAAGCAAATGGAGTCCAAATAAAAAAAGAATTGAGCCTAAACCGCATCTTGCAAGAAGATAGGAGCACATGTCAAATTTCATGAGAAGTGGTTCGGGGATCTCCATTATAAGAAATTTTCACCTCATTTTTAGCTCATTTTCACTATTGACTTTGTGGAGAGAGTTTCTGCCACCTAGAGCGGACGGACCTTCCAGCAGCTTTTACGACGCACACGACTACCCGACGAGCTTCAGACATGAGAGGTAGGCTCACCACCTTGAGCTTTTCGCACATGTTTGTCATTATGTTGCGAAAACTAGAGTAGGGTTTACACACAAAGCGGGCGGTTGAGACCTACAAGTAGAGACGGCGACCTAATGGCTAACCCAAAAGCAACAAGACTTCATCAGCAACTTACCCTAGCATAGGAGACCAGTCCTGGATGTCCAAAGGCAGTAGAAAACCATGGGAAAAAACCCTAATTCCTAGAATCCCGCAAGAGGCCACCAAATGGTAAATCGGCGAAAAGGCGACCAAATGCTACCAAAATTCATGGCTAGGAGCATCTCGACATGCTCGACAAGTCTATGTGACCCACATGACCAAAAAGTGACCCGAAGCGGCACTAAACTTCAGAAACGGCATCAGACACACAAAGCGTCAAATTGCTCTTGCGGCCAAACCGCATGCCCGTTTGCCACCAAACTTCACGAGCGGCTTTACTAGACCATCAACAACCAAATCCTATGGTGTTAGACCACCACAAATCATCGAAGGTATGTAAACACAATCGTGCATGCTTCTAGAGTGACAAATTGCCAAATGAAGCTCCGATGAAACCAAAGTCGACAAAAACCATACGGCAAGGATCCCTAGGGGATCGGGAAGCTATGGAGACCAACATCAAGAAATTTCATCACCAAAAAGCACTCCAAAAGTCAGAAGACAGCTCAGGGGCTCTGAAGTCCACACAGGGAGTTATTCTCTATTCATTTGACTTTTTTGTTGAAATTAGGCTTCAAAGGGACTCAGGGGGGTCAAGGGTAGGCACTAGGGGCACAATCCATCAAAAAGTCATCAGGAGACATCCTACGCGTAGGATGTCTCAAGGGCATTTATGGGCACAGACTACAACATTTTTCATCATACACATGTTCTGAATGACCTTTACATGCTATCCACCAAGTCTCATCACAATTGGACCAAAATTGACCTCATATGCATGAAAAAACGCAAAGTTAGGGCATAGAGGCAATAATGGGCCATAGACCTACCAAATCTTGTCCAAATCACATGAAACTTGCAAAACACATTCACCAACACATCACCAACCAATCTGTGTGGTCAGAAGCAAAAATTGGTGAAGTAGACATCCTACGCGTAGGATGTCTATTTGACTTTTTTTTGGCCTGCAGAGGATGTTTGTTCATTCCAGATTCAATCACCTCATCATCAAGAGCTCATATATCAATTTTGAAGCCATTCTAATCATTTTTGACCCCCAACACCTTCAAGATACACTTTTGGAGCCCAAAAACACCACAAAGGCTCTTACAAGCATCAATCCTTGTCCAAATCCAAATCCAAGAGCATAGCTATGTTCCATAGGGCAAGGACTACCCACACAACAAATCTCATCTCATTTTGATGAAAAAGACATCCTATGCGTAGGATGTTTCCAACATAATTTAGGCCTTCTGTGCAAAGAGTGACATCATGGGAGCCAATACCATGGTGCAATGAGCCCATATACCAATTTTCAGCCCAGTTGGACATCAATTGCTACCTATGATGGACTTTCTACCCAATTTGTGACCTAAAGCCTGAGTCAGCCCAAAAATCCACTTTTTGATATCCAAATCCAAATCCAAGTATATAGCCATGCTCCATAAGCCATACACTACCAACATGTCAAGTATCAACCAATTCTGATGAAAATGACATCCTATGCGTAGGATGTCTAAATAGAAAATTTTGACCAGATTTGCACTGTGAGCACAAGCATAGTTTCACAAGTTTATTTTAAGCTTTATTTTCAATTTTCAAGTCATTTGGATAGTTAAAACTCAGTTTCTTAGCTAATATGGAAAAAACGCTAACTTCGGACTACTGAGTGCAACAGGATCTATGGTAGCCGCAAAGTCACCGGCAAAGAAGAAAAGAATGACCATTAAGGACTGCCTAGAAGAAGTGGAGCCCTTCGTCATACCAGAAGGAACACTAAAGCCCACCAGTACATGGATCCAAGAAGATCTGTTAGAGTCCAACGACCTTAAGATCTACCAAGGAGTGTTCAAAGACACTGAAGGCAATGTGATCGAGCTACCAATGCTGCCGCGAGAACTCAATGAGTTTGTAAGAAGCAAGATGGCCGGGTACTTGGAGAATATTGATCTCCATAACTACTTTGAAGCAGTACCGGTAGGGGTGGACATAAAGAGAGTCTGGGAGTTTGTGACAACCATCAAAGAAGATGGAGTGGCCAAAGTAATAGATTAACAAGGCAGGACAGAAACAAAAATAATCATCACTGAGCAGGTTGTAGCAGATGCACTAGACCTCTCCAACAAGGGGGATAGTGTAACTAAAAGAAGGGATGAGGTCAAGGTGTACAATGAGAAGAAAGGAAACTACACCTTTGAAGATATTGCCAACCCAAGAGTGGCAATCATGAGCCAATTGTACAACCAATACTTCCATATGTGCACGAAGCGGCCACAAAAGTACAGAATGCCGCCAGGTGCAATTGCCACGATATTCACTTGGGCAATGACGAAAGGCACCCCAAAGATAATCAATTTTGCTGCGTATATACATGACAACCTAGTAAAGATGTGTAACAAGAAGCCAACATATATTGTGCCAGGAGAACTAATCACTAAGGTGATTTATGGGGCATTGCATGCAAAAGGAAGATGGCCTGACCCCCCGTCTCAAAACGACTGGCTGAGGCTAAAATAAGACAAAGAAGACAAGCGCCAAATAGCACCAAGGGTTGCCACAAGACTGAAAAGACGGCTAGAGCCGGTCCTAGAAGAGCAGCCCAAGCAAAAGAAGGGGAAGAAGGAGTTTGCCCAAGTGCTGGTGAAAGAAAAAAGGTCACAAAAAGCGGCTAGACTACAGCGGCTGATGGAGAGCTTCTAAGCAGAAAGAGCTCTTAAAGGAGATTTAAGTGAACTCTGGAAGCCGTCTCTAGATGCAATGTCAGGATCATCCCGAAGAGTGCAAAGGGACAGATTCAAGGATTATATCAAGAATTTTGAGATTCTTGATGCTGCATCAAAGAATATACCGCATGTACCTTTCACAGAGGAGGAAGTGAAGCAAATACGACAGAAACTGATAGTTGAGCAAGAGAGCCAAGAGAGAAAAAGAAAAACTAAAGCAGACAGAGATTTAAAGGGAAAGCCTACATCTCTACCGGCCAGCCCTAAACCTAGCCCACCGCCCTCACCATCTCCTCACAGCCCTCCACAAGAAGATAAAGAGGCTGAAGACAAACCAGAAGAACGGGAAGAGGCTAGGCAAGAGCAGAGCCAGGAGCCAAAGCCAAAGGAAGAGGCTAAGCCTCGAACTGAGAAACAAGAGTCGGATGATTTGTATCACACATTTCTGGATCTGCCAGCTGTAGGGTACACAAAAGAAGAGGCTGCCACAGTCGCATTCGACTTAGCAAGCACGGGGTCTAAAGAACACATGCAAGGCATCCGGTAAAAAGAACTAAAAGAAATGGCCACAGATACAGTGGACCTGCACCCACCCTCCAACGACTGGGATGTGGTGATGACGAAGGCAAGGAAAAATCCAAAGGCAGAAAGAGAGAAAAGTTGAGCTACAGGCCAGCCTAGCAAGGGCGTTGCAAAGATGCCAAGCAACGGAGGAAGAAAATCAGGCAGCAACACAAAGAATGCAAGGAGTTGAAGAGGAATGTCAGCAACTCAGCAAATCACTGATAGATGCCAAGAGGGAAAGGGATAACCTAACCCTACAGCTGGCTGAGGAGTCTAAAGGAGTTGAAGCCATGAGAAACGCCAAAGAAAAGGTGGAGATAGATCAAGAAGCCAACCAGGATGAGGTCCTTGAGCTCAAGGACCAGCTCAAAGTGAAAGATCAGACCATCCAAAGGCTGCGAGCATCCCCTGCCAGAGTCAAAGCTACTAGCTCGACTCACATCACTACGGAGAGTCAATTTTATGAAGAACAGATGCAAGAATTCAGAAGGAACTGACTCTAGAGAAAAAGCAAAGATGATGATGGCAGAAGGGTCTATTGTCATGCAAACAAGAGTGGAAGAAGACCAAAAAGCCCTGCAAGAGGAAGTAGGAAGTATAAAAAGAAATCTCGAGGAGGCAGAGAGGATAAACGCCAAATTGAATGACCTCCTCGTGAATATGGGTGAAGAAGCTGAATCAGAAAAACAGAAACTCCTAAAGCAGATTGAGGAGCTGAGAGGATAGCAAGCAGGAGAGCAAGAGGGCACAGGGCCAGCAACCAATGAGGGCATCGATTTAGAAAATGTGGCAGATCCGGTGGACACGCCTATGCAAGAGGAAATCCTAGAAGGATCCTCTCAAGAGTCACAAGATCTAGCACAAGAAGAGGAGAAAAGTCGCGTAAAGCAATAGAGGTGGAGATCAGAGAGACAACAAAGGAAGCCTTGGAGTGGGAGCAGAGGGTTTTCAAGTCCATGACCATCCAGAAGATCGACGCCAACAACCTCAGGCGCGAATGGCTTCAACCCTCTCTCCCATATCCATTGCTGAAATATGAAGCAGCCACCATCAACAAGCGGATAAGAGAAGAGCCGACCGTATCACTCTACAACGCAGATACCTCCCAACCAGAAGGGGTCAGGCTAATTGTTGACTCTCAGCCAAAATGGAGGAAGGCCTGGCTCACAAAGTACCCACAATACCTAATCCACTTGGTAGAGGCACCGAAAAACATCAGAGACAATCTCATCTTTTGTCCTCTACCAAGGATCAAGACGTGGAAAGCCCAGGAGATCTTGCAAAGGAGCCAACCCACTTGGCTGAATTATCCTAAGCTTCCGGGGTTGAAGGCAGGTGAGAGAATAAGTGTCCAATACATGGTGAAAACCCTAACGGGCGCCATCAAATTGTTCACTGGCTCACCTGACCTTACGTGCATCATGATGAAGAAAATCAGCAAAACACTTTTAGCACTATTTGAAACTTTCAAGCCAGGCCAGGTGACAGACAATATCTTTTTCTTCCAAGATACTTACAGATGCGCTTATGATCTGTCTAGTCAGCCTTCCAAGGAGGTTACATGCCATGTATTAGAGGATAATGTTTCTACCATCCTATCACCTCCAGGCCTTTGAAGAAGCGTTCTACACCGGCTTCTTCACAATAAACACAGATATTTTTGGCCCAACAATGATGAACTTGCATGCAAGATACAAATCACTAATCAAGATGCGTGAAACTATACAATGAAGAAGCGGATCAGAGGCCATGTCGGGGACGACATGAGCAAGGAGGGGGGAAGTGTAAGAAGCTGGACACACCCCACAGAGACTAACTACTCGGAGGATTATCATTTTTTGTAATTATTCATTTATTGAGGAAACCTGATTTTTCACCTTGTAAATATTGGGACTTGCAGAAGTTTCCAGATTGTATCCCAGTTTTGATAGATAGATGGAGTAGTTGGTTGGTTTTGGAACTTTAGGTTTTGAGAATTGTAAGGTGTATATACCACTTTTTGACCTTAATGAAAAACCTTTTGTCATTTTGAAAATAAGTTTTAAAGTCTGTGAGCGAGCGTACTGTGTACGAGAGAGAGTGTGAGCTTCATCTTGACGCTACGTGTGCACCGGTGGTTGGAATCGAGTGTAGAGAAGTGCAGCGTGTTTTCCCCAATGAGAGCTACGTGCCGATACCTACATTGCGCGTGTACGATCCGGTTTTGCGAGCTCCTTCTATGAGCTTCATCTGGTGATTGGGTGAGCATACGTTGTCCGATTTTGCATTGCAGCATATCCACGCGTTCACGTTGAGTTGAACTACACATTAGGAACTTTAGATTTCATAAATGAAGACCTACAAATTTCGGCCAGACATCCTACGTGATTTTGCACCGGGTGTTTTGGGTTGGGGTTTTGGTTCATAGACCTTAGGGAGAGCGACCTATTGATATTATTAGGGTCTCCTTCAAGCTCTATGGTGGTTCGAGATTGTTTGATGGGTGTTTGGCTCTAGACAACGTTGTAGGAAGTTTCCTCTTATGCACTCTTGAAGGCTGTGACTTACACAATTGGTAGCGACCTCTGTAGGAATTAGTTAGGAGTCGGTCGAGTGTAGGCTGACATCTTATGCTTGCTTCCACGCGCCTGCGGGTAGAGATTCATCCTTAGCTGACATTATATGTTAGGTGAGTTCTCGTTGTGCTGACGTCCGTGGCGGCGTATCCGTCCAACAAAGACTCCATTATTAAGACCAAAGCTCCCGAGGTGTGCAGCATAACCCACATAGTGGGCTCAACAAAATTGATAATAGATCCCACTCGCACTTACCGTAATATAATTAAAAAAATCAACCATTAATAGGCTACTTTAGGACATCTCTTCTTGAGCAAGAAAAGAGAAACCAAATGCTCTGATACCAATGTAATGCAAATGGCCTATGAACTTTGAGAATAGCGGAATTAAGAGAATTAGAGTGAGCATTTTTGTGAGATTACCATGAGAACTTGGAGGTTTAACTTAATTGATGGTAGAAACATAAACATAGTACATAATTAACTTGGAATGAATAATATTTTGGCAAGAGAGAGATTATTAGAGAACATGACAATAGATGAGGACTGGATTTACTTGGAGCCAGTCCACCCTCCAGAAGACGTTTTTATTATAAATTCTCCCATCAAGAGAGACTTTTTAACAATACAATCTTCGTTTTCCTTGTGACCTTGGTGATGCTATGAAGATGGAAAGCTTCATGCATCATGATATTAACATAAACTTTGCAAAAAGCATTAACTATCCCAAGCCTCAGCCCCAAGGCCTCAAACACCTTCGAAGGTGGAGAGAGCTAGTGGGGAATGAGGGTAGGAAAGAGGAAGAAGAAACATTCCATACGAGAAAGAAATAGTCCCTAAATTATTATCACTCTTCTTGCTTAGCATAGTATAATAGCATAGTAATGAAGATGAAGAATATGGCAAGCTTAAGCATTGAAGCATGGCTCTTGGTTGGATCTGCATTCCATAGCCAAGAGTGTTGGTGTAGGCTCTCCACTTCTCAATGAACTTGGAGAAGGAGATGGAGCTCTTGCATTTTTCACTCCACACAATGAGAGAATGTGTGTGTGTGTGTGTGGGAGAGTATACCCCCCCTCTCATGCTTGGTCCACACCTCTCTCTCTCTCTCGTATTATTTTATTATTTCATTTGTATATGTGTCCTCTTTTTTCTCTTTAAGAAAAAGAACTTATTATTTATTTTTATGTATCTAAATTCTCATTGAACCCCTTTAAAACCTAGCCAATAGCATTCAAACACATCATGAGGGCCACATGTGGAGGATCATTTGAACTTGTGTCTTTTGTGCTTATTAATTCGTTTGGTTGAATGAAGTACTTCAAGGACTTAATCAATGAAGCAAGCATGTGTCTTTTATGCTTCTTAAGTCATTTGTTTTGAATGGAATACTTCAAGCCTTAGTCAATCAAGCATGGACGTTCATGCCTCTTGAGAATTTATCTTTGAATTTAACATTTCAAAAACCTTAGTCATATCACCTCAAGCTTTGGGCAAGTTTTCCATAACCACTTTAAGCATCTTATCACCTCATGCTTGGGTACGATTCCCACCTCGAGGTCAGCCCTAGCCTGCATAAGGTCAAAGGACTTTTTAACACTAACTTTTGAAGGTCTTTAATGAAGCTAACCCTAAGGTCTTTTAATCTCCATTAGATGCATGTTGCTCTTTAATAAACTACCTCCGTTTGGACCCCCTTTTGAGATGTAACTATCTCTCCTCTTGGTCCCTTGCTGAGGTAAATCTAGAACCACTTATTGCACATTGCTCTTTGGTAGGCCTTCTCCTTTTGGACCCCTATTGAGATGCAACCATTTCTCCTTTCGGTCCCCTGTTGAGATAGTTCTAGAAGCACATATACATATAATAACTCTTGTTCCCTTTTTATCTTCCCATATTAAGTGATCGGGTTAATATGAGAAAATTATTTGGTAAAGTTAGATATTATACTTTATGAAATTTATTGCTCCATATATAAATGGTGTGCGCTTCAATGTTTCTCATAAACATGATATTCCGTTGCTTTTTGTAGTGGTTTCCAATTCCGTTCTCCACTCGTGATTGTCACAAAAAAAGTAGGCGGTCCAAGTTGACGAATCATTGTGAATTTATTCTTTCTTGGCTGCTCATAATAAGCAAGAGAAATTTGTAATCATTGAAGATCTCTGTAGCCAATGTTTGACTGTAGTATATTTTCAAGGCTTCCTTTGCTTTTAATGTCTTTAACACGAAGTGTTTGATCATTCAATGTTGTTTTTTGAAGTCTTACCAATGCTAATGAATGAATTTGATGTATCATTATTTTTTTTTGCTTAAAAATATATCAGCTATATGGTTAGCAAATCGTCGATCTTTACTTCTAATTTTCCATTCACAAATACCTTGGTATATATATTGGTAGGGTCCAAGTCGTTTACAACGTATTTCTCCATGGAAAACGTGAAGTTTAATTCTTCACAGTCTTTATGAACAAATATACCTAATGGTTTTTTGTTTTGGTAAGGTGCAATAGTTAGAATATTTGAAGAAGCATCAAAGACTCATTTGAATCTAAAAAATTATGTACTAAGGTATATGTGTGTGGTTTAGCTACTTCGTCATATAGCTCAGTATCTTTGACGTTAAGGTCTTTGATATTTTTATTATTTAATGAATGAAATTCATGTATACTACGATCAGGTTCTAAAGCTTGTGCCTTAAAAATTTGCCAAATAAATTGTTTTTGAATTTATATTGCATACTCTGTATAATGGAGTGTGGACCAAGTCGAACAAAGCCTCAATTACATGCCGTGGTTGAATTTGATCGCTCTTTTAAATGGATTTTTATTCTAATTTTTGCTTTATAGCTACAAGTTGTCGTGCTGTGACACGTACATAGTGGGAACGCATGCTACAAGATCTATCTTGTATTTTTTTAGATACATAATTATATTTCCTATAGTGTACATATGCATATTTAAGTATAATAATAAGCCTTCTATCTCATCCTATTATTTTTCTCAAGGGTAACATATCCTTACTTTACCATCAGAAAATACTATGGGAAAAGCATCAATAGCTCCGCCTCTTTAACTTGGGGCAAAAAGCATTGATTCTTTATTTCTACTATTTCATTATCATCTCCCACCCTAGCTAGATCTTATATCTAGGGTAAACTCCAATATATATATATTCTATGTATTTTTTATACTTTTCTTATATTTCTTTTTAAATAGCTACTAGGAGAGAATCAAATCCTAGTGGGACACTAGGTGGCATGATTTCAAAGATACACTTATTTTAATGCATTATTGCAAGCATGATTACAAAACTTTGTCAAGGAGAAATGTCATGCTTTCATATGGCATGAGGTGTCCTTTGGAATTAAATGAAAGTCTAAGCTAAGGAGACCACATGAAGACTTTTGCTGCCATAAATGGACCCTATTTTGATGAGTTGTTTACACAAGGTTCCAATCCGAATTGAAAAATGATTTTAAAATACAAATCATAGCTAATGAACTGAAGTTTCTGCCCATATTTTTATTTTTTTATTTGGAGCCACAGTTGAGGAGATATGATCAAAATACTAGACCCTAGTCTGCCCACATCATGGAGGGACATCTCATTTCCAACTTTTCCAATTCCTGTTCACACTGGCTCCTCTCTTCTTGTGTAAACCCTTGTGGGTTCCCTTCACCTATAAAAGGAGACCTCTTCTTCCTTGGAAGGAACTCAAACATTCAAGCCATTGATGAGAGGAATTCTTGAGGGAGTGAGTAGTAATGCCTAATTGTACTTAGCCATTAACATAAGCCCAAGCCTACACTTTCTCCTAAAGAGAGACTAGCCATTCTTGCAACAAGCTAACCTTGGAAGATCAACTCTAATCAAAGAAGGTCTTGCACTTGGTGTATCAATCAAAGTGGAATTATCCACTCTTCTTCTCTCTCCATCAATAATGGTGCCAAAGGGTTTGTCAAGTAAGATGTGTTCTACATTGATGTTTTCTTGATTTGTTGTTGTTTTATTTTTCATCTCTAATCCAACATATATATATGTATCTAATCTCATCTCCTAAAGCAAACCTATCTCTCTCATTCTTAGTAATTCATCCTCTCTGCAAATTCTAGGTTCTCTTTTCTACAGGTACATCTCTCCCCACAGTATCCTTATTGCCTACGGGCAAGAATAGGGCTTGGGAGGGAAACTTCTCATCTCTTCACTTCTCTCATATCTACATTTCTCACATACTATCCTAGATAATAACCCACATGATGATCATTTCTATCGCTTTCACTCTGTACAATCTATTAGAAATAAGGTATGGATTAGCCGTAAAATACACTTTCAACAACGTATAGTGTTTCTCTTTGGCCCTGAAAGGCTCAATGAAATAATTCTATCACCGGATCCATCATACTACCTCTCATAGACTATAATTTTTCTTTTGATGTAAGCGTAGTTATCTTGCTATGAACCAAGAGGATTTGTACACACAATTAATCCCAATCACTAGACAAAATATCTATATTATGGTAAGCACAAAACTAAAATTCCAAAGAACAATTCGTAGCCTATTTGGTCAGCCAAGATTGAATGCCATTAACTCATCCATTAACCCTTTCATATTACCCATGATACGATATGACCATAGCCTTGATGTTTTCATCTTCGTATTGTTTTGACATTCTCTTTTGTGTTCTTTCTTTGTGTGTGTGTGAGTGCAAGAGAGAAAGAGCGAGTCTTCTTTGATTGCACTTCTTTCCAAACCCTAGGCTTCATGGCATCTATGGTTTAACTCCTTCATATAGTTTTTGTTGAGTTCTCTCACAAACTCTCACAGCCATAAGCCCGGTGCTTTCCTGGCATATTTATCAACATATTTTTGGTGAATCCGATGCGAATCTGCTAGGGTGAAAGTTTGTGGGTAACCATGGGTGATCATGTTGAGCAACAGGGTATGCATTTTGACCCAACAACAATGCAAATGTTTCAAGCATTTGCAATGTTCATGCAACAACAACATGCTACTGAAAGAAGGGAGATTTCAGCATTGAAGGCCATACAAGCGGTCGTCAACAGAATGGATCAGTTCAATGGCAAAGATGTAACCATGTAATTACGCGAGTATGTGAAGGAGATGGAGCTGCATCGCGTGTCAGAAGGTGAGATGATTCAAAGCTTTGAGCTAGTTGTTGCTCCATAAATTATGGAGCATGTAGGGCAATTAAAGATGGGCATGGGAGAAATTGGAAAGAACTCAAAGTAGCTTTAAAGGGGGAATATTTCATGGAGGACTCGGAGAGAGTGACCAAAAGGACATTCTTAGAATGGGTAGTCAAGCCAAACCAAGGACTATCAATAACAGAGCTACTTAGGGAATTTGAGCGGCGCTATGCACAACTCACTAGGACAGAAAGGGCCACACTAGATACAGAGAAGATAGATCTTTCTTACAAGCTGCAGGTAAAGAGTTTCAAGAAAATTTGGAGCTTCTTCTTGAAGATAAAGATGCTGAGCAAGGACTAAAGACCGACTGGAATCACTACAAGAGGTTGTGTGCTCTTGTGACGCTATTAGCGACGGAAATACACTGGGTTTTTATAACCCCCGGCGTCGCTAAAACCGTCGCTACGAGCGTCGCTATATGTGTCGCTATAGGCGTCGCTATATGCGTCGCTATATAGCGACGCATATAGCGACGTTTACACAGAAGACTATAGTGACGCTCATAGCGACGCTACAGAGCCATAAATAGCGACGCTTATAGCGACGCCCGAGAGAATTTTTTTTTGGTGGCAGGGCATTCACCCATCAACCATATTGTACTTGATTCACTTTTTTAAAAAAGTGCAAGGGTAGATAATAGACCCAAAATAGTCACCCACAAGACGCATTGTTTGCAAAATTGACAATTGTACACATCATAGGCAAAATGAATTGATTGGCAAATGTAATAATGACAATTGTACAACATCATAGGCATAAAGAATTGATTGGCAAAAGGAATTGCGGTGAAAAATGTAATAATATACATGGTTCAAAAAGACGTATAAAATCCGTCTCATGATACATAAGCTATGAGAAACCCTAAATTAATGCTATCTAGCTACGGCTAAACTGACATCGTCTAGTCAGACGTCTCATCGCGTCCAAGCGGCGTATCTGTCGGATTCTGCAGAAAAAGACAATAAGACAGCTTTCAGTAAGTATAAACATATAACGACATTTATAAAACAATACAAAAAATAAAAAAGAGTAAACCCTAATACTAACCATGCCGCCGCGAGAACTGAGAATGTCCATCAGGGCGTTTAAGCCCTTCCTGCCTGCGTACTCGCGCTCGTACGGTGTGGGATCACGTCCTGTCATCGACCACTGTCAAAACATACAAAGATTTCATTATGTTAGAACTAAAAAACTCATAAACCCTAAACTATCGAACATAAAGAGCAATGTGAAAACACTTACAAAATCGGCCTCAAATGATGCCCATCCACCGCTCCCCAAGTGGTGCGAGCTCCCTACCTCTACTCGCGCTCTGGCTGCATCCTTTTGTTGCTTCCACTTGTCGGGATTCTCGCGCGCTGCTTTCTTCGCATTCTTCCAATCTTCTTTGGCCAGCCAATCTGGCATGTTCCACCCATTCTTGATTGCTTTTTGCACTTCGAAACGCTTGTGTTTGCAGTATTTGCGCATTCGAATCTTCATCAGGTCTTCATTGAAGCGCTGATCCCGTGTTGGATTGGGAAACTCATCATGAAGTATGCTGATGACTCTGTTTTTTAAATCACTTGGTACTTCACTCCATTTGTTTAGTATGTAGTGTCTAAATAGCTGAGAGCAAAGACGCGTCGACGGAGTGAGGCAAGCCCTCTGGCCAGTGACGTGTGAACCAGGGTGTCCCGGCAGGGGTCTCTAGCGGCGTGTCGATGGGGGTACGGACGTCAAGTGTCTCCACCGGCGTCTGGGCCCCGAAGCGAGGAGTGTCGAGTGGGGTGGCTCCTGGCGGAGTAGGTAGAGGTGTGTAGCTTCTAGGAACAGTCAGCCGTGCAAAACCTGGCGTAGATGGCGATGCTGTGGCTGGTGTGGGGGCGGGCAAAGAAGGGGAGGGTAAAGAGCCTCGTCGAACACGAGGCGGTGTGGAGGCATCGGTGGCGGAATCCCCACAACAACCGCCACCGCCACCACTAGAGCGCCGGTGTCTAGACGAGTGTGAAGCTCGTCTCGTCGACGCCGAAGCTTCGAAGCGCGCCGAATGCTCCGAAAGAGAGGGAGATGCGGATGGAGTAGGAACGCGCGATGATGCGCTAGAGCGATGACGCTCCACGTACCACTGTCTCTGCTGCGGTGACAAAGAAGAAAGAAACTCCTCATCATCCATACCTGCATTAAACACACGAATATTTAAACTTAATATTGAATGAATAGAGTAGACAATGACGCAAAGACCATTAAATACAATGACGTAATGACGCATATAAATACAATGACGCAATGAATTGAGTGATAGAAGAGGCAAGTCGAAAACTCAGAATTTTCAATCAAAAGATGTGAGCGCGAGGAGAAAAGAGCGTTATACACCATGGAAGGTACTTAGAGAGCCAGAGCTTTTACAACACGGAGTAAAATTGTTCAAATACAATATTTGTGGCTTTAAGAGATCTCTCTCTCATCCTCGCATAACTCAGCATAAATTCCTATATCTATATAGAGCTCTCCGTTTAAACACATATCCTCGGTTTCATTTTGTAGCTCCTCTGCATGCACCCCATATAGAGTAGTAGTATCTTGATGCTCATCTAGCACCACCGCAGCGGCTTCTGATTGAGCATCTTCTCTGATCTCCTCCATTGATGTCGTTGTGATTGGCACATGGTAGCCTTCATACGTCCTTGCACTACGAGGGGCTACCTCTATGACGTACCACCAGTTTGATGTAGACTTTGTAGGATGAAATATTACCTGCCAGAGCCACATAACTTACATGAGAGCTTTCAAGCACATAACTTGTAAAAGGGGGATGTTAACTATTTACATACTTACTTGTTCACAATGCTCGGGTAGTACGAAAGTGTCTCTTAGGTCAGTCCATTTCTTAGTAGAATCCACCTCAAGAAAACCAGACTCTCCTCTACGCACAGTAGCGTTGCGACCCTCCATGATTATCTTGAACCATTGCACGTCGAACAAGTCGACAAAAAATCCTCTATAATCGATCCTCAAAATCTCTTGCAGTGTGCCGAAGTAAGTGAGTTCCGCCACCACAGGATCTGCATCAGAGGAACGTCGTCGACTAGACTGTTCAAATTTTGCCATGATTCCACAATCTTGAGTAAAACGCTTTTTGTCGATTCGTTCCACCCTAAAATGTCGACCTTTACACCATGCTGCTATGTATGACTTATACTACAACGAACAAAGATTATGAGTGGCCGTTCAAACGTTTATAAATAAAGTCACTTGGTAGTCATACATTGCAAACTTACCTTGCTCGCGCAACCCCGAGAGTACTCCCACTCTTCTTCAGTCACTTCGTCACCGCATTGTTGTGCGCTTTTCAATTGGTTGTGCAACCATCTTAAGCTCATGAAGGTTGGTAGGCTCTCCAGAACCGCTGGATAGTGCATCGGTGGTCGTCTTCCCCGTCTCCACTCGATTCGTGCCCTTTGTCGCTCTTGCTTTGCATCCTCATATTGTGAAATCCACTTTTGCATCACTGGATTGTGAAGCATGCAAAATCGGTTGATTTTAGCCTCTAGATCTTCCGTCATCTTCTTCTCAACACCGAGATCTAGAGTCGGCTCATATCCACCACCTCTATGCCAATTCACAATTTTTGTAGCTCTTCCAATAGTGGACGAAGATACACATCCATATTCCCCACTTTATATCTCCCTGGCACAATCAAGCTTAGCCATAGGTGCCCCTTCTTCGTAGTCAACCACGGGGGAATGTTGTAGTTGACGATGACAACGGGCCATACACTGTAAGATGTTGATCTTTGACCAAATGGATTTACGCCATCCATAGCCAGGCCTAAGCGCAAATTTCGAGCTTCCCTGGCAAAATCCGACCATGTTCCATCTATATGTTTCCACGCTACGCAATCTGCAGGAATTTGTAGCACACCATCCGAAGATTTATTCTCCTCATGCCATGATGCTAGGGCGGCCATGGCCTTACATTCAAAGAAATGCTTGATGCGAGGAAGCAGAGGGAAATGTCGCAAAACCTTTTGTGGAATTTTTGTCCCGTGGAGATCTACGCGATATCTTTCGGAATCACATTTCGGACTCTTCTCCATGTCTATGTATTCCCCTCTGAAAAGAATGCAGTCATTAGGACAAGCGTGGATAGAATTGTAATCCATCCCCAAGTTTCGCAAAATCTTTCTTGCTTCATCTCGGGAATCTGGCATCACATTGTCAGCTGGTAGTATGTGCTCTTTCAGCAATCTACACAACATAAAAATATGATACAGTCGTGTAAAAATCTATCAGATCATTATACATTTAGAGTTCTATTAAAGTAAACTAATTGTAATGGATCACCTGAAAAGCGCTGTGACGCTAGTGTCACTCCATCCAAACTTTTCCTGCATGTTGAGAAGAACCAGGAGTGCTTTCAATCTAGACATACGTGCTCCATTATACAATGGCGTATCGGCTTCACTTTTCATATCATCATAGATAAGCCTTTCTGAATCCATGATCGTCTCGATCATTTCATCAATCTCGGGCTCAAACATTGCCTCGTTGGGAATGTGCTCTGCATGATCATCCCCCGAGCTGTCAGAGGCTACATCTTGTGGCCTCACATATGCTGCTTGACCAAAGCGCCTGCGAACACGTCTATTGGGTTGCAAGATTGCTGCTTGTTGGCCAGCGTCAGAGTCCGACGAGTTATAATTGGCAACAACTCGATCTATAATAGATGGATTGAACTCGCCAAATTCGCGAACGTGCTGCAAAGAAACACGTCTTGTCCGTCGCACAGCATGCTTGCATTGATTACAAGGACATAAGACCCTCGTTGAGAGATAGGTGTTTCGGTTGGACAGTCCCACATCCTCGTCGCTACTCATAATGAGGATAAAAAACTTATAACCTAGACAACAAATTTAATATTCTATTGGCATTCTTCGTCTTATCTCTCTCTCTCTCTCTCTCTCTATCTCTCTCTCTCTCTCTCTCTCTCTCTCTCTCTCTCTCTCTCTCTCTCTCTCTCTCTCTCTCTTTACCTCACATTCTCTAGTCATGTCCAATCCCCGCACACCTCGGTCTAGAGGTGCACGGAGATCAGAACCACCGGGTTATAATCTCGTCTTTATTGGTCAATACCTATATTTGTGGGTACAAGAAATCTACACACCCACGTCTACATGATACTGCATGTAGTGGACAAAACCCCTTTGCCTCTTCTCTAGCTGTAGCACTTCACTTCATCTTAACATCTTTTCACAGTAGATCTTTTCACTGTTCGTCTAACTCTAAACCATAAACCGTAAGTAATTCTTGCGTGGACTCGATCTAACGTAAATAAGCGTAAATCTAACTAAAAATAAAGCTAAATCTAATTTAACGTAAGTCTAATGACTAGAGGTTGTCTAGATGGTCATTGTGTCGGGGATGTAGTGACTCTTGCCGCCCTGAAGATCCATCTTCTTCCCTATCTTCTGAAGACATTTCACCAGTACTTTTGGATCGAAGGAGCCCACCATGAGTGAAGGCAGCAATACCCTATATTCCATTGAGGGCTTTCTTCACCCGCTTCATGCAGGCATCACAGTCTATGGAGACCTAAATCTAATCTAATATAACGTAAATCTAAATCTAGCTTAAATAAACATAAATCTAGTTAAAAATAAACCTAAATCTAATTTAATGTAAGTCTACATATAACCTAATCTTTAACGTCTTTTAAGATAGTTTCCTACGACGTTATAACTCTCTTCTTCTTGTGTGTGTGCGCGTGTGTCGATGTGTGTGCCAATAAAAAGAGATAAATGGTATAACCTTTCTATCACCCATGCCAAGTATGATAGATTGATTATGCCATTTCCCTCTTGAATAATAGGTCTTGAGTTCAACTCCTCGTCGGCAAGATCTTTACGTCTTTTAATTTTAATTAGTTTCCTACGATGTTAAATTAGTTTCTCTCTCTTTCTCTCTCAATGTGTGTGCGTTTTTTTGGATCGTATGCATGTTTTCTCTCTCTTTTCCTCTCTCAATGTGTGCGTTTTTTGTTTATGCATGTTCTCTCTCTCTTTTCCTCTCTCAATGCGTGCGTTTTTTGTTTATGCATGCTCTCTCTCCCTTTTTCTCTCTCAATGTGTGTGTGCATTCTTTGTTTATGTATGTGTGTGTGCGTTTTTGTTTTTGTTTGTACTCTCTCTCTCTCTCTCTCTCAAAAACACTATGTGTGTGTGTGTGAGAGAGAGAGAGGGAGAGAGAAAGAGGGGAAGGGAACATGAGAATGAGGAGAGGGAAGGAGCATACCTGGCTCTCCTTCCTCTCCTCGTGTGTGTGTGTGTGTGTGTGTGTGTGGAGAAGAAAAAGAGAGAGAGAGAGAGAGAGAGAGAGAGTGAGGGAGAGCGTTACCTGCTCCTTGCTTGAGGGCGCCGAAAAACTCAGATCTGAGATCTGAGTTTTTGGGCGCGCTCGGTTATTTTTTTACCCCAGCCGGCGTCTCTATGAGCGTCGCTATGAGCGTCGCAAATTTACAAAGAAATTTGCGACGCTCATAGAGACGCTTATAGCGACGCCGGGACTTTTTTTTTTGAGCGTCGCTATGTGAGCGTCGCTAATATGAATAGCCTCTTGTAGTGAATGAGGTTGAAGGTGCTGTCTCACTGCTTGCCAAACGACAAAGAAGAAGGGACAAGATGGAAGTAAACACTACAAGTCCTTCCACCTCAACTTCTGACAAAATGGTAAAGCCTACTTTTATCGCTCCTAAGTTTGATGAGTCCATGCTAGATGAGCTTGTGAAGGGAATGCGTGACTTGAAGGTGAAGTTTGCAAAGCTTGAAGAAAAAGGCCAACCATCAGGGCCACTTCCTAGGCAAAGACAACATCCCAAAGAAGGGTTTGTTAATAGATGTATTTGGTGTGATAGTACAGACCATGTAAGAAGGGATTGTGATGATTTTAGTGATGCTTTGTCAAAAGATGTTGTCTTTTTTAAGGATGGTAAAATCCACTTAAGAGAGACAGGTCTACCCTTGAGAACTAACTTTGGGAAGGGGGGAATGCAAACCTTAGTTGAAGATATGGCAACCAAGCATGCCACCTCTTCAGTTGAGGCAGCTACTTATGGAGTAAAAATTGAACATTTTTGTGATGAAGAGGTGAGTGACCATCATGGTCAAATTTGGCCAAATGTCATGCAATTAGCTAAAAAGGGAAAGCTTACAAAAGATATTATACATGAAGCAGGTGATTGCATACGTCTAGAAACAGGATGGAATGATCCAGTGGACTCATTGTCAGTGCATGCCTACATTACAAAATGCCAACAAAATGAGGCAATTGTAGAAGAGAAGCGCAGACGTGAGAATGCTAATGAAGGACCATCAAAAAGAGCTTTTAGAAGTGGGGGAAGAAGTGACTCAATGCCTTCTCAAACACCCTCAAGACAAGGAGCATCTCCACCTGAAGTACTCATGGAGGAGTCTACAATAGGAAAGAAGAAAGAGCCAACAAAAGGTAAGACAAAAGGCCCAACTTATAAACTACAATCTGATATTGAGGTTGCTACATATTTAAAGAAAGTCTTGGAGGAAAGGATCTTGAATAGCAAGATTGAGTTTACTCTGGGAGAATTTCTTGGCATTGCAAAGCGTGAATTCCATGAGGAGATCATTGACATCATTAAGAGAAAGAGGCAAACCCTTGCTGAATTTTCTCATCCACAGGTTGAAGGGGAAACCTCAAAGACACAAGGGATGCAGCTGCAAAATAAGGAGAATGATGGAGCTGTGGTAGGATGCTACCAATCTAGTGGGAGAGTGAAGCAAGTGTATTTCTCAAATGATGATGAAGAAGTTGAAGATATTCCTAGGAGTTACTATTCACGAAGTCATTGGGCAAGGGCTACTACAGAAACTTTGGTCAAGGTAGGTGATCTTGAAGAGCCATTTGTTGCCTTGATTGACCATGGTTCAGAAATAAACATAATGTCAAAGAGTCTCTACAACAAGTGCAAATGGCCGATGGACACAGATCATGGCTGGATGGTGAAAGTGGCAAACAATTCATCCGGTGAATTGTATGCAGCATGTCCAGGTGTGAAGGTAACAATAGGTGATGTAAAGATTGACCAAAACTTCTTTGTACAGGATACATCTTCATATCATCTCATCCTTGGACAACCCTACATTGTGGGAGTTCGAATGGAAACAAAGGTAATGGACGATGGTTCAGCATATGCTAGGATACGTAGCAAAGATGGTAAACGTGCTGTCCAATTTCTCAGAGTTTGTGTAAACCATGAAAGAAATCGTGACAACCTCAGAGAACATCCTCTACCAAAGGTAAGCAAAGAGTTTCATGATCATAGAGAAATGATGGGTTTTTGCCAAGTACCATTGTAAAGCGGGATTGCAGTGGTACAGAAAGAAAAAGGGTCTCGCGTGATCCAAAAATAGGTGAAACTTTCTCAATGAGCTCTTTGGTAACAAGGAATGGATCAGTATGTTTTACAAAACTTGAAGATTTGAAGAGATATGAGAGGCAATATGTGCATAATGTACAAATAGGCATGAAAAAGAGTGGGCTGCTAAAGCCTACTGAAAGTGTTTTGGGTTTGTGTGAGCAAGTTTCTTTTGTAGATACTATGGGTGAGCTTGATGTTATAATGAGGTCTAGTTTGCATCTTGAAAATGAAGTTGTGGAAGTTTGCTCTATGGAAATGTATCAAGTAATAGAAGCCTTTAAAGAAAGCCAAACAGTTGGCCCAGAAGTCCATGTTGAAACTAAATACAAGAGTGTAGCAAAGAAGGTGAAACCAGTAGCTTCACCCTTACCACCCAACAACAAGGAAAAGATTGAACAGGCTTCTTTACAACCAAGTTTGCGGAATCCTAAAAAGATCGGGCATACCTTCACAAAGGAGTCCTTTCAAGAGTTGCAGATTGGTTGCGACGAGTTTCTAACACAGGAGGAGACAAAGTGCTTCAAAGAAATGCTTTCAAAGCATGGTAAGGCTTTTGCATTTGAGCCACATGAGATAGGATGTGTTGATCCTTATATTGTAGCTCCTATAGTAATTTTCACAATACCTCATGTGCCTTGGAATCTGCGGCCTATTCCGGTTCCAAAGGCTCATTTGCCAAAGTTAGTAGAGCTACTGAATGAAAAAATCAAAATGGGAATCTTGGAGCGTTCTTGTGCTCCATACTCAAACAGGTGGTTCACAGTTCCAAAGAAGAATGGTTCTCTACGCTTCATCCAAGATATGCAACCAATGAACAAGGTGACAATTAGAAATGTAGGTACAGGTCCAATTGTGGATGAGTTTGCAGAGGCATTTGCAGGGAGGGCAATCTACTCAATGGGGGATCTCTACTCAGGGTATGATCAATTTCAGCTTGTAATCGAAAGCAGAGACTTGACAACCATGAGGACACCTTTGGGTTTGGTAAGGATGTGTACCTTGCCACAGGGAGCAACCAACTCGGTTGCACATATGATGAATGGGATGAATAAGGTCTTACGTGACTTTATTCCGCAAATCACAATGCCTTTCATTGATGATTTGCCTATCAAAGGATGTGAAGAAAGTGACAAAGATGAAGCTTTGGATCTCAAGGGATGTCGCAGGTTTGTGGTAAATCACATAAATGATTGTGATAAAATTTTGTCTATGTTGGAAGAAGTGAATCTTACATTGTCAGGGAAAAAGTCTATGTTTGGTGTCAAAGAAGTGCTCATTGTGGGGCACATGTGCGGGCCATATAGTAGGAAACCTTGTCCATCAAAGGTAGATGCCATCCAAAGAATGAAAGAAACATGCACTAGCATCACTGAGGTTAGAAGGTTTCTAGGAGCATGTGTCTTCTATGTTATTTGGATTCCACATTATGCACATTTAGCTGATCCTCTTTATCAGCTGCTTAGAAAGAATCAAAAGTTTAAATGGACAGAAGCACATGTAAAATCCATGAAAAAGCTAAAGGAGTTACTCCAGTCAGTAACGACTTTGAGAAAGGTAGACTATGAGTGTCAAAGGCCAGTGATTGTGACAGTAGATACCAGTCCTACATGGATTGGATGGGCAATAGGGCAAGATGACAAAGAAGGACACAGGTATGTGGTAAGATTTGGAGCAAAGGTACTAAGTGCTCGCCAAAGAAACTATCCACAGATAAAGAGAGAGTTATGGGGTATGGTTACAGCCTTGAAAAGTGGGAAAGAGTACCTAATTTGTGCATGTGTGGTTGTAGAAACAGATTGTCTACCACTTCTTGGGATGATTACAAGCTGCTCAACACCAGACATTGCTATGTTGCGGTGGATTGCCTACATTAAGTCCTTAAATCCCGAGTTTAAGCACATTGCAGGTAAAGACAATACAGTGGCAGATATGCTATCAAGGGCAAGGTATGAAGATGAGTCACAAATGATTGATGAGGGAGATGATGTAGGCACAAAATTCTATTCTATCTCTCATGTCAAAGGTAACAATGTCTGCATGACTAATTCACTTGAATTGTTCTTGAAAGATCTTTATGAAGGTGATTGGCTTTCTATTGGAAGGTACTTGAGTACTCTAACAAAACAGGATGATTGGTCTGAACAAGAATTCAAGAGGATACGCAGGAAAGCATATGGGTACTTTTTAAGGGATGGTTAATTGTGGAAGCATCCTAAACAAAAGGGTGCTACACCACAACGGGTTATATGTAAAAAAGAGACTCAAGTAAATCTCATGCAAGAGTTTCATGAGAGTCTATGGGTTGGACACAGGGGTGTGTGGGCAACCTTCTCCAAGTTGAAAGAAAAATACTGGTGGAAGGGTATGTATAAAGATGTATCTCAGTTTGTAGAGTCATGTGTAACTTGTCAAATGTATTCAAATGTTCGACATCGTGATGGATTGCACCCTACATATCCACTAGCCATGCACTATAAATGGGTTGTGGATCTAGTCACGATGCCTTTAGGACTCTGGCAGATGAGATACTTGGTTCTTGCACGAGAGTACCTAACTAACACGGTTGAAGGAAGAGCATTAAGAGCTAAGACCACAGAAGCTGTGTGCAAATTCCTTCTTGATGAGGTGATTTGCCGTTTTGGTTGTGTGGGAAAAATCACTGCAGATCGAGGTGAACTGGATGCCGAAGAAGCAAGGGAGTTCTTTTCTAGATTAGGGATCAAGCTTTCTCTTACTACAGCTTACAACCCTGAAGGCAATGGAAAGAGTGAAAGAGGGCATCCTCCTATCATCAAAGCTTTGGCCAAGGCTTGCGAAGGAAGAGTTGGTGAGTGGCCAAAATTGTTACCATATGCTTTATGGGCTGATCGTACAACACATAGCTCAGTAACTGGCTACATGCCTGCGGAGCTAATGCATGGTCAAAAGCCATTGATGCCGATTGAGGATACAATTCCCACATGGAATGTACTACCTTGGCAAGAGGGGCTTAGTAGGGAAGATCTCCTTGCACTGCGTATAAGGCAGCTAGAGAGAAGACCTGGAGACATTGAAGCTGCAAAAGAACGACTCAAAAATGCAAGGTTGAAAAACAAGGACTATTTTGATAAGAGACATCGACTCAGGAGCAAAGCAATTGACAAAGGTGATTGGGTTTTAGTGTATGATAGTAGCCTTGATAACCAGCACACAGTCATGCGTAAGTTCTCAAAAAGATGGTTTGGACCGTATGTTGTAAAGCATAGGCATGAAAATGCTACTTACCGCTTGTCTGAACTAGATGGTACAGAAGTAAAGATTCCCATTGCAGGAAAAGGATTAAAATGTTTAAGAGAAAAGGAGATAATGATCTAGAAGATATTGATGAGGAGGAAGAGAAAAACACAGGTGAAGATCAAAGTGAACATGAAGCTCTAGAGTCATCGAGTGAAGAAGAATACAAGGAAGATGTACAAGAGGTATAATCTTACAAAGAGACAATGTGGCACATACCAGAGGATGTGCAGGTTTAGAGGGGGTGGATGTTGTGCTGTGACACGTACATAGTGGGAACGCATGCTACAAGATCTATCTTGTATTTTTTTAGATACATAATTATATTTCCTATAGTGTACATATGCATAATTAAGTATAATAATAAGCCTTCTATCTCATCCTATTATTTTTCTCAAGGGTAACATATCCTTACTTTACCATCAGAAAATACTATGGGAAAAGCATCAATAGCTCCGCCTCTTTCACTTGGGGCAAAAAGCATTGATTCTTTATTTCTACTATTTCATTATCATCTCACACCCTAGCTAGATCCTATATCTAGGGTAAACTCCAATATATATATATTCTATGTATTTTTTATACTTTTCTTATATTTCTTTTTAAATAGCTACTAGGAGAGAATCAAATCCTAGTGGGACACTAGGTGGCATGATTTCAAAGATACACTTATTTTAATGCATTATTGCAAGCATGGTTACAAAACTTTGTCAAGGAGCAATGTCATGCTTTCATATGGCATGAGGTGTCCTTTGGAATTAAATGAAAGTCTAGGCTAAGGAGACCACATGAAGACTTTTGCTGCCATAAATGGACCCTATTTTGATGAATTGTTTAAACAAGGTTCCAATTCGAATTGGAAAACGGTTTTAAAATGAAAATAGTAACTAATAAAGCTGAAGTTTCTACCCATATTTTTTCTTTTTTATTTGGAGCCACGGTTGAAGAGATATGATCAAAATATTGGAACCCAGTGTGCCCACATCATGGAGGGACATCTCATTTCCAACTTTTCCAATTCCTGTTCACACTGGCTCCTCTCTTCTTGTGTAAACCCTTGTGGGTTCCCTTCACCTATAAAAGGAGACCTCTTCTTCCTTGGAAGGAACTCAAACATTCAAGCCATTGATGAGAGGAATTCTTGAGGGAGTGAGTAGTAATGCCTAATTGTACTTAGCCATTAACATAAGCCCAAGCCTACACTTTCTCCTAAAGGGAGACTAGCCATTCTTGCAACAAGCTAACCTTGGAAGATCAACTCTAATCAAAGAAGGTCTTGCACTTGGTGTATCAATCAAAGTGGAATTATCCACTCTTCTTCTCTCTCCATCAATAATGGTGCCAAAGGGTTTGTCAAGTAAGATGTGTTCTTCATTGATGTTTTCTTGATTGTTGTTGTTTTCTTTTCCATCTCTAATCCAACATATATATATGTATCTAATCTCATCTCCTAAAGCAAACCTATCTCTCTCATTCTTAGTAATTCATCCTCTCTTCAAATTCTAGGTTCTCTTTTCTACAGGTACATCTCTCCCCGCAGTATCCTTATTGCCTACGGGCAAGAATAGGGCTTGGGAGGGAAACTTCTCATCTCTTCACTTCTCTCATATCTACATTTCTCACATACTATCCTAGATGAATAACCCACATGATGATCATTTCTATCGCTTTCACTCTGTACAATCTATTAGAATTAACGTATGGATTAGCCGTAAAATACACTTTCAACAACGTATAGTGTTTCTCTTTGGCCTTGTAAGGCTCAATGAAATACTTCTATCACCGGATCCCATCATACTACCTCTCATAGACTATAATTTTTCTTTTGATGTAAGCGTAGTTATCTTGCTATGAACCAAGAGGATTTGTACACACAATTAATCCCAATCACTAGACAAAATATCTATATTATGGTAAGCACAAAACTACAATTCCAAAGAACAATTCGTAGCCTATTTGGTCAGCCAAGATTGAATGCCATTAACTCATCCATTAACCCTTTCATATTACCCATGATACGATATGACCATAGCCTTGATGTTTTCATCTTTGTATTGTTTTGACATTCTCTTTTGCGTTCTTTCTTTGTGTGTGTGTGAGTGCAAGAGAGAAAGAGTGAGTCTTCTTTGATTGCACTTCTTTCCAAACCCTAGTCTTCATGGCATCTATGGTTTAACTCCTTCGTATAGTTTTTGTTGAGTTCTCTCACAAACTCTCACAGCCATAAGCCCGGTGCTTTCCTGGCAAGACTGCAAATTTATCGACAACGTATAGTCGTATTTTCAATGCTTATTTACAGCAATATTCTACAAATTATATTTATTGCTTTTGGAATATTATTTATATTTCCTTGCAATAAAAATTGACCTTATTGTTAATATTGATGGATTTGTCTGAACATGTTTCTTGGTGCAACTAAACGTTCTTTGAGCTCATTAAGAATGTTGACCAATGGAATAATTCTTCTCATTTGAATAAATGAAGGAGATGTAAATTTCAAGATCTTGTTTTTTTATAGTAATATACACAGTTGTTGCAAAGATGGTTTTTTAACGTATTATCATGGTTAAAAATGGATGAGGTTTCATGCTCAATTGTTCGTATTTTGTGTAAACAATCTGTGTTAAGTTGGTTGGAGAAGTACAACCGTTTACAATAGACACAAGGATTTGTGGTTGTATCTTGTAAAGTTTCATGGAATTCTCTCAGGGCATATTGAATTTCATCATCAACTTCATTGAATGTTGTGTTTTTTTTTGCAACTGGATGTTAATTATTTTTTTAATCAAGGAATCTACGTGCTTTCTTATTTTATTGAAATTGTTGTTGGTAAATTAATTTGTTGCAAAAATTTAGTGAAAATATATTTTTTGGATGCTAATGATTGTTGTTTATATTGATTGATTAATTTATCAATATTTATGTTTGAGGTCCATTTAAATGGGACACTGTATTCTATAGTTTTAGAAATTTCATTAGGATAGTTTTATTAAATTCTTCTAGGTTTGATGTCTACTATGCTCAACGTTGCTACAAAACCTTGGTTTTGTTTTAAAAGTATACTACATATTTTGTTTTTTGTCAAATGTTATTGTCAAAGGTTTCTAGTAGCTTTTACTCCAAATTTTTATTCCATTTTGTATATGTTTTTTTGTTTTTATTTGTTTGTTTTTTTATTTTGAGGAATAAAATTATGTTTTTTGTTGTTTTTTGTTTTTCTACAAATGCTATTTTTTTGTCTTGATATTTAGTATTTTGAGTTAGTTTTTTCTTGTTTTTATTTCTATTTATTAGAATAACAGTGTCGTAATGTTCGTCTTTTCCATACTCGTCGTGGAAAAGTAGATTTAGTGTTTCACTATTACTTACAAAATTTGTATTGAACAGTACTGAATGATAAGAAGAACCCCATACATTAATATTTAAATTAAAAGCTCATGCAACCCAGTATAATATGATTGCGTTTTCCCATAAACCACCTAGAGCTAATGGCAGTATCATTCGTTGAATGTATTCTTCTGTAGTATTAATATTATGAGTTTCTTGTAAGAAAGACTTTGTTAAATGAATCTGTAGAGTTTCAATAGTTGTAGAATTGTTCTCATGGAAGTTTTCAATTAGTGTATATAACACTTTTTTGTCTCAGTTCTTTACTTCTAGTAATTGTTTGTCCTTCTATATTTTGGTAGCAAAGAGAAATAAAATAGAGTCAAGCATACAATCACCAATATTAAAATTAAAACTTTTAATTGTTTGGAAGTCATGAAATTGTGGGAACTCTATTTTAGTTTCTTGTATTGTTATATTTGTGCAACTAGAAGTCGATATAGTTTGATATAGGATTAAGAGTTCAAAATGTCCAGTATATGCAGCCCGATCATCATACAGTATATGTAAAGTTTCATTAGACTTAGATGAGTAAGTAATATTTTTTCTTTTACTTTAGACCATAATATGATACTTTTCTTAAATAAATGAGCAAATCAATAAATGCAGAAGTGATCTCCCAATAAACCTCCAGTCAAAGCTGGTAGTCGATTTAAAGAGTGGACATTGTGTAAAGACAATAAATATCGAGCGCTAAAAAAGTCTTTAAACATGTAAGAGCCTTATATTCATGATTGTGTAAATAATAAATGAAGTTGTCGATGGTAATCTTATGAAACATACTAGAAGAAGTGGTTTTGTGCAATAAATAACTAACGGCGTTAAACAAACAATCACCATGTACATATATATAACTAGACATTGTAATCCTATTTCAAGATATGTGTAGTTTGTGCTTGACAAGTTGTTAGGAATATTTTATTTTGGTTTATAAAGCTACAGGAGGTCCCTACTGTTTTTAATAAGTATGTGTACAATGTGTACATATAAAACGGGTGTATACTAGAAGGAAGAACTAAGTTCATCTACAATTACAGCTTTCTAGGGAATTAGAATATTCAAAATTGTTTATATCAAGAGAATTGTCATTTTGCAACAAAAGCATTCAGAGTTTATATGATCGTGGAAGTAAGTACCTGAGTTTATATTTTCAGTGAGTGTGCGATAAACTCCTGCAGACGGGGACATTAAAAAAATGAGAAAAGTGAAAAGAAGCAAGTACATTTTTGTTGAATTTATTAATAATGATACGTACTTGTGACGATTCACCAATTTTAGCTTTCTTAAAAGAGCCTCCTTCATAATCAACAATGGCCCTGGATACGTGCGGTAATTACTTTTTTGTAGAAGTCTTTTTTATGATTCTGGAAGAATATGTGGATTGGTTCGTTTATTTCAATAATAGATACATTCATACAGATTTCATCACTTTGGATTGTTCTAGTTAAATACGGGATGAGTTTTACACGAATATTTCTTGTACATCGTGTACAATATAGTTCCACTCCGTCATTGGTAGATAAAGAGCAAGAACTATTATGAACTTGGAGCTGCGGCATTCACAACCTATGTAGAATGGTCGAGTTAGAGAAGAGAATATCAAACAGCCATTTAACCTATACAAATAAACATAATTTAAATTTCATATCTATGTACGTATATATGGAAGTGTAAGTAGGTATATTTTTTTTTGTTTACGAATATGAGAACCATATATAATACTCTATATTACCTCTTTAAGCATTTTCCAAAATTCCACAACGTTTTGTAAATGTTGATTACAGTCATCATCAGTGACAGGAACTACAACTGAAGAAGTTTGGAATAGTAAGGAGCGTCTGCCTCAAAATGAGCTGGAGAACAAGAAACATTGCGTACTGTTTGTTGTAGAAATCGTTCAAAATAAAATTCCGGTCTTCTTGGCATCCACTTATAAAAACAATCTTCACACATAAATATTTTAAAAATTGTTAGCGAGTATATAGAATCTTGTGCAAGTACTATGTAGGAAGTCCATTTGAATACTTACAGTATGCCGGTCATATTCATTTACACCATCTGCAAAAAATCATCTTATCTTTGCCTGTAAGTTTTGTGCCTCTGTCTTGAATCACTATAGTGGAAATTGTGTCCTCTTTTTCAGCGTAGTTTGGGAAATGAGTTAGCTCAATGATTTTTGCATTCGAGAAAAACATGATTTCTATGTTCTTCGTAGGAAGTCTGCGTATTATTGTATTCTTGTCAGGAACGTCAATGATCATTGGAGCGTCACCTTTATTGTATAAAGGTTTCTTTAGTTGGATTAAAAAGTGTTCTATTCTAACCCATGTCCTTTTTTGAATAATGATTTCAAACTTGCTTATCTAGGACTTACTCATTTGTAGTGTAATTGCTATAAATCCTTCTTCATCACTGAGAGCTGCTTGAAGGAACGGAGTCATGCTTGTAGCAAGAGCTTGGTTGTATGTTCCATACCTATTAAGAATGTATCCTTCAAAAAACTAATCCAGATCTCATTTGTTCAGTGAAATCTCCAACCTTCATTACAGGTGTACTACTAGGAACAATCTGGTTGTTAAAAAATTTAAAGAAATGAGGTCCGAGAAGAGGAAGGGAAAGAAATTTTTAATATTATTTCTTATTAGAGTTATTTACTTACATACATTGTCTAAGTATGTACTCTACACTCTATTTATATGTTTACTAGCCAAAGTAGTATATTTAAGCATGTAGTTTCTTTGCAACTGAATGTAATACAAGTATTTTTTTAGATCGTACTATTTATTTTGAATGTTGTGCTCGATTACAAAAGTAGGCCTAAAAAATCTAGTAATTTCACATACAATTTATTTTACAAAATAAATGGAGCTTGATTCAATCTAAGCTCTTACCTGTTCGATACTGGATGATTCCATTTCAAGTAGCTTTTTTCCCCCCTCAGAGTTCTGTGAAGAATTTAAAACAAATAAGAAAATGTAAGCAATAGACATTGGTTTTATGAAATATAGAAGTCAAGAATGGTCTATATAAATCAAGATGATGGATACTTAGAATACCAACTGAAGTTTAAATGTTACTTCACAGTTAATAGACCATGTGGACATAGTAGTTGCAATCAAAAACAGAGGCCAGGGCAAATGATTTGACTCAAGAAAGAGACACAACAAAATTCAAGTGGTCCGTTGTTTATTTTACAATAAGTATTTTTATGAAGGTAAATTAGAACCGAAGAGAGCGTAGACATTTATAAGCTAAAAAGTATAAGCGACCAGTGTACGGAACGATTACAAACAATATAAAAATCATTGTAAGTGTGGATTAAAAAGGTAGAATACATATGGGTATCATGTTATTAAAGCATATTTTGGAGCAGTGAAGATGGCATGAACAAGATTTTGCAGGAATACTAATTAGCTTATCAAGAAGATTTACTACCTTTTTCAAATTTAGTTCTCAGTGAAATTTTATAATTTGGTATATTTGCAGTTTGTTTTTTATAACTATCCTTTTTTATGTATTATTTATTTTGTCAAGTAGGTTCTATTTTTTTCGCCTTAAAAGATGAGTATGTTTTATTAAGTATAATGTGTGTAAACTAGAATAGGTTCTACATATATGGATATAATGCTCTTAAAGAATATTTTGGACTAGTGAAGATGGCATGAACAAGATATTGCAGGAATACCAACTAGCTTATTACTAAGATGTACTATATTTTTTAAATTTAAATCTCAATGAAATTTTCTAAGTTGGTATATTTTTAGTTTTTTTTTTACAATTATCTTTTTTTGGATATTATTTATTTTGTCAAGTAGGTTATATATTTTTTGCCTTTAAAAGACGAGTGTGTTTTATTAAGTATAATGTATGCAAACTAGAATAGGTTCTATGTATAAACTCATTTCAAATTGTATTGAATTAAAAATCACCCATAACAATGTACTATATAAGATGGAGAATAATATGACCGTCTAAATTATCGTATTATTATTACTCAATAAAACCTGTAACACTATAAAAATTGCACTTAGTAAATTTCTACTTTAAGATGTTTAGATGGTTAGTGGGGAAGCAATACAGAGTATGGAGTAGCTTCCCAATTTTTACATTTGGCTATAGGCTTTACATTCTGAAATTGTTGTGTAAAATCACTTAACCTACGCATATTCACCTCTCTATCGGTAAACCTGTCGTGCTCCTCATACCATTCTTTACTATTAGAAATATTAGAAGACAGTAGACGACAAATTTTATTGGCGTAAGCTTGTCTCTTAATAAGGTGATCCATAAAGAAGATATAGTCTAGATCCACCGCTCCTTTTGATACTCGAGTGTTATCCCATACACATCTTGGCTTATAATATTGATCAAACCTAAAGGATTTTCAGTGAAAATCTTTTCAAAATGTTCATTAAATAGTAATTGTGGTACGTAGCTAAAATTCAGACAGAGTTCATGCTGCATCCAAATCTTGAAAATCACAATAGGAGAGACGCCAAGTTTTCGATTCATCATTAAAGTTTTTTTTGCACATATAGTGTCTTTGGAAGGGTGTACCAGTAAATTGTAAGCATCAATATATAGCACGTCACGTGCTACTTTGATATTTCCTTCAGTTATCTGATTGTGTGCCCCCTCAATATTCCGGGGGGAAATGTTGACGGTTCAATAAACTCTAGTTGACCATCTACGAAAAACTCCCATGCAAGGAACGTGTTTGGCACCAAATATTGGATGGCCATTGTGTTTGTCAATTCTCGTATAACTTCAATTTCGCAACAACAAAATGCTGCAGTTGTATATTAAGAAAATATTTTCTTTGTACATTCAGGAAGCAATGCATGCAAATATGCCATTAACTCCATTTGCATTAGGGAAGAAAGTTCAATTTCAATGTATTTTAGCAGGAACTGGTTGCACAATTTTTAGTTTGATTCAATAAAACTGGCAATTTTCAAGTAGATTAACTGTTGTACCTAGTAATTACAATCATTTTGTAAAATAAAGGGGAAAAACAAGATATATTCAAAGAAAGTATTATTATATTTCCTATGTTTAATCCATGAAGTTATTCTAGGTCTATATAGTTGTATTAATTTATTTATTTTTACCAACTACAAAGTTGAACAAGATTTTTTGTATTGAAGGGTAAGATTTTGTTTTGAATATTTAGATAAGTTTTTAATTGATAGTCCTAAGACTCTATGTTAGTTTGAAGTATTTTTTTGAGTCTATTGATTGAATATGAATTAGTGTAATTAGTTTAACTATATTGAATATGTATTTTATAAATATACATCAATCATAGAAAGTGAAAGTCAACAATTTTGTATACCAAAAATAAAGGTTTATTTCTTTTTGTCTCGTGTAAATGTAAATTTTAAGCTCCAGGTATAATATACTAAAACATATTACACTTCAAACTATAATAAAGTAAAATCAAGCACAAGAAGAATATTAATATTGAATTAGAAATGCCAAATACATTGTACTAAATTCTAGTAGTACTAATTATATCATTGGAGATTATAGAAGCTATCTGAAAACGGCAATTACATTATCTGAAAGCAAATTTTCAAGTCTGCTATGTATTAAATTGGAAAGAAGCTATTGTGGAACATGTAATTGTATGTTTTAAAATTTACTTTTATCATTTGTACATTGATTTAAACATAAGTTTTGGAATACAAATTGTCTAAATTCAGGCTACAACAATATTTACTCTGCTTTTTTGAAATGGTTTCTAAGAACGGCAAGCTTGTCGATGATGTTCTCATCGCTATGTTCTATTGTTTTAAAGCCTGGAGGAAATTCCTAAACTGTTACCTTCTCTGGTTCATCTACATTGATGTGCTTCTCTGTACACTGTTTATTCCATCGAGCAGCCTCTGTATTTGCTGTTGAAAATAGTGAATTTTTTGTACATGTTTGTATAGAGTTACCGTCTTTCGCTGAAATAAATACTAGTGTAGAGTTGTTTGAACAAGTAATTGTGTTGCTTGGCTCCATTTAGTGGAGTTCGTCTTGAAAATATTTTTAAAAGCATCCTATACATGTTCGTTAAACATTTGGCATGAAAATATTTAAAGAACAAATCAACCAGTTCAGATACTTGCTTCTATGCAGATTCATAATTTTATTATAATAGATGTAAAATTGAGTTTTCAAGCCGTGGGGAAGAGAAGACAGAGAGGAAGAGAGGCAAACAAAGAGAGAGAAGTATATAGTACATAAACTTATAGAAAACATTTTACTAACTCAATGTAATTTAGTATACGAGGGTGTTTTTTTAAAGTTGTTACAAGATGAATAAGAAAAATTAAAATTCAGATATCGTATATTGATTCAAAAAACGTCAAACAATAAATAATTAACAGATTTTAAAGTTAATGTTAGTTGCTTTACCATTATAACAAATATCAAACTATAAAAATCCTCGTCAATATGCAAGTATTGGTCTTTTTCATATTCAATACAGTGGAACCAGCAGGAAATAGAAGAAATATCCGAAACTGTTTTATTCATCTCTTGGCCATAAGATCCGGCATCTGTATCTACATAGGCACCATACTAATCAACATTTCTTAATATAGTATATAGCTCATAGAGTGAAGGTCTCTCCATTGGATTTATACGAGTACAACCTTCTGTAAATGTATATAAAATTCTTACAAAGTCATTTCTTGGTTTGTTACCTTCAACCGGAAAGAACTGTAAAGGTTTAAAAAGAAAATTTTCCAAAGAATAAATTTCAGCTGCCAAGTTGTAAGCAAAAGGCTTAGAATTGAAAAATTCAGGAGCGAACCATGGGTACCAACTTCTATATTCTTTGAAGGTGTCTTTTTTAATTATCTGGAGATGGCTCATGTACTTTCTTTGTACCTTTCTCCCAATTTGTAATACCTACGTAAACATCTTTTGTTATCTTAAAGAAGTGTAGCTAAATATTATGTAGATGTAAGTCATTATGCAAGTACCCATTTGAATGTATGTAGCTTACAATCTGTTCCAATCCATTGATAATATAAAAAATATGTGTCTGGAAACGCTCTTTTGTACCAATCCTCTAAGAAACACTGACATAATGTTTAGTAGGTACAGTCGTACCTGTAGTGCTAGATAGCCATGTCCAATACGTAGGGGCAAGACGTTCTAGAAAGAGTATATTACAATAGGGTCTTCTTTGTTAGGGCAGAGTCCAAGCGGAGATATGATGTCGATGTGGCTTATGTACATGTTTGTAGCTTCATTGATTGCACGCAATTTTGGTGGAGCAAGAGTTTCTGTAGCATTGAAGATTTTCGAAGTGTATATACTCTCTGTAAATGTGTGTTCCAAAACTTTGCACATGCAAGAGTAGCTGCTGTACGCGTGATGGACTCATTGCGAGTCATCATTAAAATGGATTTATTGACACTGTAGTAAAACAATGTGCACATATTGGGAAGGACCTTCACCACGGTTGACTTTTTTATTATGCATACAATTAATTTTTTTCTATTTCCGTTTCCATTTCATTTCTTGAAACTTTTTGTACATTCGCTCTATTTTCTAAACTTTCAATATACTATTAGAATCTGCCTGTACGTTTTTCTCTAATTGTAAAAATGACTTCTAACTTCACCAAGAGCTTTAGATATTTCGTTGAGGAAATCTCTTGAAGAAAGAAAATTATTGCAATGTTCGAAGTAAGGCCATGTAGCTTTCAACCTAGCGATACTTGCCTCCTGTAACACCACAAAGAGCTCTTGCAAGTCCGTGAGAGTAGGCTCAAAAAAGTCTTCGATCTCTTGGTCACTGAAAGCCAAACATCTCGTGACAATTGCGGTTACCAAACAGTGATGCTCGTCTTTCTCTAAAGTTCTTTTCGCCCTTGAAAGTTCCATAATCTATATTGAAACAATAAAAATTATGTTAAACAAACGGAGGGGCAACAAGTTAAAAATAAGAAAAAAAAATCTTAATACCAATATAAAACTCCATAGAGTGGTTTGTTTTTGTAAATGTACGCAACTTAAATGTTTCTACTTCATATATTTTTGAAACTAATATCAGTAAGTACCCAACAAAAACATTAATATACAGTGAAATATTCTAAGAATAAATACATCTAATCAATATAAAAAGCGTAGTAAATAGGAGTACCGACTTTTCATATGCAAGTATGAAATTCTATAGAGTATTTAAAAACAATGTACAATGTTCCTGTTAAATAATTTTTTGAGGCAAACATATGCCAAACAATAATATCAACATGTATTCAAATCGTATGAAAATATGTTTTTTATTGTCTACAATCAAAACCACAATTGCAAAGCATATATTAATCTACCAGTCATAACATTCAAAGTTGTTACATATTTTTTCTTTGTTTAGTCTCAATGAACTATTACCAATATCAAATTGATTACATCACTATATGACAAAACCGTAAGTTTTCTACAAAGAACTTGAAATTCACAAATCAAAATCTAATTTAAGTTTGTATTCAGGTCACAATACATTACATGCATTCATTCATTGGAAACTGCTATTAACATATATACCATTTTCACATAGTTTAGATGAATATTCTTTCTATTTTTCCTCCCTCTCTCTCTCTCTCCCCCCCCCCCCCCCCCCCCCCCCGTAAATGTATAGAAACAAGTTTTGAAAAATGTTTAATTTTATTGTTTTTTAGGTTTATACTTAAACGGAAGACTTGAAGATGGTTCAATAGAATAGGCAAACCTTGGAAGTTTTGAACACATAGAATATCTACTAATTTAAATTCTATGGTACTAAAGCATGAAAGGAAGAATACGTATTGGAGTCCAATTCAAGTCTTTTATGCAAACAACTAACAAGGGTTAAGAGTGAACCAATCTATAGTGTGGGAATCAAATATTCACCATCTAGTCTTTAGTAGTACCTTCACTGGAGAGAAAGCAATATTGGATGCCTCCGATTGCACCAATCCAATTGAACTTGGACTATGTGGGAACTTGTGATTGGGAAGAAAGAGTAAATATGGTTCTATTACTCTGACTATTTTATGATTTTTAGGTAGCAGAAATCAAAGTCACCTAATTGCACAATGCTGCAGACATGGTCCATTCCATTAGCAAGAAGAAGGGTCAAGTTTGATATTTCATTCTATGATGTGCAGGTGGATGCAGACTTTGCCCCTGCCCCTGTTGGGCATCTAAGACCTCGCTTTGCATTTGCTGCAAACCCACAACATCCCAGCCGTATCCCTACTATCTTGGTGACACTTTAATATATAGAAACCAATTTACATTCATCATGGGAAAATGTGTATCATATGGTTAATGTGTCTTTCCATAGTGTCATTCATATGATTAAGGCTGGCTCATTAGCAACATATCCTCCACTATTGCCAAAGCGACAACATTCATGGACAAGTATGAGGCCAGGCAAATGGTTTAAGCACACTTAACCATGATATTGTAAGGGTATCACACTAGAAGAGTGGTGGAGGAATGAGAAGTTCTCGATAATCAAAGGCACCAGCGTTGACTTGAGGAATTGAAAACTAGCTTTAAAATACGTAGGTTTGGCACACAACACGCAACAAATTTATCATGTAAACCAGAGCTAAAAATGCAGCTTTCAATGAGGCTAATCATAGAAAACATTGGGAGTACTGCTTTCATGGTTAGCCCATCACTCTACCATGATTCAGGTCATGGGTTCAAATTCAGGGGGGGACGTGGACCTCATTTTTTTTGTTGGTCGTCGAGCATCCTTGAGATGCATGTGTGATCTGCTTGCCATCAATCCCATGATGGAGTCTTCATTGAAGATCCCATACTCTTTAGTCTCGTGGATGGCAATGGCATTGTAGAAAACCAGAAAAATATTGTTGATTGACATAAATACAAAACTGATTATGCTAATGAGACTTCCACTCTACTCTCCAATTGATATACACTTTTGACTCTTTGAGAACAAGGTTAATATCACTTCAACTAAAAATTTTCCTATCCCATAGATATTCCACATGTCTACTTCATTGTATCATCATATATTATTAGCTTCCGCTTCAATTAATGCTAGAAAATCATGGAGGAAGCACTTTGTAGGTATTACTAGAGCGGAGGGTGTGGTAGCCTGTCTTTTTTCACGAGCCTCGACTCACCAATGCAGATGATGGCATGCAACTGATGTCACTTCTACTGGACGTTGTCGCTTTACCCTTGTAAACTTGGGAAACCTTCACCTGGTCATTTGCAATGGTATTACCATTTCTCGGCATATAGATAGTTTACCTTGCTCGTGAGGCTTTGAGCGGCATGGCATTCACAATGGAAGATATTGGTGGAATAAGTATCAATGGTGGATGGCTACAAATATGGCTTGAAGTATTGAAGACTATAAGCTCCTTTTTTTTTACCTTCAATTGTACAACTTGAGCCGATGCCAATCCCTTTTGGGAGCAGCTGACTCCACTTTACCTGATTAAATGCTTCACCAGACTTGTTGTTAACCGCCATGTTGAACCATGCCACAAAGAAGTGCTGTTGAACAAGAGCATATAGGCCTAGAACAACGAGTGTACCGTATTTCCAGGATTCCCCTATAGATAAATCCCCCAAACTAAGAATCTGAGTCATCCTAACCTTGACCTCAATCTTTCCATTCTATCACCAAGCATCATCAACATTTACTAATGGTTTGTGAGATGTTCTTTGGTATTACTTGGTGCTTAGTGGCTTCCTATTATTGTACATGTAGTATTTCAAACATTTGTTTGTTAATACATTACACTAAGCTCTCAAGAGCCATTGCAAATTCAGGCTTTGAAAAAGAGGTTGGTTCCTACTTTCCTTCGTCTGCAAGCTGGGCATGATTCCATTAGCACTCTCTTTCCCGTCAACATGAGCCTTACGGCCTGGCTAAATATAACTAATGGTGTGCATGTGTTGTTGAAGGTTGAGGATGTGGAAGAGGATTGGGAAAAAGAGACCTAATGTTTGATCTTGAATCGGCCCAGAAGCGAGTGGAGTGGCTGCAAGATGCTGCTCAATAAAGTGGCCCCTCTTCCTCTTATACCCATCTCTTTCATATGTAGAGTAGGAAGCATGTTTGGAAGTGCTTCATTATAATTTTCTTGCAGTCAGTTGACCGGAACGAGTCTTCTTTCTTCATGACTTTGCCGATAGTAACAACACCTTGCGACAATACAATATCTTCGAATATATTCAAGCCAACAATAAAAACATTCAAGACCTGGTGATCTACATCAGTGATCAGTGGTTGTTAGGCCAAGTCAAAGACCTGCATTTGTGAAACCTTCACTTGGAGGGCGCTTACGTAACGCCTCAGGTTATGGACTCTATAGCAAGCCTAGAAAAAGGATCAATCACACATAGGCTTACTCTTCACCCTCTCCCTCGTGAGTTGGAATATTGGTTTTGTTTATGGCTACCTTCATTCAACAATTTCTTGGAATGGGCTCTTGAATACTTATTCCTAAGAGGGTTCTTTATGCAAATCACAGACGGGATAAAGTTCATGCAATCCATTCAAGCTTTGGATACCCAGAAACCCCTAGTCTTGCTTTCTTTGGGCAATCTTGAATCATTTAATTATTCACGCCTCTCTCTAGACATCCCTAGTCTCCGCTTATCTGATGCTTCATCACTAGATGAGGAGCAACATCGAATCCACTTACAAAGGGATAAAAATAAGCGCACTTCACCTCAGAGTCCAACACAGACACTCACTTGATCGCCCAGCCCTTTACATATCTCTTCATATAAATTCAGTATCCAAAGATCACGAACAGCTAGCCCTCGACACAGATCATCAACATCTAGTGAATCCCTATACCTAGAAGACAGTTTGTATGAGTTGATCACATTATCTCGATCTTTAGGGACCAGCATGGTACCCTTGTGAGTTTTCCAATCTCACTCAAGTATAGAAAGCATCCCAAACACAACTACATATTTTAAATCAAAGTAGCCTCGTGGACTACCCTGGTTGCAGGAGAGTCCTTGCCAGACAAGGCCAACGAGTCATGGTTCTTGATGCGCTCTATGATGCTAGAGCCCCCGAGAGGTAAGCGCACCCTTACTGCTTGGAGTAACCATAGCGAGGGTTGGTGCACCCCTGTTCCAATCTCTTCAGCTGATGCCAAATTGTCATGTTTCCTCGGTGGTTTGAGTTGGAAAAGCCTCTGTGCGGATTATGATTATCCCGGCTGCTTCCACATTATGGCCTCTGCTGGTGGTCTGATTTGCACCATTGTCAATTGTTGGCCTCTGTTGGTGGTCTGATTTGCTTCAATTGTCACATTATGGCCTCTGTTGGTGGTCTGATTTGCTTCAATTGCTGTCTTCAACTGCTTCACAGGCTCTGTGAGGCTGCTCCCCAATCCTCCCTTTGAGGTTTTTGATTCAAGAAATGGACCTAATTAGTATGACTGGGCTACCCCTAGCTTTCTTAGTTATGCAGGGAGACTCTTCATCGGGCGCTTGTTGGTGTTGAAGGGCCACCCCGTTGGATTTGAGGTATGGGAGCTGCAATTCAGCGCCTTGGGAACTGGCACCTTGGTTGAGGTGGCAAGAACCCCTGAGCATCTCTTTGAGCTTTAGGACCCTTAGAGTAGAGGGATCTGTTCTTTTTTGCAAACTCATGGTATGTAGTGCCTTGTGGGCCAATCGAAGAATGCATGGTGGTCTACAACCCGAGATCAAGTTTGCTTTGTTATGGTTGACTATAGCTGTCTTGGCTACTTGAAGAATGATCAAGTGGGAAGTATTCAAAGGTGGCGTTGTCTGCAAATTTTGTTTACATTGTAAGCATCTTGCATGTCTCTTACTGTGATACTGCATATTGTTAGCATCTCTTCTCTCTCTCTCTCTCTCTCATAAAGCATCGTGGGAAGAATAAATATGGCATGATATGCTTCTTTGTTACGTTCAAGGTTTGGAAGAAGAGAGCGCATGCAGATGTCAAGTGACAAGTGTATTTTTTCACACAGCTTCTCAATATGGTAAATGAACTTTGTAATGAGAAAACAAATAGAAAAGAGAACTTATAGTGGTATGACCAAATCTTGTCATAATTTAGTTCCCCATTCGTTTGAATATAGTGATCAAATGAAGAATGCTAAGGTTTGGTGATGATTCCAAATTACTTATCTTTATTTGCAAAAGTGTTTCTAAAGACGTACTAAAGATGATATCTTGGTAGATCAACCAAGGAGATCGATGAGAAGTCTGATTATCTTTAGGGAGAGGTGTCATATGTCAATAACAGATAATGGAAGAGTTACATAAATTGGAGAAATGGTCTACAAATCTAGGTAGATAGTAGATAGTGAGCTAGTATCAAAGCGGTAGTAAGGTCAAATTATAACTCAAATGAAAAACTAATCATGATGCTTGATTTAGACAATAGTTAGAATGATCTTATATTTGGTATAGAGTCGTAATATTGATAATCACAAGATAATCTACAAAAGGCTATCCAAGCTTAGGAAATGCACCAAAATATGATGATTAACGACCAACTATTCGGATATGCTAAAGTAGGGCTCTTGATACAAAGGTTTTTGATATCCAATTTTGGCATAAGAGCGAGCATCCTTCACTAAAAATTAACTATCTATGAAGTAGTAAAAACAATAGCAGATATGTCATAGAGGGGTAAGGAAATGAGGCAATATCAAGAAATATGCAATAACAACTTCACTATCGTATGGTGCAACACTAAAGATAATGGCAAAGGAGAAAAATGACAAATCACATTACGTTACGTTACTAGTAGTAAATATAATTGTACATTTTTGGGCCAATGGCTCGTGGAAAAGGCTAGGGACAAACTGATTAGATGGAAATTTTCTATTTTTCATTAGATAACTACGTGCATAGTTGCATCTGCATTCCAAGAACGAAGATAGAAATTGTCATACATACTAGGGAGAGGGTTCTATTCGACAACGAGACAAGCTTTAACTATAACATGGTTATCATGGGTTGTTTTAATTAGGCAATATTTTAGCTTGTAAACAAGAGTACTTGATTGACGTTATTATATGGGTGGATTTGACCTTTGGTCAAAGTGGATGGCTTATCGAATATGCCTTGCTACTACTCTGGCAGGCTATGCATAGTGAGTCCTACACCACAATACCCTGAGTGTTATGTCATTCCCACATACGGATTTAGATTGTTTTATTATAGTAGCCTTGTAAAGAGAACCATCAAGATTTGGCAGAGAGAGAGAGAGAGAGAGAGAGAGAGAGAGAGAGCCTTGTGCCTATCGGTGTCATCACTAAAAATATCTACATCAAATAGATGTATGCTTGCAACGATAGTTTTGTATGAGATTCCTTGGTTAATAATCATTGCCATATTCTTTGTCTCTGTCAAAGTCTCTTGCTGTTTCCTTTTTTTTTGGGAAAATGGTGATTATATCTACCATCAATTTCCATGATGAGCTCTTCTATGCCCTACCATTGTATTGATTATGTATTATACCTACATGGTTGACTAATTTGACAAAAAATGTGTTGTAATAAAGAAATGATAGTAATGAAGATGATACCATCATCTAATTGAGTTTGGTCAGGTCCTCTAGCGGGTGCTTGGTGTGCAATAGAATTGGATAAATGTAATGCTACAATGTATGCATTAATGAGCAACATTTTATGCAGCTATGTGCTAACAAGTAACATTTCATGCAGTTCCTTGCCAATAGGGTGCAACACAAAAGGGAAACAAGATTAAAAATTAATATCAAGGTTGTAGCTACTGGAATAGTTTGTTTTGGTTGGAGTGATGAGAAGCGAAAGAGAACTATACATTTGGTGTGGGTGGTGGTGGTTATGAGAAAAAGGTCTTGCTCTATTTGTGATAATTTGGTTAGCAGCTATTGTTGGCCTTGAAGGTGACCCCAAGCAGCAAGTGTGTAATGGAATTAGCTTATTCAACTTGAGAGTAGCAGAAATTAATGAGAATACTTTCGAGAAATAACTTTGTGAGCATAGCGGGTAGACATAATTGAAGATAGCAACATAATCATAGCAATTAGTTAACTTGGCATGAACAATACTTTTGCAAGAGAGAGAAATTAGAGAACATGACAACAGTTGAGGACCGGATTTAGGTGGAGCCGGTCCCCCCTCCAATAGGCATTTGTATTATGATTTCTCCCATTAAGAGAGACTTGTTACAATACAGTCTTTGTGTTCCTTGTGACCTAGGTGATGCAATGAAGATAGAAAGCTTCATGCATCACAAACATAACATAAACTTGAAGAAAACTTTAACTATCCCAAGCCTCAGTCCCAAGACCTCAAACACCTTCGAAGGTGGAGAGAGCTAGCAGGGAATGAGGGTAGGGAAGAGAAAGAAGAAACATTTCATAGGAGAAAGAACTAGTTCCTCACTTATCATACTCTTGTTGCTAGCATACATAATAGCATAGTAATGAAGAAGAAGGAGATGGCAAGCTTAAGCATTGAAGCATGGCTCTTGGTTGGATTTGCACTCCATAGCCAAGAGTGTTGGTGTAGGCTCTCAACCTCTACTTGCTTGGAGAAGGAGAGGGAGATCTTGCACTTTGCATAGCACACAATGAGAGTGTTTGTGAGTGTGTGTGGGTGAGTATACCCCCTAAGCATTCCCCTAGCTTGCTTGGGTCGACCCCCCCTTGTAGCTCATGCTTGAAGCTCATTGGACCCCTCCAGGCCTAGCCAATCATGAGCAGGAGGCATTACAAGCAGTAGGGGTAGCCTTGAGACAAGCGTCCCCCTTTCCCCTTTGAGGGAGAGGGCTAGATAAATGCTAAATCAATTAATTAAATCTCCTAAATTACTATTGGACCCCTTGGGTGGCCAACCAATAGGTTTCAGGCATCTCATGAAGGAAACATAGGTAGGGGCCTGACATGTGTCCTTGCTGCCTCTTCAAGCTTGGGCCTTCCTTGTGTGTGTGAGTGGGTGTTCTCTCTCTAGCCCCTAGGAAAAGGGCTCGCCCCCCCCTCTTGTAGGATTGCTTTTGAATTTAGGTGTTCAAGCACCTTACTCACAAAGCATGACAAAGCACTTGAACTAGGGGGTATTCCCACAAGCATCTCAGGCAAGCATGTCAAGGCACCTCAAGCACCTTAATCAAGCGACAAGTCAAGCACCTCAGGCATGGAGCAAGTCAAGCACCTCAAGCACCTTAATCAAGCACCTCAAGCAGGACAAGCACCTCAAGCTTGGGCCGGGTTCCCACGTCAAGCTCAGCCCTAGATTCCCTAAGGTCAAAGGACTTTTACACACATTATTGGAGGTCTTCAATGAAGCTAACCCTAAGGTCTTATGCTCCATTGGTTAGCCTTGCTCTTTGATAGACCATCTCCCATTTGGGCCCCTTTACCATTGGCCCCGTGTTGAGATAGATCTATAAGCACATATCTATATCTTTAACACTTGTTCCCGTTTATTCTCCCAGATTAAGTGTTCAATTTAATATGAGAAAATCATTTGGGTGGGTTAGATATTAGATTTTATGACATTACCTCTCTCTTGAAATCATAGTCGTCCTCAACTATGAGGTAGAAGTGATAAAGCCTTAGTCATTAGTCAATCGTACTTAGCGGGTAGAGGATCCCTTTTTACTCTACGACATATATCCAAGATGGACGACTAATCCATTTGGTCGTTGGGAGACATAGCTGCCGCAAGCATGTCTGTTCTTTAGTCCATTTCATTCTCCCAAACTAGAGTGACAAATTCTACTTGGTGTCTGAGAGACGTTGTCATCACAAACATGATTCTAAGCATGCATACTAGTTAAATTTGTGCACAATTAAAAAGAGGACTAGTCTTATAAGACAAAAACATTAGTCATTTAAAAGAAATTTGTACATTTGCTTACTCTAATGTAGCATTGTAAGCATTGACAAGGTTCATACTATCCTTAACCTGTACGCCTTGCATCCATCTAGCATCTTCAAAAGGATAATTTTTGAACTTAATAAGATACCGTTGGATAATCTTACCATGTCCTAGTACCTTGTCTTCATGCCGAAGGACAGCTTCGGGTTGTAGCACCTCTTCTTGGTCTTCAACTTCGGGAGGGTTTTTAATAATTGGTTCAGTTGGTGGCTCTCCTTTGTAGGGCTTAAGTAGGCTTACATGAAAGGCATTGTGTATAAGCCAATGGTTGGGCAACTTGAGTTGATAAGCCGTTTCATTGATGGGCACCGGATTAACATGAAGCCGGTTCCCCCTCCAATAGGGTTTTGTATTATAGATTCTCCCATCAAGAGAGACTTGGTACAATACAATCTTTGTGTTCCTTGTAACCTAGGTGATGCAATGAAGATGGAAAGACTCACGCATCACAAGCATAACATAAACTTTCTAAAATCATTAACCATCCCTGGCCTCAATCCCAAGGCCTCAACCACCTTCAACAATGGAGAGAGCTAGCAGGGAAGAGAAAGAAGAATCATTCATAGGAGAAAGAAATAGCTCCTCACTTATCATCCCTCTTCTTGATTAGCATAGCATAGTATCATAGTAATGAAGATGAAGAAGATGGAAATCTTAAGCATTGAAGTATGGCTCTTGGTTTCATTTGCATTCTAGAGCAAGAGTGTTGGTGTAGGCTCTCAACTTCTCAACACGCTTGAAGAAGGAGATGGAGCTCTTGCATTTTGGACCTCACACAACGAGAGTGTATATGTGTGTGTGTGTGACAGTATATCCCTCTCTCATGCTTGGTCCACCTCTCTCTCTCCCTCTATCTCTCTCTCTTGTATTATTTAAGTATACCATTTGGACAAGTGTCCTCTTTTTTCTCATTCAGAGAAAGAGCTTAGTTATTTAATTAAATGCATCTAAATTCTTATTGGACCCCTTTAAATCCTATCCAATAGGATTCAAACACATCATGAGGGGAAAATGGGGAGGATCTTGACATGTGTCTTTTATGCTTCTTAAGAGATCATGTTTGACTTCAAGTACCTTAATCATTTAGGCATGAAAAATGTTTATGCCTCTCGAGAGATCATGTTTGAATTGAACACTTTAAGCATATTATTCATTTAAGCATAACAAGAACCTCAAGCTTGGGCAAGGTTCCCAAACCCCTTGAGCTTAAGGTTGAGCCTCAGGACCTAGAGACTTAGTTTTCAAGCCTTCTAAGATAGAGATCACTACAAGTCTTACAAGTTTTTGTGACCTTCATGGCAAAAGAGAGAGTTGAATTTAGAGTAGAGGTGATGTTTGCAAGTTGAGAAATACCCTCTACTAGTGCAGAGTTCGTTGACATTGGTCCGTGCCTCATATTTTTTAACTTCAATTCTTATTGGGGGTGAAACAAGTTCAAGGTATGTTAGTGCAATTTTTCATCGTATATCATGGTAGACTAAAGTTCTGAGAAAGCATGCTGTGACCATAACCTAAGTTGTTGCTGCTAGGTTTTATGTAAACATCTTGTTGCAAATACCTCCATAATAATGTCTCCTCTCAAGATCTCTCTCTCTCTCTCTCTCTCTCTCTCTCTCTCTCTTTCCTTGTGCATCTCATGATAGGTTGGAAGCCTCATAAGCTACAAGCTTTTCTCCAAGAATTTGTAGCTTACAAGTCTTGAATCTATGTTCGAGCCTCATGATGTGGAGACTCAAATTTCAAGCTTAATGAGCTAAAAATTGTAGCAAGATTCTTTCTAGCAAAAAAAAAACATTTGAAAACATCTCTGGCCAGGCTTTATCTTAAGGTTCCAAGCCTCTTGAGACAAAGATTCTTTAAAAATGCATAAACTAAAATCCTCATAAGCGACAATCTTTGCTCCAAACATCTAGCTCATGACTCTCGAACTTAAGTTCGAACCTCATGACCTAGAGACTTTGTTTTCAAGCCTCAAAACACCTAGAGACTCAGTTTTCAAGCCTCCTGAGCTAGAGATCACTACAAGTCTTAGAAGTTTTTGTGACCTTCATGGCAAAAGAGCGAGTTCGATTCAGGATAGAGGCGACGTTTGCAAGTTGAGAAAGACCCTCTACTAGTGTAGAGTTGGTTGACATTGGTGCGTGCCTCATATTTATTAACTTCAATTATTATTGGGGGTGAAACAAGTTCAAGGTATGTTAGTGCAATTCTTCATCGTATATCATGGTAGACTAAAGTTCTGAGAAAGCATGCTGTGACCATAACCTAAGTTGTTGCTGCTAGGTTTTATGTAAACATCTTGTTGCAAATATCTCCATAATAATGTCTCCTCTCAAGATCTCTCTCTCTCTCTCTCTCTCTCTCTCTCTCTCTCTCTCTCTCTCTCTCTCTCTCTCTCTCTCTCTCTCTCTCTCTTTCCTTGTGCATCTCATGATAGGCTTGAAGCCTCATAAGCTACAATCTCTTCTCCTAGAATATCTAGCTTACAAGGCTCGAACTTACGTTCGAGCCTCATGATGTGGAGACTCAAATTTCAAGCTTAATGAGCTAAAAATTGTAGCAAGATTCTTTCTAGCAAAAAAATAATAATTAAAAACATCTCTGGCTCAATGGGCTATATCTTAAGGCTGGAAGACTCTTGAGACAAAGATTCTTGGAAAATGCATAAACCGAAAGCCTCATAAGCGACAATCTTTGCTGCAAACATCTAGCTCATGAGGCTCAAACTTACGTTCGAGCCTCATGAACTAGAGACTTAGTTTTCAAGCTTCACAACACTTAGAGACTAAATTTTCAAGCCTCCTGAGATAGAGATCACTACAAGTCTTAGAAGTTTTTGTGACCTTCATGGAAAAAGAGCGAGTTGAATTCAGGATAGGGGTGATGTTTGCAAGTTGAGAAATACCCTCTACTAATGCAGAGTTGGTTGACATTGGTCCGTGCCTCATAATTTTTAACTTCAATTCTTATTGGGGTTGAAACAAGTTCAAGGTATGTTAGTCCAATTCTTCATCGTATATCATGGTAGACTAATGTTCTGAGAAAGCATGATGTGACCATAACCTAAGTTGTTGCTACTAGGTTTTATGTACACATCTTGTTGCAAATACATCCATAATAATGTCTCCTCTCAAGATCTCTCTCTCTCTCTCTCTCTCTCTCTCTCTCTCTCTCTCTCTCTCTCTCTCTCTCTCTCTCTCTCTCTCTCTCTCTCTCTCTTTCCTTGTGCATCTCACGATGGGCTTGAAGAATCATAAGCTACAATCTCTTCTCCTAGAATCTCTAGCTTACAAGGCTCGTACTTATGTTTGAGCCTCACGTGGAGACTCAAAATTCAAGCTTAATGAGCTAAAAATTGTAGCAAGATTCTTTCTAGAAAAAAAAACATTTAAAAACACCTTTGGCTTAACAGGCTTTATCTTAAGGTTGGGAGCCTCTTGAGACAAAGATTCTTGAAAAATACATAAATTGAAAGCCTCATAAGCGACAATCTTTGCTCCAAACATTTATCTCATGAGGCTGGAACTTAAGTTCAAGACTCATAACACCTAGAGACGCAGTTTTCAAGCCTCCTGAGATAGAGATCACTACAAGTCTTAGAAGTTTTTGGGACCTTCATGGCAAAAGAGTGAGTTGAATTCAAGATAGAGGTGATGTTTGCAAGTTGAGAAATACCCTCTACTAGTGCAAAGTTGGTTGACATTGGTCCGTGCCTCATATTTTTTAACTTCAATTATTATTGGGGGTGAAATAAGGTCAAGGTAGTTAGTCCAATTCTTCATCATATATCATGGTAGACTAAAGTTTTGGGGAAGCATGATGTGACCATAACCAAAGTTGTTGCTGCTAGGTTTTATATAAACATCATGTGGCAAATACTTTCATAATAATGTCTCCTCTAAAGATCTCTCTCTCTCTCTCTCTCTCATCTATCTCTCTCTCTCCTTGTGCATCTCATGATAGGCTTGAAGCCTCATAAGCTACAATCTCTTCTCCTAGAATCTCTTGCTTACAAGGCTTTTACTTATGTTCGAGCCTCATGACATGGAGACTCAAATTTCAAGATTAATGAGCTAAAAATTGTAGCAAGGTTCTTTCTAGCAAAAAAAAAAACATTAAAAAACATGTTTGCCTCAACAGGCTTTAATTAAAGGTTGAGAGCCTCTTGAGGCAAAGACTCTTGAAAAACACATAAATTGAAAGCTGCATAAGCGACAATCTTTGCTCCCTACATCTAGCTCATGAGGTTTGAACTTAACTCATGACCTACAACCTAGAGACTCAGCTTTCAAGACTCTTGAGATAGAGATCATTACAAGTCTTAGAAGTTTCTGGAGTCGAAGGTGCAAATAAGCTACATGCATTCAATATTTAAGAGTTTGTCTTTTTTCCTATGGAAAATAAAATGAGCAGTCATGGCCGTTGTGATTCCAAGCCTCTTAAAGATTCTTGCAAAACTCAAAAACTTGAAATCTTGTAGTCTATAGTCTTTAATCCTATAGGAGCGGCTTCATTAGGCTCAAACTTAAGTTCAAGGCCTCATGGACTAGAGATTTAACTTTCAAGATTCATGAGCTAGAGATTTTATGACGATTCGTTCTACCTAGAAACCACTCTCTAGCTTGAGAGCATTTTGAGACAAACAGTCTTCACAAATTCTAAGATGCAATCTCTACTCCTAGACTCTTAGGTTCATGAGGCTCGAACTTAAGTTTGAGCCTCATGACCTAGAGATTCAATTTTCAAGTTTCATGAGTTAGATATCTTGGGAGGATTCTTTCTAGCTCGAAACTAGTTGCAAAAGTCTTTACCTTTAAAGGCTTAAGCGTAAGCTTGAGAGCCTTCTGAGACAAGGGCTCTTAAAAACTCATAAGGTTGAAGCCTCATCTATGCTCCTAGAGCTTGTAGCTCATGAGGCTCAAACCTCATAAACTTGAAGTCTCGTAAGCTACAAGTCCCAATCTCATAAGCCAAGAGCCTCATAAGCTAGAAATCTTTGCCTCATAACCTTAAATCCACATAAGCTACAACCTTTGCTCTTAGATTCTATCACTCGTGAGGCTAAAACTTAAGGTTGAGCATCATGACCTAGAGAATCAATTTTCATGTCTCATGATGTAGATATCCAAGCAAGATTCTTTCTAGCTCAAAACCATTTGTAGAATTCTCTAGCTTGAGAGCCTCTTCACACAAAGAGTCTTCAAACTCATAAGTTATAAACTCTACTCCTAGAGTCTGTGGTTCATAAAGCTTGAACTTAAGTTTGGGACTCATCACCTAGAGATTCAATTTTCAAGTCTCATGAGCTAGAGATTCTAAGACGATTCTTTCTAGCTATAAATCATTTGCAAAAATCTTTGGCTCATGAGGCTTGAGTGTAAACCTGATAGCCGCTTGAGACAAAGAATCTTGAAAAAGTCATAAGGCTGAAGCGTCGTAAGCTACAATCTGTACTCTTGAAGCCTCTAGCTCATGAGGCTCAATCCTTTTAAGCTTGAAGTGCCAACCTTGTAAACCTGAAGCCTCATAGGCTTGAAGTCTCTAGCTCATAATATTGAAGCCACATAGGCTACAACATGTCCTCCTAGAGTTTGCTCCTCATGAGGCTTGAATTAAAGGTCGAGCCTCATGACCTAGATAATAAATTTTCATGTCTCATGATCTAGAGATCATAGCAAGATTCTTTCCAAGTCAAAACCATTTTCATAACTCGTCAACTCATGAGCCTCTTGAGGCCCAAGAGACTTGAAATAATCATAAGCTATAATCTCTACTCCTAGAGTCTCTGGTTAGTGAGGCTCAAACTTAAGTTTGAGCCTCATAACCTAGACATTCAATTTTCAAGTCTCATAGGCTAGAGATTCTAGGAGGATGCTTTCTAGCTAGAATCCATTTGCAACAGTATTGACATCATGGGCTTGATCATAAGCTTGAGAACCTCCTCAGAAAAAGACTCTTGGAAAACTCATAATGTTGAAGTCTTACAAGCTACTATCTCTGCTTCTAGAGCCTCTAGCTCATGAGAAGTCTTAACCTCATAAACCTTAACCCTCACAAGCTATAAGTCTCTAGTTGATAACCTTGAATCCACGTAAGCTACAACTTGTGCTCTTGGGTTCTCTCTCTCATGAGGCTCAAACTTAAGGTCGAGCCTCATGACCTAGGGAATCAATTTTCATGTCTCATGATCTACAGACTCCGACAAGATTCTTTCTAGCTCAAAATCATTTGAAAATTTCTTAGATTGAGAGCCTCTTGAGACAAAGAGTCTTGAAAAACTCATAAGCTATAATCTTGACTCCAAGATTCTATGGTTCATGATGCTTAAACTTTAGTTTGAGCCTCATGACCTAGAGATTCAATATTCAAGTCTTATGAGTTAGAGATACTAGGAGGATTCTTTCTAGCTAGAACCATTTGCAAAAGTCCCTCATGAGGCTTGAGTGTAAGCCTAAGAGCCTCCTAATACAAAGATTATCTTGAAAACTCATAAGGTTGAAGCCTCTTAAGTTACATATCTGCTCCTCCTAGAGCCTGTAGCTCATGAGGCTCAAATCTCATAAGCTTGAAGTCTCATAAGCTAGAAGTCTCAAACTCAAATTGAAACCCCATAAGCTATAAATCTCTAGCTCATAATTTTGAAGCCACATAGGATACAGCTTGTGCTCCTGTAGTCTCTCCCATATGAGGATCAAACTTATGGTCAGGCCTTGTGAACTAGAGAATCAATTTCTCTATGTTTCATGATCTAAACATCCTAGCAAGATTCATTCTATCTCAAAACCATTTCAAAAGTCTATAGCTTGAGACCTCTTGAGACAAAGAGTCTTGAAAAAACCAGAAGCTATAATCCCTCTACTCCTAACGTCTCTGGTTCATGAGGCTCAAGCTTAAGTTGAGCCTTGTGACCTATAGATTCAATCTCAGTGAGCTAGAGATACTAGGAGAGATTATTTCTAGCTAGAAACCATTTGCAAAAGTCTTACCTCGTGAAGCTTGAGATCCTCTTAGGAAAAGACTCTTGAAAGACTCATAAGGTTGAAGCCTCATAAGATACAATCTCTACGCTCATGAGGTTGAGCTCAACTGAGCAAGTAGAGATTGTATCTTATGAGGCTTCAACCTTATGAGTCTTTCAAGAGTCTTTTCCTCAAGAGGATCTCAAGCTTCACGAGGTAAAGACTTTTGCAAATGGTTTCTAGCTAGAAATAATCCTCCTAGTATCTCTAGCTCACTGAAGATTGAATCTCTAGGTCACAAGGCTCAAACTTAAGCTTGAGCCTCATGAACCAGAGACGTTAGGAGTAGAGGGATTATAGCTTCTGGTTTTTTCAAGACTCTTTGTCTCAAGAGGCTCTCAAGCTATAGACTTTTGCAAATGGTTTTGAGATAGAATGAATCTTGCTAGGATGTTTAGATCATGAAACATAGAAATTGATTCTCTAGTTCACAAGGCCTGACCATAAGTTTGATCCTCATATGGGAGAGACTACAGGAGCACAAGCTGTATCCTATGTGGCTTCAAAATTATGAGCTAGAGATTTATAGCTTATGGGGTTTCAACTTTTTGAGTTTGAGACTTCTAGCTTATGAGACTTCAAGCTTATGAGATTTGAGCCTCATGAGCTACAGGCTCTAGGAGGAGCAGATATTGTAACTTAAGAGGCTTCAACCTTATGAGTTTTCAAGATAATCTTTGTATTAGGAGGCTCTTAGGCTTACACTCAAGCCTCATGAGGGACTTTTGCAAATGGTTCTAGCTAGAAAGAATCCTCCTAGTATCTCTAACTCATAAGACTTGAATATTGAATCTCTAGGTCATGAGGCTCAAACTAAAGTTTAAGCATCATGAACCATAGAATCTTGGAGTCAAGATTATAGCTTATGAGTTTTTCAAGACTCTTTGTCTCAAGAGGCTCTCAATCTAAGAAATTTTCAAATGATTTTGAGCTAGAAAGAATCTTGTCGGAGTCTGTAGATCATGAGACATGAAAATTGATTCCCTAGGTCATGAGGCTCGACCTTAAGTTTGAGCCTCATGAGAGAGAGAACCCAAGAGCACAAGTTGTAGCTTACGTGGATTCAAGGTTATCAACTAGAGACTTATAGCTTGTGAGGGTTAAGGTTTATGAGGTTAAGACTTCTCATGAGCTAGAGGCTCTAGAAGCAGAGATAGTAGCTTGTAAGACTTCAACATTATGAGTTTTCCAAGAGTCTTTTCTGAGGAGGTTCTCAAGCTTATGATCAAGCCCATGATGTCAATACTGTTGCAAATGGATTCTAGCTAGAAAGCATCCTCCTAGAATCTCTAGCCTATGAGACTTGAAAATTGAATGTCTAGGTTATGAGGCTCAAACTTAAGTTTGAGCCTCACTAACCAGAGACTCTAGGAGTAGAGATTATAGCTTATGATTATTTCAAGTCTCTTGGGCCTCAAGAGGCTCATGAGTTGACGAGTTATGAAAATGGTTTTGACTTGGAAAGAATCTTGCTATGATCTCTAGATCATGAGACATGAAAATTTATTATCTAGGTCATGAGGCTCGACCTTTAATTCAAGCCTCATGAGGAGCAAACTCTAGGAGGACATGTTGTAGCCTATGTGGCTTCAATATTATGAGCTAGAGACTTCAAGCCTATGAGGCTTCAGGTTTACAAGGTTGGCACTTCAAGCTTAAAAGGATTGAGCCTCATGAGCTAGAGGCTTCAAGAGTACAGATTGTAGCTTACGACGCTTCAGCCTTATGACTTTTTCAAGATTCTTTGTCTCAAGCGGCTATCAGGTTTACACTCAAGCCTCATGAGCAAAGATTTTTGCAAATGATTTATAGCTAGAAAGAATCGTCTTAGAATCTCTAGCTCATGAGACTTGAAAATTGAATCTCTAGGTGATGAGTCCCAAACTTAAGTTCAAGCTTTATGAACCACAGACTCTAGGAGTAGAGTTTATAACTTATGAGTTTGAAGACTCTTTGTGTGAAGAGGCTCTCAAGCTAGAGAATTCTACAAATGGTTTTGAGCTAGAAAGAATCTTGCTTGGATATCTACATCATGAGACATGAAAATTGATTCTCTAGGTCATGATGCTCAACCTTAAGTTTTAGCCTCACGAGTGATAGAATCTAAGAGCAAAGGTTGTAGCTTATGTGGATTTAAGGTTATGAGGCAAAGATTTCTAGCTTATGAGGCTCTTGGCTTATGAGATTGGGACTTGTAGCTTACGAGACTTCAAGTTTATGAGGTTTGAGCCTCATGAGCTACAAGCTCTAGGAGCATAGATGAGGCTTCAACCTTATGAGTTTTTAAGAGCCCTTGTCTCAGAAGGCTCTCAAGCTTACGCTTAAGCCTTTAAAGGTAAAGACTTTTGCAACTAGTTTCGAGCTAGAAAGAATCCTCCCAAGATATCTAACTCATGAAACTTGAAAATTGAATCTCTAGGTCATGAGGCTCAAACTTAAGTTCGAGCCTCATGAACCTAAGAGTCTAGGAGTAGAGATTGCATCTTAGAATTTGTGAAGACTGTTTGTCTCAAAATGCTCTCAAGCTAGAGAGTGGTTTCTAGGTAGAACGAATCGTCATAAAATCTCTAGCTCATGAATCTTGAAAGTTAAATCTCTAGTCCATGAGGCCTTGAACTTAAGTTTGAGCCTAATGAAGCCGCTCCTATAGGATTAAAGACTATAGACTACAAGATTTCAAGTTTTTGAGTTTTGCAAGAATCTTTAAGAGGCTTGGAATCACAACGGCCATGACTGCTCATTTTATTTTCCATAGGAAAAAAGACAAACTCTTAAATATTGAATGCATGTAGCTTATTTGCACCTTCGACTCCAGAAACTTCTAAGACTTGTAATGATCTCTATCTCAAGAGTCTTGAAAGCTGAGTCTCTAGGTTGTAGGTCATGAGTTAAGTTCAAACCTCATGAGCTAGATGTAGGGAGCAAAGATTGTCGCTTATGCAGCTTTCAATTTATGTGTTTTTCAAGAGTCTTTGCCTCAAGAGGCTCTCAACCTTTAATTAAAGCCTGTTGAGGCAAACATGTTTTTTAATGTTTTTTTTTTTTGCTAGAAAGAACCTTGCTACAATTTTTAGCTCATTAATCTTGAAATTTGAGTCTCCATGTCATGAGGCTCGAACATAAGTAAAAGCCTTGTAAGCAAGAGATTCTAGGAGAAGAGATTGTAGCTTATGAGGCTTCAAGCCTATCATGAGATGCACAAGGAGAGAGAGAGATAGATGAGAGAGAGAGAGAGAGAGAGATCTTTAGAGGAGACATTATTATGAAAGTATTTGCCACATGATGTTTATATAAAACCTAGCAGCAACAACTTTGGTTATGGTCACATCATGCTTCCCCAAAACTTTAGTCTACCATGATATATGATGAAGAATTGGACTAACTACCTTGACCTTATTTCACCCCCAATAATAATTGAAGTTAAAAAATATGAGGCACGGACCAATGTCAACCAACTTTGCACTAGTAGAGGGTATTTCTCAACTTGCAAACATCACCTCTATCTTGAATTCAACTCACTCTTTTGCCATGAAGGTCCCAAAAACTTCTAAGACTTGTAGTGATCTCTATCTCAGGAGGCTTGAAAACTGCGTCTCTAGGTGTTATGAGTCTTGAACTTAAGTTCCAGCCTCATGAGATAAATGTTTGGAGCAAAGATTGTCGCTTATGAGGCTTTCAATTTATGTATTTTTCAAGAATCTTTGTCTCTCAAAGGCTCCCAACCTTAAGATAAAGCCTGTTAAGCCAAAGGTGTTTTTAAATGTTTTTTTTTTCTAGAAAGAATCTTGCTACAATTTTTTAGCTCATTAAGCTTGAATTTTGAGTCTCCACGTGAGGCTCAAACATAAGTACGAGCCTTGTAAGCTAGAGATTCTAGGAGAAGAGATTGTAGCTTATGATTCTTCAAGCCCATCGTGAGATGCACAAGGAAAGAGAGAGAGAGAGAGAGAGAGAAGAGAGAGAGAGAGAGAGAGAGAGAGAGAGAGAGAGAGAGAGAGAGAGAGAGAGAGATCTTGAGAGGAGACATTATTATGGATGTATTTGCAACAAGATGTGTACATAAAACCTAGTAGCAACAACTTAGGTTATGGTCACATCATGCTTTCTCAGAACATTAGTCTACCATGATATACGATGAAGAATTGGACTAACATACCTTGAACTTGTTTCAACCCCAATAAGAATTGAAGTTAAAAATTATGAGGCACGGACCAATGTCAACCAACTCTGCATTAGTAGAGGGTATTTCTCAACTTGCAAACATCACCCTATCCTGAATTCAACTCGCTCTTTTTCCATGAAGGTCACAAAAACTTCTAAGACTTGTAGTGATCTCTATCTCAGGAGGCTTGAAAATTTAGTCTCTAAGTGTTGTGAAGCTTGAAAACTAAGTCTCTAGTTCATGAGGCTCGAACGTAAGTTTGAGCCTCATGAGCTAGATGTTTGCAGCAAAGATTGTCGCTTATGAGGCTTTCGGTTTATGCATTTTCCAAGAATCTTTGTCTCAAGAGTCTTCCAGCCTTAAGATATAGCCCATTGAGCCAGAGATGTTTTTAATTATTATTTTTTTGCTAGAAAGAATCTTGCTACAATTTTAGCTCATTAAGCTTGAAATTTGAGTCTCCACATCATGAGGCTCGAACGTAAGTTCGAGCCTTGTAAGCTAGATATTCTAGGAGAAGAGATTGTAGCTTATGAGGCTTCAAGCCTATCATGAGATGCACAAGGAAAGAGAGAGAGAGAGAGAGAGAGAGAGAGAGAGAGAGAGAGAGAGAGAGAGAGAGAGAGAGAGAGAGAGAGAGATCTTGAGAGGAGACATTATTATGGAGATATTGCAACAAGATGTTTACATAAAACCTAGAGCAACAACTTAGGTTATGGTCACAGCATGCTTTCTCAGAACTTTAGTCTACATGATACGGAAGAATTGACTAACATACTTCCCACTATTACAACATTGTTTTAAAAGGCTTCCCCTCCAAGGGGATAACTTGCCAAGAATCCTATTGCCGGACCCACTATTGCAAAAACATTTGAGAGGCTTTCACTCCAAGAAGCTTCCAATGATAAGTGCATTATGTTATAAAATATTTTAGCGTAAGTGTTTATGTAGTAAACAAAACAAACAAGCAAGGGCATGAGGAAAAGCCTTATCTAGCTAGTTGTAGACACATTGATTTCTCTTTTGGAGGGGCCCTTGGACTTGATTCCAATTGACATATGGTGGTAGATATTTAAGGGATACTCACAAAAAATGAATATTTAAATTCTTCCTTCCTTGAGGTGAAACAAAACAATTGAATGACAAAATTGTTGTGAGTGCTATTAACCCATTGAAGCTATATTGTGCTAGATAAGTTCCAAATACTCTAGCATCTTTTTGACATTTCTTGTTTGTTGGTGTGTTGTGATTCCATGCTTAAGCTAGGAGGGTCACACCACCCCATCATACAAAGTTTAAAATTATGGGAATCTATAAGGTAGGATATTACATAAAAAGAATACAAAATCAAAGCTTAAACTTTTCCATGTCCTATAAATATACATCTTTTTTCATAAGTATGATTTGATATTAAATCATATCATATTCCTCTTGTCCTTTGAGTCCATTCCATTGTATATGTATTCAATGTTTTTACTTTTTTGTTTTTTTCAGATCTACAATACACAATTAAAACTAGTGGCAGCTAGAGTGGCATGCCAATTTTTTTTTTATTATTGGGACTAAAAGTAAAGGTAGTCTTTGAACATATGCAAGGGATTCTCCAAAGTTTCTTTGCACCCAAAGCAACTATGTGTCCCAATCACTTTGGCAAGAATCTCATTGCTACTAGGAATATATAGCCCACCACAACATCTTCCAGTGATTATCTTCATTGAGCTTGGCCATTTTACCTCCCAAGTGTTGTTTATTTTTTTAGAGACTTCTCTTCTAGCTATTTCACCCTCCACAATTTGATGAGAAGAGTTAAATAATCTGTCTTATAAATTCCATAGAGATTCAAAGATCTCCTAAGCAATAGCCTTTCATTTAGGTTCAAAACATGTTGCACCACCATCTAGTACACATCCTTCTAATAGTAGTTGTCGTCATCCTAGAAATGTGCCAGCTTGGAGACTCCTTTGTTTCCAGTGTCCTCACCTAGTCAAATTTTTGTTTCTATGAGATGTGAACCTTTAGTGGTGTATTGAGGTGTCTGACCACTTTGCCTTTTAAAATATTCCCCCTCGACCATTTGGCGGAGTCAAACTAGTCATTTTCAATGAGTAAAATCAATCTTGGTTTTTTGTTGCTGCACTTAGGGATTGATGTAGTTGTAAGAGTTGGCTTCTATGAAGTGCAGAGGATTGTCAACAAACAAATTCATGAGCAATTGTTTATCCTAGATAATAATAGTCCCTGACTCTCCCTTTTGTAGCATTGCCATTGAGTGAAGACACAAGTGGATGTGACCGGCTAGCTGCAAACTATCGTGGGGCAAGAGAGCAACCTTGCTTGATTGCTCTCTTCACTTCATGCATTCCTACCGCATCTTGTGCAACACGACCAACAACTTAAACATGAAAGCAGGTACTAAGGAAATATTGAGTAAGTAAAAAAGAATCATTAATGCCAACTTGAAAGAAAATAATGTTATCAAACAAGTTAATCTTATATCTTTGTCCTCACAACCTACCTTTCTACCTTTCTAAAAGCCTATTGTTTATCATGTGCAAGTAATCTTGTTTGGTTCACTTGGGGTCTCTCTCTCTCTCTCTCTCTCTCTCTCTCTCTCTCTCACATCATCATCTTGTGTTAATTTTTATGGGATGCTTGGCATTTCCAACTCTCATGCCTCCTGGCATTGACAGGATCTTGAGCATCTAGTTGACTCGCATGCCTCCAATGCTTCCTACTTCCCCTAATTGCATGCCGGTGGTTCGAACTGTGCAAAGAACATAAAGCATTTTTTACTATCACTAGAAGAACATACTAGGGTAGCGATCACGTATATATGTCTGCCGGTGTGTGCATGGATGAAATTTTTTATTTGAACTTTGCATGAAAGTACTACGAGTATGCAAAAAGTGGACTTTATTTAATGAAAAAAAGGCATGTTGATAGATGAGCACGCAGCTTGTCTCCGTTGGGCAGACGGACTGCGTGCTCATCCTCCAATGTGCCTTTTTGTGTGCAGTTCATGTCACTCTAAAAGGAAGGTTGAAAGACGAGCACACAGTCCGTCCGCGCGCATGCAGACAAGCTACGTGCTCATCTGTCAACAACCTTTTTTCTTTAATAAAATCAAAAGGGTTTTTTGCAATTTTTAGCTGAAATCCAAGCTGAAATTTTCTTTTTCTCTATTTTTCAACCTGCTCAAGCCTAAGCCGAGAGCATTTTCCCCGCCCCATGTGAGTTTATTCCCACCTTATGACAAGATCTTTGCAATGCTTCCATTGTGTAGACGATCACAATTGCTCGTTGAAGGTTGGTAGCACATTGCGACTACTGATTTAGAATGTGGCCATTGCTAGTGAGGTCTCGTCACCGCATGCTACGGGAACATGTGCTTGCATTGTAGCTACTGCAAGAAGTTAGCTTGATGGGGCTTTAATGAATTTTTTTTTAAAGCATGAGCTCGCTGGCCGTCCCCGCGCGCGCATACGAGCAGTGTGCTCATGCCTTGTCATATGCCCCTACCTTGTCTTGCTAGCATGCAGCAGTGTGTGACAGGAACTACAAAGCACGGTAGGGCTTTGTCATAGAGCCTTGCTGCGGCCTCCCCTGAGTCGAGATCTGGCAAGAGTCACCGAGTGTAGGGGCGGGAGTTGTAAGCATCACAGAGCAGGTAGCGAGGTAGCACTAGCCTTATTCATCGAGGACGCTCCGCCAGTGCTGATCCTAGGTTTCTCAACCACTTCAATGGAAACCCGAATCATGGTGTGCCAGAGGCATCGGGGCATTGGCTACTACTTGTGGCAGCAAGTGGCGTAGAGGGGCTTGTCGGCCACACACATGGTTGCAGGTGCTAACGTAGGCTTGCCTTCTTGAAATCCAAGAAGAGGCAACCTTGAGAGAGAGAGTTCTCGGTCAGCTGGACAGGATGACGTGTGCTATGCTCATGGTGCCCTTGTAGGAAACTAAGTAGCTCTTGCCACCAACTTGGGCTACCTTCATGTGTCGCGTGCTACCAGTTCTTGGTTGTAGCACGAAGGCCGCTACACACACAGCTTTGCCCTCCCCTTGCTATCCCGCATTCCCTTGCGCGCCTCATAAAGTCATGATAACATCCACTGTAGTTCAACTTTAACCACCAACAATTGATCAATCACCACATAAAGAGATTTGCTTAAAAAGTGAACTAACCTATTGGATTTGAACTTCAATAGATGTTATGGCAACATGACCAATAATTAGTAGGATGGAGGTTTTTTATGCAGTAGTTCTCCTTGTCAGGTCTTTTATATGTGTGTGTGTGTGTGTGTGTGTGAGAGAGAGAGAGAGAGAGAGAGAGAGAGAGAGAGTAGGTGTGGGTCTGATAGGTGAGTTCTTAACCCTTATCACCCTCCAAATTCTGCTCTGTGTGTGTGTGTGTGTGTGTTTCAAACTCCCCACCAATCATGATTGCAGCAGGGCTTTGCTTTAGAAAGCATATGTCACACAGTCATTGCGCATAGGTAATTTGGAATCATCACCAAACCTTAGCATTCTTCATTTGATCACTATATTCAAACGAATGGGGAACTAAATTATGACAAGATTTGGTCATACCACTATAAGTTCTCTTTTCTATTTGTTTTCTCATTACAAAGTTCATTTACATATTGAGAAGCTGTGTGAAAAAATACACTTGTCACTTGACATCTGCATGCGCTCTCTTCTTCCAAACCTTGAACGTAACAAAGAAGCATATCATGCCATATTTATTCTTCCCACGATGCTTTATGAGAGAGAGAGAGAGAGGAAGAGATGCTAACAATATGCAGTATCACAGTAAGAGACATGCAAGATGCTTACAATGTAAACAAAATTTGCAGACAACGCCACCTTTGAATACTTCCCACTTGATCATTCTTCAAGTAGCCAAGACAGCTATAGTCAACCATAACAAAGCAAACTTGATCTCGGGTTGTAGACCACCATGCATTCTTCGATTGGCCCACAAGGCACTACATACCATGAGTTTGCAAAAAAGAACAGATCCCTCTACTCTAAGGGTCCTAAAGCTCAAAGAGATGCTCAGGGGTTCTTGCCACCTCAACCAAGGTGCCAGTTCCCAAGGCGCTGAATTGCAGCTCCCATACCTCAAATCCAACGGGGTGGCCCTTCAACACCAACAAGCGCCCGATGAAGAGTCTCCCTGCATAACTAAGAAAGCTAGGGGTAGACCAGTCATACTAATTAGGTCCATTTCTTGAATCAAAAACCTCAAAGGGAGGATTGGGGAGCAGCCTCACAGAGCCTGTGAAGCAGTTGAAGACAGCAATTGAAGCAAATCAGACCACCAACAGAGGCCATAATGTGACAATTGAAGCAAATCAGACCACCAACAGAGGCCAACAATTGACAATGGTGCAAATCAGACCACCAGCAGAGGCCATAATGTGGAAGCAGCCGGGATAATCATAATCCGCACAGAGGCTTTTCCAACTCAAACCACCGAGGAAACATGACAATTTGGCATCAGCTGAAGAGATTGGAACAGGGGTGCACCAACCCTCGCTATGGTTACTCCAAGCAGTAAGGGTGCGCTTACCTCTCGGGGGCTCTAGCATCATAGAGCGCATCAAGAACCATGACTCGTTGGCCTTGTCTGGCAAGGACTCTCCTGCAACCAGGGTAGTCCACGAGGCTACTTTGATTTAAAATATGTAGTTGTGTTTGGGATGCTTTCTATACTTGAGTGAGATTGGAAAACTCACAAGGGTACCATGCTGGTCCCTAAAGATCGAGATAATGTGATCAACTCATACAAACTGTCTTCTAGGTATAGGGATTCACTAGATGTTGATGATCTGTGTCGAGGGCTAGCTGTTCGTGATCTTTGGATACTGAATTTATATGAAGAGATATGTAAAGGGCTGGGCGATCAAGTGAGTGTCTGTGTTGGACTCTGAGGTGAAGTGCGCTTATTTTTATCCCTTTGTAAGTGGATTCGATGTTGCTCCTCATCTAGTGATGAAGCATCAGATAAGCGGAGACTAGGGATGTCTAGAGAGAGGCGTGAATAATTAAATGATTCAAGATTGCCCAAAGAAAGCAAGACTAGGGGTTTCTGGGTATCCAAAGCTTGAATGGATTGCATGAACTTTATCCCGTCTGTGATTTGCATAAAGAACCCTCTTAGGAATAAGTATTCAAGAGCCCATTCCAAGAAATTGTTGAATGAAGGTAGCCATAAACAAAACCAATATTCCAACTCACGAGGGAGAGGGTGAAGAGTAAGCCTATGTGTGATTGATCCTTTTTCTAGGCTTGCTATAGAGTCCATAACCTGAGGCGTTACGTAAGCGCCCTCCAAGTGAAGGTTTCACAAATGCAGGTCTTTGACTTGGCCTAACAACCACTGATCACTGATGTAGATCACCAGGTCTTGAATGTTTTTATTGTTGGCTTGAATATATTCGAAGATATTGTATTGTCGCAAGGTGTTGTTACTATCGGCAAAGTCATGAAGAAAGAAGACTCGTTCCGGTCAACTGACTGCAAGAAAATTATAATGAAGCACTTCCAAACATGCTTCCTACTCTACATATGAAAGAGATGGGTATAAGAGGAAGAGGGGCCACTTTATTGAGCAGCATCTTGCAGCCACTCCACTCGCTTCTGGGCCGATTCAAGATCAAACATTAGGTCTCTTTTTCCCAATCCTCTTCCACATCCTCAACCTTCAACAACACATGCACACCATTAGTTATATTTAGCCAGGCCGTAAGGCTCATGTTGACGGGAAAGAGAGTGCTAATGGAATCATGCCCAGCTTGCAGACGAAGGAAAGTAGGAACCAACCTCTTTTTCAAAGCCTGAATTTGCAATGGCTCTTGAGAGCTTAGTGTAATGTATTAACAAACAAATGTTTGAAATACTACATGTACAATAATAGGAAGCCACTAAGCACCAAGTAATACCAAAGAACATCTCACAAACCATTAGTAAATGTTGATGATGCTTGGTGATAGAATGGAAAGATTGAGGTCAAGGTTAGGATGACTCAGATTCTTAGTTTGGGGATTTATCTATAGGGGAATCCTGGAAATACGGTACACTCGTTGTTCTAGGCCTATATGCTCTTGTTCAACAGCACTTCTTTGTGGCATGGTTCAACATGGCGGTTAACAACAAGTCTGGTGAAGCATTTAATCAGGTAAAGTGGAGTCAGCTGCTCCCAAAAGGGATTGGCATCGGCTCAAGTTGTACAATTGAAGGTAAAAAAAAAGGAGCTTATAGTCTTCAATACTTCAAGCCATATTTGTAGCCATCCACCATTGATACTTATTCCACCAATATCTTCCATTGTGAATGCCATGCCGCTCAAAGCCTCACGAGCAAGGTAAACTATCTATATGCCGAGAAATGGTAATACCATTGCAAATGACCAGGTGAAGGTTTCCCAAGTTTACAAGGGGTAAAGCGACAACGTCCAGTAGAAGTGACATCAGTTGCATGCCATCATCTGCATTGGTGAGTCGAGGCTCGTGAAAAAAGACAGGCTACCACACCTCCGCTCTAGTAATACCTACAAAGTGCTTCCTCCATGATTTTCTAGCATTAATTGAAGCGGAAGCTAATAATATATGATGATACAATGAAGTAGACATGTGGAATATCTATGGGATAGGAAAATTTTTAGTTGAAGTGATATTAACCTTGTTCTCAAAGAGTCAAAAGTGTATATCAATTGGAGAGTAGAGTGGAAGTCTCATTAGCATAATCAGTTTTGTATTTATGTCAATCAACAATATTTTTCTGGTTTTCTACAATGCCATTGCCATCCACGAGACTAAAGAGTATGGGATCTTCAATGAAGACTCCATCATGGGATTGATGGCAAGCAGATCACACATGCATCTCAAGGATGCTCGACGACCAACAAAAAAAATGAGGTCCACGTCCCCCCTGAATTTGAAACCATGACCTGAATCATGGTAGAGTGATGGGCTAACCATGAAAGCAGTACTCCCAATGTTTTCTATGATTAGCCTCATTGAAAGCTGCATTTTTAGCTCTGGTTTACATGATAAATTTGTTGCGTGTTGTGTGCCAAACCTACGTATTTTAAAGCTAGTTTTCAATTCCTCAAGTCAACGCTGGTGCCTTTGATTATCGAGAACTTCTCATTCCTCCACCACTCTTCTAGTGTGATACCCTTACAATATCATGGTTAAGTGTGCTTAAACCATTTGCCTGGCCTCATACTTGTCATGAATGTTGTCGCTTTGGCAATAGTGGAGGATATGTTGCTAATGAGCCAGCCTTAATCATATGAATGACACTATGGAAAGACACATTAACCATATGATACACATTTTCCCATGATGAATGTAAATTGGTTTCTATATATTAAAGTGTCACCAAGATAGTAGGGATACGGCTGGGATGTTGTGGGTTTGCAGCAAATGCAAAGCGAGGTCTTAGATGCCCAACAGGGGCAGGGGCAAAGTCTGCATCCACCTGCACATCATAGAATGAAATATCAAACTTGACCCTTCTTCTTGCTAATGGAATGGACCATGTCTGCAGCATTGTGCAATTAGGTGACTTTGATTTCTGCTACCTAAAAATCATAAAATAGTCAGAGTAATAGAACCATATTTACTCTTTCTTCCCAATCACAAGTTCCCACATAGTCCAAGTTCAATTGGATTGGTGCAATCGGAGGCATCCAATATTGCTTTCTCTCCAGTGAAGGTACTACTAAAGACTAGATGGTGAATATTTGATTCCCACACTATAGATTGGTTCACTCTTAACCCTTGTTAGTTGTTTGCATAAAAGACTTGAATTGGACTCCAATACGTATTCTTCCTTTCATGCTTTAGTACCATAGAATTTAAATTAGTAGATATTCTATGTGTTCAAAACTTCCAAGGTTTGCCTATTCTATTGAACCATCTTCAAGTCTTCCGTTTTAGTATAAACCTAAAAAACAATAAAATTAAACATTTTTCAAAACTTGTTTCTATACATTTACGGGGGGGGGGGGGGGGGGGGGGGAGAGAGAGAGAGAGGGGGAAAAAATAGAAAGAATATTCATCTAAACTATGTGAAAATGGTATATATGTTAATAGCAGTTTCCAATGAATGAATGCATGTAATGTATTGTGACCTGAATACAAACTTAAATTAGATTTTGATTTGTGAATTTCAAGTTCTTTGTAGAAAACTTACGGTTTTGTCATATAGTGATGTAATCAATTTGATATTGGTAATAGTTCATTGAGACTAAACAAAGAAAAAATATGTAACAACTTTGAATGTTATGACTGGTAGATTAATATATGCTTTGCAATTGTGGTTTTGATTGTAGACAATAAAAAACATATTTTCATACGATTTGATTACATGTTGATATTATTGTTTGGCATATGTTTGCCTCAAAAAATTATTTAACAGGAACATTGTACATTGTTTTTAAATACTCTATAGAATTTCATACTTGCATATGAAAAGTCGGTACTCCTATTTACTACGCTTTTTATATTGATTAGATGTATTTATTCTTAGAATATTTCACTGTATATTAATGTTTTTGTTGGGTACTTACTGATATTAGTTTCAAAAATATATGAAGTAGAAACATTTAAGTTGCGTACATTTACAAAAACAAACCACTCTATGGAGTTTTATATTGGTATTAAGATTTTTTTTTCTTATTTTTAATTGTTGCCCCTCCGTTTGTTTAACATAATTTTTATTGTTTCAATATAGATTATGGAACTTTCAAGGGCGAAAAGAACTTTAGAGAAAGACGAGCATCACTGTTTGGTAACCGCAATTGTCACGAGATGTTTGGCTTTCAGTGACCAAGAGATCGAAGACTTTTTTGAGCCTACTCTCACGGACTTGCAAGAGCTCTTTGTGGTGTTACAGGAGGGCAAGTATCGCTAGGTTGAAAGCTACATGGCCTTACTTCGAACATTGCAATAATTTTCTTTCTTCAAGAGATTTCCTCAACGAAATATCTAAAGCTCTTGGTGAAGTTAGAAGTCATTTTTACAATTAGAGAAAAAAGTACAGGCAGATTCTAATAGTATATTGAAAGTTTAGAAAATAGAGCGAATGTACAAAAAGTTTCAAGAAATGAAATGGAAACGGAAATAGAAAAAAATTAATTGTATGCATAATAAAAAAGTCAACCGTGGTGAAGGTCCTTCCCAATATGTGCACATTGTTTTACTACAGTGTCAATAAATCCATTTTAATGATGACTCGCAATGAGTCCATCACGCGTACAGCAGCTACTCTTGCATGTGCAAAGTTTTGGAACACACATTTACAGAGAGTATATACACTTCGAAAATCTTCAATGCTACAGAAACTCTTGCTCCACCAAAATTGCGTGCAATCAATGAAGCTACAAACATGTACATAAGCCACATCGACATCATATCTCCGCTTGGACTCTGCCCTAACAAAGAAGACCCTATTGTAATATACTCTTTCTAGAACGTCTTGCCCTACGTATTGGACATGGCTATCTAGCACTACAGGTACGACTGTACCTACTAACATTATGTCAGTGTTTCTTAGAGGATTGGTACAAAAGAGCGTTTCCAGACACATATTTTTTATATTATCAATGGATTGGAACAGATTGTAAGCTACATACATTCAAATGGGTACTTGCATAATGACTTACATCTACATAATATTTAGCTACACTTCTTTAAGATAACAAAAGATGTTTACGTAGGTATTACAAATTGGGAGAAAGGTACAAAGAAAGTACATGAGCCATCTCCAGATAATTAAAAAAGACACCTTCAAAGAATATAGAAGTTGGTACCCATGGTTCGCTCCTGAATTTTTCAATTCTAAGCCTTTTGCTTACAACTTGGCAGCTGAAATTTATTCTTTGGAAAATTTTCTTTTTTAACCTTTACAGTTCTTTCCGGTTGAAGGTAACAAACCAAGAAATGACTTTGTAAGAATTTTATATACATTTACAGAAGGTTGTACTCGTATAAATCCAATGGAGAGACCTTCACTCTATGAGCTATATACTATATTAAGAAATGTTGATTAGTATGGTGCCTATGTAGATACAGATGCCGGATCTTATGGCCAAGAGATGAATAAAACAGTTTCGGATATTTCTTCTATTTCCTGCTGGTTCCACTGTATTGAATATGAAAAAGACCAATACTTGCATATTGACGAGGATTTTTATAGTTTGATATTTGTTATAATGGTAAAGCAACTAACATTAACTTTAAAATCTGTTAATTATTTATTGTTTGACGTTTTTTTGAATCAATATACGATATCTGAATTTTAATTTTTCTTATTCATCTTGTAACAACTTTAAAAAAACACCCTCGTATACTAAATTACATTGAGTTAGTAAAATGTTTTCTATAAGTTTATGTACTATATACTTCTCTCTCTTTGTTTGCCTCTTTCCTCTCTGTCTTCTCTTCCCCACGGCTTGAAAACTCAATTTTACATCTATTATAATAAAATTATGAATCTGCATAGAAGCAAGTATCTGAACTGGTTGATTTGTTCTTTAAATATTTTCATGCCAAATGTTTAACGAACATGTATAGGATGCTTTTAAAATATTTTCAAGACGAACTCACTAAATGGAGCCAAGCAACACAATTACTTGTTCAAACAACTCTACACTAGTATTTATTTCAGCGAAAGACGGTAACTCTATACAAACATGTACAAAAAATTCACTATTTTCAACAGCAAATACAGAGGCTGCTCGATGGAATAAACAGTGTACAGAGAAGCACATCAATGTAGATGAACCAGAGAAGGTAACAGTTTAGGAATTTCCTCCAGGCTTAAAAACAATAGAACATAGCGATGAGAACATCATCGACAAGCTTGCCGTTCTTAGAAACCATTTCAAAAAAGCAGAGTAAATATTGTTGTAGCTGAATTTAGACAATTTGTATTCCAAAACTTATGTTTAAATCAATGTACAAATGATAAAAGTAAATTTTAAAACATACAATTACATGTTCCACAATAGCTTCTTTCCAATTTAATACATAGCAGACTTGAAAATTTGCTTTCAGATAATGTAATTGCCGTTTTCAGATAGCTTCTATAATCTCAATGATATAATTAGTACTACTAGAATTTAGTACAATGTATTTGGCATTTCTAATTCAATATTAATATTCTTCTTGTGCTTGATTTTACTTTATTATAGTTTGAAGTGTAATATGTTTTAGTATATTATACCTGGAGCTTAAAATTTACATTTACACGAGACAAAAAGAAATAAACCTTTATTTTTGGTATACAAAATTGTTGACTTTCACTTTCTATGATTGATGTATATTTTTATAAAATACATATTCAATATAGTTAAACTAATTACACTAATTCATATTCAATCAATAGACTCAAAAAAATACTTCAAACTAACATAGAGTCTTAGGACTATCAATTAAAAACTTATCTAAATATTCAAAACAAAATCTTACCCTTCAATACAAAAAATCTTGTTCAACTTTGTAGTTGGTAAAAATAAATAAATTAATACAACTATATAGACCTAGAATAACTTCATGGATTAAACATAGGAAATATAATAATACTTTCTTTGAATATATCTTGTTTTTCCCTTTATTTTACAAAATGATTGTAATTACTAGGTACAACAGTTAATCTACTTGAAAATTGCCAGTTTTATTGAATCAAACTAAAAATTGTGCAACCAGTTCCTGCTAAAATACATTGAAATTGAACTTTTTCTTCCCTAATGCAAATGGAGTTAATGGCATATTTGCATGCATTGCTTCCTGAATGTACAAAGAAAATATTTTCTTAATATACAACTGCAGCATTTTGTTGTTGCGAAATTGAAGTTATACGAGAATTGACAAACACAATGGCCATCCAATATTTGGTGCCAAACACGTTCCTTGCATGGGAGTTTTTCGTAGATGGTCAACTAGAGTTTATTGAACCGTCAACATTTCCCCCGGAATATTGAGGGGGCACACAATCAGATAACTGAAGGAAATATCAAAGTAGCACGTGACGTGCTATATATTGATGCTTACAATTTACTGGTACACCCTTCCAAAGACACTATATGTGCAAAAAAAACTTTAATGATGAATCGAAAACTTGGCGTCTCTCCTATTGTGATTTTCAAGATTTGGATGCAGCATGAACTCTGTCTGAATTTTAGCTACGTACCACAATTACTATTTAATGAACATTTTGAAAAGATTTTCACTGAAAATCCTTTAGGTTTGATCAATATTATAAGCCAAGATGTGTATGGATAAACACTCGAGTATCAAAAGGAGCGGTGGATCTAGACTATATCTTCTTTATGGATCACCTTATTAAGAGACAAGCTTACGCCAATAAAATTTGTCGTCTACTGTCTTCTAATATTTCTAATAGTAAAGAATGGTATGAGGAGCACGACAGGTTTACCGATAGAGAGGTGAATATGCGTAGGTTAAGTGATTTTACACAACAATTTCAGAATGTAAAGCCTATAGCCAAATGTAAAAAATTGGGAAGCTACTCCATACTCTGTATTGCTTCCCCACTAACCATCTAAACATCTTAAAGTAGAAATTTACTAAGTGCAATTTTTATAGTGTTACAGGTTTTATTGAGTAATAATAATACGATAATTTAGACGGTCATATTATTCTCCATCTTATATAGTACATTGTTATGGGTGATTTTTAATTCAATACAATTTGAAATGAGTTTTATACATAGAACCTATTCTAGTTTGCATACATTATACTTAATAAAACACACTCGTCTTTTAAAGGCAAAAAATATATAACCTACTTGACAAAATAAATAATATCCAAAAAAAGATAATTGTAAAAAAAAAACTAAAAAATATACCAACTTAGAAAATTTCATTGAGATTTAAATTTAAAAAATATAGTACATCTTAGTAATAAGCTAGTTGGTATTCCTGCAATATCTTGTTCATGCCATCTTCACTAGTCCAAAATATTCTTTAAGAGCATTATATCCATATATGTAGAACCTATTCTAGTTTACACACATTATAATAATAAAACATACTCATCTTTTAAGGCGAAAAAAAAATAGAACCTACTTGACAAAATAAATAATACATAAAAAAGGATAGTTATAAAAAAAACAAACTGCAAATATACCAAATTATAAAATTTCACTGAGAACTAAATTTGAAAAAGGTAGTAAATCTTCTTGATAAGCTAATTAGTATTCCTGCAAAATCTTGTTCATGCCATCTTCACTGCTCCAAAATATGCTTTAATAATGATACCCATATGTATTCTACCTTTTTAATCCACACTTACAATGATTTTTATATTGTTTGTAATCGTTCCGTACACTGGTCGCTTATACTTTTTAGCTTATAAATGTCTACGCTCTCTTCGGTTCTAATTTACCTTCATAAAAATACTTATTGTAAAATAAACAACGGACACTTGAATTTTGTTGTGTCTCTTTCTTGAGTCAAATCATTTGCCCTGGCCTCTGTTTTTGATTGCAACTACTATGTCCACATGGTCTATTAACTGTGAAGTAACATTTAAATTCAGTTGGTATTCTAAGTATCCATCATCTTGATTTATATAGACCATTCTTGACTTCTTTATTTCATAAAACCAATGTCTATTGCTTACATTTTCTTATTTGTTTTAAATTCTTCACAGAACTCTGAGGGGAGGAAAAGCTACTTGAAATGGAATCATCCAGTATCGAACAGGTAAGAGCTTAGATTGAATCAAGATTTATTTTGTAAAATAAATTGTATGTGAAATTACTAGATTTTTTAGGCCTACTTTTGTAATCGAGCAAAACATTCAAAATAAATAGTACGATCTAAAAAAATACTTGTATTACATTCAGTTGCAAAGAAAACTACATGCTTAAAAATACTACTTTGGCTAGTACAAAAAGAATATCAAGTTTTATGATTTTGTTAATCAACACCCTAGACGCCAAGAATGCTATAGGAGGAATCGAGCAGGAAACAAAGCGAGAGAGAACTTGATGCCCAGGATAAAAGGTAAAACTCACTATTTGATGCTTGTAAAAGCAGAGGATTGTGTAAAAGATCAAATATCAGGAGGATTCTCAAAAAATCGAAAAGAAAGAAAACGAGAGGAAATAAAACAGGTACGAAAAGCTAAAACCGAAACAAAATCACAAAAATCTCAAAAATAAAAAAAAAGAAATAACAGAAGACCAAGAGTGGACCAAATTGGAGCGTAAACAGAAATACAAAGAACTGAAACGGTCTTTGAGAGAGATATGGACCACTGAAGAAGATAGCGATGGTAAAGGGGATTCAGAAAAGGGGAACATGAATGTACCATCACACTATCGGAAATTTACTATCCAGGATAGAAAAATGATCATGACACCACTAGTAAGGGAAAGAACCAACCAAGAATCTTACGATGGGCGTGAAAATGCAAAGAAGATAGACCTCGCAGAACCAGGTGAAAAGCCTCAGCCGGTCTATATAGCTAACGATTTAGAGTTTGAGGAGGAAGAACAACTAACACAACTTCTCAAGAATTATAAAGATGTGTTCGCTTGGTCCTATAAAGACCTCAAAGGAGTTGATCCGTTGATATGCCAACATAGGATTCCTTTGAAATTGGATGCAAAACCTAGCAAACAACATCCTTATACATATAATGACACATTTGCTAAACGAATCAAAGAAGAGAATTGATAGACTAATGGAAGTTGAATTCATCTATGAAATCGAACATACAGATTGGGTGTCACCCATTGTGGTAGTTCCCAAAAAGAATGGAAAACTGTGAGTGTGTGTAAACCTCAAGAAGGTGAATGCAGCAACCATAAGGGATAATTATCCCTTGCCAATCACAGAACATGTCCTTGAGCGAGTGGCCGGAAAACGGGCTTATTCCTTTCTGGATGGGTTTTTACGATACACCCAACTGGCATAGCAAGGGAGGATCAACACAAAACAGCGTTTGCCACAGAATGGGGAATTTATGCATATCGAGTTATGCCGTTTGGCTTAACTAATGCACCAGCCACTTTCCAAAGGTTAATGACTCACGCATGGATGACTTCTGTGTACACTCTCTTCTACGGAGGAACATATTGACCATGTGCAAAAGGTCTTTGAAAAGTGCAGGACATATCGAATCTGTCTTAACCCGGAAAAGTGTGTATTTATGGTGAAGCAAGGACGAATCTTAGGACACATTGTCTCAAGAAATGGCATAACCATAGACCTAGACAAAGTCAAAGTCATTGTAGACCTACCCAGTCCTACTAATGCGAAACAAGTGCAATCCTTCATGGGACACTACGGATATTATCGAAGATTCATATACATGTATGCGGTTATCGCACAACCTCTGTATCGTTTTCTAGTCAATTTCAAGTGGACCGAGGAGTGTGAAACTTCATTCCAAAAGCTGAAGGAAAACCTTATATTAGCACCTGTAGTAAAGGCACTAGATTGGGAAAAGCACTTAACAAACACAACTTGAATTATCCCCGTTCTCAGACCCAAGACCTCACATACCTTCGAAGATGGTGAGAGCTAGCAGAGTATTAGAGTAGATTGAGAGGAAGAAGGAGTATCTTACGAGAAAGATGTACATCTCCTCACATAATCACTCATATTAGCATAGCTTAGATTAGTAATTAGCTTGGTAGAGGATATGAGCATGCATTGAAGCTTGGCTCTTGGTTGGATATGCATCCACATGCCAAGAGAGTGTTGATGTAGGCTTCTATCTCACAAGCTTGGAGTAGGTGATGAGTTCTCCATTAAAGCTTGGGAAGAGATAGTTTTCTCTTTCTTCACACATGAGATTGTGTGAGTGTGTGTGTGATAATGCCTTGCAAAAATCAGCCTCCTCTCTCTCTTGGGCGAGCCCCCTTGCTATTTGCTTGCTACAGCCTCATTGGCTCTCCCCAAGTCAAGCCAATCACATTTAAGCAGCATAAGCGATAGCCTTTTGACATGTGTCCCCCTTTTGTGAGAGCTTTACGTAATTAAATAATTAAACTAAACTCACATTGGACCCCTTTGCCTCATGGCTATTAGGAATCAGGCAAGCCATTGGGCTCCTGAATGCTCATTGGACCCCTTGGGAGACTACCCAATAGTCTTCTACGAGACTTAATTCTCATTGGTTTCTTTTATTAAATGTTTTTAAATTAATTAAACTAGATTTAATCTAGTCTAAATCTCATTGGTGCACCTCCAAGGCCATCCAATAGGAATTGGGCACACCTTGTGGGCATTTGGCCTAGCGAGCTGACATGTGTCCCTAATTCCCTTTGTGTAAAGGGAGCCTGTGTGTGTGTGTGTGGCTTTCTCTCTCATCCCCTAAAAGAAGGGCTCGCCCCCTCCCATGTAGGGATGTGCAAAGACTTTTAGGGCACACACAAAGCATCCAATTTTCCCTTGGGTTGACCTTTGGAGACAACCTTTGAATTTTGGAACCTTAGCATTTTGGAAGTCTTAATGGGCTGAACCTTAGGGTCTTTTTAGCCCATTGTTGCACATGGCTCTTTTGTAGATGCCCCCCCCCTTTGGATCCCTATTTTCCCTACTGTGGCCGGTCTACTAACTTAACCAATATTCTAGCTTTTTCTCCCCCGGCACTTCCCCACATTAAATGATGAGTTTAATATGAGAAAATCATTTAGGAGAATTAGATATTGATTATTATGACATTGGAAGACCACCACAAATCATCAAAGGTATGTAAACGCAACCACGGGTGCTTCTAGAGAGACAAATTGCCAAATGGAGCTCCCGTGAAGCCAAAGTCGACAAAAACCATACGGCAAGGATCCCCAAGGGATCGGGAAGCTAGGGAGACCAACATCGAGAAATTTCATCGCCAAAAAGCACTCCAAAAGTCAAAAAACGGCTCGGAGGCTCTGAAGTCCACACAAGGAGCTATACTCTATCCATTTGACTTTTTTGTTGAAATTAAGCTCAAAAGGGACTTAGGGGGGCAAAGGGCAAGCACTGGGAGCACCAGCACTGAAAAAATCACAAGGAGACATCCTACGTGTAGGATGTCTCAAGGGTACTTTTTGGCACAAACTCCAACATTTCTCATTATGCACATGTTCTAAATGACATTTACAAGCTATACACCAAGTTTCATCACATTTGGACCAAATTTGACCTCATATGCATGGAAAAACGCAAAGTTACGGCATAGAGGCAATAATGGGCCAAAGACCTACCAAATCTTGTCCAAATCCCATGAAACTTGCACAACACATTCACCAACACATCAAGAAACAATCTATGTGGTCAGGGAGAAAAATTGATGAGATAGACATCCTACGCGTAGGATGTCTATTTGACCTTTTTGGCATGCAAGGATGTTTTATCATTCCAGATCCAATTACCTCATCATCAAGAGCCCATATATCAAGTTTGAAGCCATTCTAATCACTTTTGACCCCCAACACCCTCAAGATACACTTTTTGAGCCCAAAAACACCTCACAGAGCCTTACAAGCATCAAATCTTGTCCAAATTCAAATCCAAGAACATGGCCATGTTCCATAGGCCAAGGAAAACCCACAGAACAAAATTCATGTCATTTTGATGAAAAAGACATCCTACGCGTAAGATGTCTCCAGCATAAATTTAGCCTTCTATGCAAAGAATGACATCATGGGAGCCAATACCATGGTGCAATGAGCCCATATACCAATTTTCAACCCATTTGGACATCAATTGCTACCTATGATGGACATTCTACCCAAATTGTGACCTAAAGCCTGAATCAACCCAAAAATCCACTTTTTGATATCCAAATCCAAATCCAAATCCAAGCATATAGCCATGTTCCATGAGCCTTGCACTACCTGCATGTTTACGGGAGCAAAGCAAACCCCGAACCCCGACGGCCTCTAAAACACCGGGGACCGAATGGCGCGCCTCGAGCCTGTCATGGTAAAGCAAACAGGGGGCACCACATAGCTTCAGCAGCTAGGACGCAAACAACACACCACCATAACAAAGTTTTCATCCAAGAGAGATGGATGCTTGGGAGTAATGATGAAGAGGAAAGGGAATGAGATCAAGTGAGAGAGAGAGAGAGGGTGAGGGAGGGGGTATAGCGGCTTAGTCCTTAGGCACCACAAAAGGATGGAGAATCCGCACACCCTTCACACATACACAAGCTCACTCCAAACACAAGACTAGGTGGCGATTCCGCACACCTCACATGGGCAAAACATTGCAAGAAAACATACTCACAAAACCTCAAGCTTTATTTAGAGAATAAGGCGATGAAATGGAGAGCATAGGGTAGGGGAATGAGAAGGGAGAGCATTGTAGAGCACATGGCGGATAGGTGGGAGTTGATGGCGAAGACTCGCACGAGGGTTATGGCCATCATCCTTTATTTAGTCTCCCTTCATCTTCCATAGCCCAAAGGTGTAGAGGTCATGCTCAAGACGAGCATGGTGATTGCAGTGGTGGTGATGGTGTGGGTGTGTGTGTGTGCACTAGGCACACACAGTGCATAGTGTACTCTTTGGTGATGGTGTGTGTGTTTGTGTGATGGTGACCCCTCTTTATATAGGGGAGGAGGGGGGGAGGAATTCTAGAATTTAGAAATGAAGAAATCATTATTTACATAGGCCATGTGACTGTGGGCTCCACTTGTCTGGCTGTGTGTATATGTGCCAGAACAGCAGTCTCATGAGAGAGAGACTAAGAGAGAGAGATGGGTTGATGAAAAAAAGTGAGAGGTGACATGGAGAATAAAGTAATTACAAGAGGGGAGAGAGGGGAGTGTGTTCAGAGGTGAATCTGTGTGCACATGTGTGTGAACACAAGAAAAATTAGGTAACCACCGGGTGGGGATGGGTCTGTGAGCACCTTTTTTAGTGAAACTGAGTGTGTGTGAGTGTGGGAGAGGTTCTTTAGCTACAAGACAAGAGACATGGAGCCCTTTAGAGAGAGAGGGGGGTATTTGGATCATGGGATATGATAGGAGAGAGAAGGAGGGGATGGGGTATACTATTTTGGAAGATAGGGTAAGTTGCATGTGAGTTAGGGTGCATTATAGGTGAGTTATAATGCATTATTGGTGAGAGGTGGGGTAGCTTGAGGGGAGAGAGAAAGGAGAAAGGATAAGGGGAAGAGAGAGGGGGTTGAACTTTTGAGTGGAGGAGAGGAAAAGGGACACCCCGCGGGGCAACAGTGAAGAAAAAGGAGGCAAGGTGGGGATGGGCTACCCCGTAGGCATGAGGTGGCCTATTTTACCTTTCTTATATATTTACATAATCATACTTTATTTTTTTCTTACTTTTTCCAATGCCTTTTATCACTCCCTCCATAAGAGGGGGTTTTCATGGGGTGGGGACGAGAGAAGAGGGGTATGGGAGCTTGGCTTGTGAAAAGCCCCCATCATTAGCCCTCCCCTTTTGGCTAGAGGCATTCATGTCTCTAGCTCATCTGTTTGATCATTATCGTCGGAGGTGTAGGCTGATGGTGTGTCCTCATCTGGAATGTCAATTGGTGGAGCCTGGTCAAATCAAAGAAAATAAGGTTTAAGTCGCCAACCATTTACCCTGGTTTTATGAAGTTTTCCATCGGCCTACATAAGCTGGTAGCTTTCATTGGCATACTTTTTCCTGATGATAAAAGGGCCTTCCCATCGGAGCAGGAGTTTCTTATCCTTGTGCGTGTCGAAGCGATTGTTGTAGCGGAGCACCAACATTCCTTTCTTCAATTCTTTTTTTCGGAGATGCTCGTTAAAGCTAAGCCGTCTATGCTCTGCTTGTGCTGCATAATAATTTATTGCTTCTTCTCTGTCCAGCTGCAGTCTTTCCAAGTTGATGATGTGATCTCTCAAATGCATGTTGGGTTGTTGAAGTTGGCTTGCCATTACTCTGAGACTTTGTAGTTGCACTTCAATGGGCAAGATTGCTTCCTTACCAAATACTAGATGATACAGTGTGAATCCCAAGGATGTACGAAATGAAGTTCTGTAGGCCCATAAAGCTGGTAGTAGATACTTATCCCAGTCTCCAGGATGATTGTTTACCTGCTTGGTAATAATTTTAGAAACCATTCCATTAACCTTTTCAACTAGGCCATTACATTGAGGGTAATATGGTGAAGAGTGCCTCCTTGTAATGCCCAGTTTCTGCATTAATTCTCCTACCAAGTCTGCTCTGAAACCTGGCCCTCTATCAGAGATGATCTCTAAAGGTGTGCCAAACCTACAACATATGTGCTCATAGATAAATTTAGCTACCTCTACCGCTATGATTCTAGTGGTGGTTGTAGCCTCTGCCCATTTAGTCATGTAGTCGACCCCCATGATAATGTAGAATTTTCGTGAGTTGTCCCTAGGTAATGTCCCAATGACATCGATACCCCATTTTTCAAATGGGCCATATGAGAGAATAGGTGTCTGTGGTTCAGGTATAAGTGACCTAGTGCCGGCCTTTTGACACAACTTACACGTTTTGCACCAATGGTGTACATCACGGTTGAGGCTAGGCCATATGAAGCCTGCCTGCAAGATTTTCCTACTTGCTATGTTTAGGGCAAAGTGACCACCACAAACCCCGTCGTGACAGCTAGCAATTACTCCCGTGATTTCGTGAGAGAGAGGGACCTTCCTGAGTATTTGGTCCTTACCCTTACAGTACAAACCATCGTTGATGAGTCGATACCTTGTGGCCTTCCGCGTCAGCCATTGCTTCTGTCCCTTTGTTAAATCTGATGGCCATTCCCCTGTTTCCAAAAAATGCATGATGACAGGCAAGGCATCACTTCCTTGAAATAGAGGGAGCTTTAGTTTTATTGCTCCAACCACCACTTCCTGTAGTCTTTCACTTGCTAGGGCATCTGCTTCTTGGTTTTGAGCCCTTGGGATATGGTGTATTTGAACTTCTTCAAACTTACCCAACAAGGTTTTTACACCACTTAAGTGAGTCCTTAAACTAGGATTCTTGCATGTCCATGCTCCATTTACTTGCCTTACGAGAAGTAGAGAATCCACAAATACATTAAGGCGTTGTACACCTTGCGAGACGCACCATTGTAGACCCTTGGTTAGTGCTGCATACTCAGCTTCATTGTTAGAATGTGAATCTAACAATTGGCCCAACGAAAATACCTTTGTCCCTTTGTCATCAAAGACCACTATGCCTGCAGCTGCTTTGTCGGACGCTCGCTTGTAGGCTCCATCAAAGTAGAGAGAGTATGCTCCTTCTACCATCGGTGGTACTAGAGGTAATCGGACTTCTCCTTCCTTAGATTGCTTCTCCTTCCTTTCAAAGACTTGGTAGGTCATGAGTCCCCCCAAACTTGCCCTTGTCATGCTTTCTACCTGTACCGTGTAGTCAAACTCTTGCAGACGAACTAGCCATTTAGTAACTCTAGCAGACACATCCATGTGTTGTACAACATAGGGAAATATTTCATCCGTGGTTAGAATCACAAATTGCTTAGGCAGAAAATATGACCTAAACTTTGTAGTTGCAAATCTAAGAGCTAGGAATAAGTGTTCCACATGGGTGAAACCTTTCTCTCCTGCTGTCATCATTCGACTAGAGAAGTAGATTGGCATCATGAAAGATGTCGTCGTATCCTTTTGGAGTAGCAGAGCCCCCAATGAGTCATCACCAACACTTGAGGTGACATAGAATTTTTCATCCCACTTAGGTGGTGAGATAGTTGGCAGAGTGGCTAAGACCTCCTTTACCTTGTTGTAGTGATGTTCACTTTCCTCATCCCAAGTGAAAGTTGATCTTTGAGTGAGTTGTTGCAATGGTAGAACAAGTTGTGATAGTAGATGTATGAATCTACTTAAGTACCTCACCTTCTGTAGAAAAGAGACCAGTTGACGTGCGGTCCTTGGTGAAGGTAGGGCTATGAGTGCGGACACCTTACTTGGGTCGGCGTTGATACCTCTTGCTAAAATTTCATGGCCTAGTAGAATGACTTTACTCTCCCCAATGTGACATTTATCCACATAAAATTGCCCGCCTAGGCTCTGCAACCTGGCCAAACCTTCAGTTACCTTTTCTAAATGTGAAATATGGGAGCTATATATACAAAAATCATCAATGAACACTCTTATGGATGTTCCAAAGAACGGTTGAAAAACATATGTGACATATCTTTGGAATGTGGCAAGTGCATTTGTGAGACCAAATGGAATAACCCTGTATGCAAAACAACCCCATGGCGTGATAAATGTGGTTTTTAGCTGATCTTCCAAGGCTATGCGTATTTGAAAGTATCCAGAATAACCATCACAGACAGTATAGCATTCAAAACCCGCTACTTCATTGAGAATTTCATCCAAGAAAGGGAGAGGAAAGTGGTCTCTCTTTGTAGCTGCATTTAGTGGTTTGTAGTCAACACAGACCCTCCACTTACCATTCTTTTTAGGCGTCACCACTATGGGTGACACCCATTCTGAGTTTTCTACAGGATAGATGAATCCCGCCTCCAGCAATTTCCTTACCTGGGCCAAGAGTGTCTTTTCTTGTATGACCCCCAGTCGTCGTAGCTTTTGCACAACTGGTTTTACCCCTTCCTTCAGCTTAATATGATGTTCCACCACTGTAATGCCTGTGATTCTTTCATAGTTTTCAATGAACAGGTTAGGAAATCCCATCAACATTTGCAAAAAACTATCTTTCTCCTCAAGTGTTAATTCCGTAGACAACATACCCTTCAACCTACTTCCTCCTAGGCCAGGTGATTTTCTCTCCTCTTCATTGGGTTTCCCTTTTGGTGATGGATCACTAGTTGTGCTTACCCTTTGTGGATCCTTCATAATGATACCCATCACATCAATGGAACTGTCACTTTCGTAGGTGGATGTGGTCTCCTCCTCAGAACTGGAAGATTCTCTAGTGGTTTCATCTGCCGATGTTTCCAGATTCATTTCCTTCTGCTTGCCAATCCTCATGTCGTAGTAGATTGTCTCCCCTTTCTTACCGGTCATGCGTAGAAGGCTAGTACCCCAGTCCTGTTTTGCCTTCATGGCCATCAACCATGGCCTTCCCAAAATTAGTGGATAGCCCTCCCCCTTAGTAGGCATTACAAAAACATCTACCTCTACCTCAGTGTTGAAAGCTTTGATTTTCACGGCACTTACCACACCCACACAGTTTACTTTTGTGTTGTTTGCCATCTTTGCCTTGCATGGAGAAGGCCTGTCAACCTCGAGCCCTAATCGAAGCATCATAGCTTCACTCATTACATAGATTTGTGCATCTCCATCAATGTAGGTGTTTCCAACCCTCTTTCCTTTTATGTTTACATCGACAATTGGAAGGATGTCATCCATGCTGCATCCCGAAATTGCCCCGGCTACCTTTGTTTTGGAGCGTCTTGTATTTACCATTTTAGACCATCGTCGCCTTACTTTTGGTGCAAGATGTAGCAGCTGTGGCCATGTAATCTTCGGTCCTTGCTCTGCCACATCCAATGTTAGATCATAGGGCTTAGAACTTTCCCCTAGCTGGAAGTCGGTGATTCCCAATTTCCGTCGTGGCCTGGATGGCCTCTTGCTAGTTTCTCCTCTCATGCTTCTCTCATCATCTGATTGTGTAGCTTTCTCCCTCCTAGCTCTTTTCACAGTCATGGCTTCAAGTGGTTCTAAAAAGGTTACCTTCTCCTTATCCTTGTCCCTCTCCTTTGCTCTGGGTGGATCCACTACTATGGCTTTTCCTTTCTCTTCTAGCCTTATGATGTTTATAGGGCGATCAGGTGGTGGGGCTGGTGGAAGAAGTGGGATGGATGCTTGTAGTGGTGTCTGGGGTGGACGTAGAATTTGTGTTGGTGGGGGTGGTGCTTGGGGTGGGGGCGTTCTTTCTCTAGGGGGTGACAATTGGTTCCTCCTACCTCCTCTATTATAGTTTTGTCGTGGTTTGGGACAGTAGTACATACCGTGACCTTCTTCTCCGCAGTTGTAGCAATGATACTCCCTGTTTTGTCGTCGTGCTCTTCTAGGGTCTTGATCTCTTTCTTGACTCCTCCCTTGTTGTATTAAGTGGACAGACAAATTCTGCAGTTGGTCAGTAATATGGGCCAACATATCTTCTTGGTCATCTCTTACCCCAAGAGCCGGTGGTGGTGGTGGAATGGTGGTTGTCGTAGTTGTTGGTCGATGTGATGTTGTTGTTTCTGTTGACTCGGTTTCTTTGGCTTTCATTCGTAGCTTCTTGTCCTTAAGGCGAGAAATCTCAACGGCTAACTCGTACGTAGCTGGGAATCTACCTTTCACCTTCGCCTTGAGAAGCGGCCATAAGCCATGCGTGAACCGATCTTTTTTTAGGAAATCGGGTGCAGCTTCCCCCCTTGCCAGTGACTCAACCCACCGTTCCCACAAATCCACAAATTTGGACTCATAGGTGGCATATTCTAAAAGACCCTCCTGCTTCAAGTCTCTCAACTTGTCCCACAACTTTTCTGAAGTGGTACCTCCCCCAAAGAGCCTCTTAAAAGCGGTTTTTAAGGGTTCCCAGTCATCCTTGGTTGCTTGTGGAAGTGCATTGTACCATGATCTAGCTTCTAGCTTCATGAGATGCTTAAAGATTCTAACCCGGGATTCATCCGTATCTTTGTTGCTCACTACACATGCTACTTCAAAGTCATCTAGGAAGTCTGTTACCAAATCCTCCCCCTTCTTTCCTTTAAATGTTGGAAATGCTACACTTGCCATGATTACTGAGAGAGAGCTAGAAAGACACACTGCTTAACTTGCAAAAGTTTTTTTCTTCTTTACAAGGAGGCGTGTATACCCTCTTATACTAGGACATAGATTAAAACTTCAAACGGTACATTGCCTTGTACCAAAGGTAGGACAAATGGTTAATTTGATGCCAGAACCTCAAAAAATCGCTCCCCACCCAGCATGGTGTCAATGACGTGCTGGTAGTGAGCCTTCAAATCCAGTATTACCTTGATTGAGCGTACACGTGTTGGTATGTGTGATCTGTCTTGAGGTAGGTTGTACTGATTCATGTGAAGCTTAGAGGTGCTTAGTCACTATCCAAGCTTGTGGGAGAGGGTGGTGTTCTTTCCTGAAACAAACTTAGTAGATCCCTAGTTTCTCTAGTGAGAGTGTGAGCCAATGATTCCGTTATCTGTGCTGCAGTAGTAGGTGCGACTTGAAAACTGACTGTGATAATTACCTCGGTGACTTGAGTTACCCGGTTCTCAAAGTAGAATAGTGTTGATTCTCTATTGTGTAGAGCTCCTTCCATTTTGTTGTTGTGGATTGGTTGTAGGTTGCGGACATGTTTTCGACCTTCTCCTTCTTCTTCTTGGCACTTGGCCTATGTATATCCACTGGGTTTGGCGTGTTGGTTGACTCTCCCACTGCAAATCGATTACCGTTACGCCTGGCACTTGAGCTTCGATGGAGATGCGGAGTTCGTCTAGTTGTGCTTGGAGATCTTCTTCTTCTGTCGTCCAATTAGCAAATCTTGCTAGCCATTCATCCATTCACAATAGTTTAGGGGTTTCAGTCTTGTAAACTGAAGGGTTTCATGAAAAGATCCTCAGTGGGGGCACCAAATGACGGGAGCAAAGCGAACCCCGAACCCCGACGGCCTCTAAAACACCGGGGACCGAATGGCGCGCCTCGAGCCTGTCATGGTAAAGCAAACAGGGGGCACCACCTAGCTTCAACGGCTAGGACGCAAACAACACACCACCATAACAAAGTTTCCATCCAAGAGAGATGGATGCTTGGGAGTAATGATGAAGAGGAAAGGGAATGATATCAAGTGAGAGAGAGAGAGAGAGAGAGGGTGAGGGAGGGGGTATAGCGGTTTAGTACTTATGCACCACAAAAGGATGGCGAATCCGCACACCCTTCACACATACACAAGCTCACTCCAAACACAAGACTAGGTGGTGATTCCGCACACCTCACATGGGCAAAACATTGCAAGAAAACATACTCACAAAACCTCAAGCTTTATTTAGAGAATAAGGTGATGAAATGGAGAGCATAGGGTAGGGGAATGAGAAGGGAGAGCGTGGTAGAGCACATGGCGGATAGGTGGGAGTTGATGGCGAAGACTCGCACGAGGGTTATGGCCATCATCCTTCATTTAGTTTCCCTTCATCTTCCATAGCCCAAGGGTGTAGAGGTCATGCTCAAGACGAGCATGGTGATTGCGGTGATGGTGATGGTGTGTGTGTGTGTGTGTGTGCACTAGGCACACACAGTGCATAGTGTACTCTTTGGTGATGGTGTGTGTGTTTGTGTGATGGTGACCCCTCTTTATATAGGGGAGGAGGGAGGGAGGAATTCTAGAATTTAGAAATGAAGAAATCATTATCTACATAGGCCATGTGACTGTGGGCTCCACTTGTTTGGCTGTGTGTATATGTGCCAGAACAGCAGTCTCATGAGAGAGAGACTAAGAGAGAGAGATGGGTTGATGAAAAAAAGTGAGAGGTGACATGGAGAATAAATTAATTACAAGAGGGGAGAGAGGGGAGTGTGTTCAGAGGTGAATCTGTGTGCAGATGTGTTTAAACACAAGGAAATTAATCAGGTAACCACCGGGTGGGGATGGGTCTGTGGGCACCTTTTTCAGTGAAACTAAGTGTGTGTGAGTGTGGGGGAGGTTATTTAGCTACAAGACAAGAGACATGGCGCCCTTTAGAGAGAGAGGGGGGTATTTGGATCATGGGATATGATAGGAGAGAGAAAGAGGGGGTGGGGTATACTATTTTGGAAGATAGGGTAAGTTGCATGTGAGTTAGGGTGCATTATTGGTGAGTTATAATGCATTATTGGTGAGAGGTGGGGTAGCTTGAGGGGAGAGAGAAAGGAGAAAGGACAAGGGGAAGAGAGAGGGGGTTGACCTTTTGAGTGGAGGAGAGGAAAAGGGACACCCCGCGGGGCAACAGTGAAGAAAAAGGAGGCAAGGTGGGGATGGGCTACCCCGCAGGCATGAGGTGGCCTATTTTACCTTTCTTATATATTTACATAATCATACTTTATTTTTTTCTTACTTTTTCCAATGCCTTTTATCACTCCCTCCATAAGAGGGGGTTTTCATGGGGTGGGGACGAGAGAAGAGGGGTATGGGAGCTTGGCTTGTGAAAAGCCCCCATCAATGTCAAGTATGAACCAATTTTGATGAAAAAGACATCCTATGCGTAGGATGTCTAGATGGAAATTTTTGGCCAGATTTGCATTGTGAGTACATGCACAGCTTCAAATGTTCCTTTTAAGATTTACTTTCAATTTCAAGTCATTTGGATAAGTAAAACTCAGTTTCGCAGCTAATATGGAAAAAACGCTAACTTCGGACTACTAAGTGCAACAGGATCTATGGCGGCCTCGAAGTCTCCGGCAAAAAAGAAAAGAATGACCATGAAAGATTAATAGGACGAAGTGGAACCCTTTGTCATTCCAGAAGGAACACTGAAGCCCACCAACACCTGGAAACAAGAGGATTTGTTAGAGTCCAACGACCTAAAGATCTACCAGGGAGTGTTCAAAGACAATGAAGGCAATGTCATAGAGCTACCAATGCTGCCGAGAGAACTCAACGAGTTTGTACGAAGCAAGATGGCCGGCTACTTGGAGAAAATTGATGTCCACAACTAATTCGAAGCAATACCGGCAGGGGTGGACATCAAAAGAGTCTGGGGGTTTGTAACAAGCATCAAAGAGGATGGAGTGGCCAAGGTAACAGATTTACAAGGCAGACCAGATATAGAGATAATAATCACTGAGCGGGTTATAGCCCATGCACTAGACCTCTCCAATGAGGGAGACAGTGTAACAAAAAGAAGGGATGAAGTCAAGGTGTACAAAGAGAAAAAGGCAAATTACACCTTTGAAGACATTTCCAACCCAAAGGTGGCAATCATGAGACAGTTATACAACCAGTACTTCCACATGTGCACAAAGAGGCCATAGAAATACAGGATGCCGCCAGGTGCAATTGCCACAACGTTCACTTGGGCAATGACAAAAGGCACCCCAAAGATAATCAACTATCTGGCATACATACATGACAGCTTAGTAAAGATGGGCAACAAAAATCCAACCTTTATAGTTCTAGGAGAACTGATCACCAAGGTGGTTTATGGGGCACTACACGCTAAAGGAAGGTGGCCTGACCCCCCATCTCAGAATGATTGGCTGAGAGTAAAAGAAGACAAGGAAGAGATGAGCCGCAAAGGGCACCAAGGGTGGCTACGAGGTTGAAAAGACGGATAGAGCCAGTTGAAGAGGAGCAACCCGAGCAGAAGAAAGGAAAGAAAGAGTTTGCTCAAGTGCCGGCCAAAGAGACAAGATCACAAAAAGCGGCAAGACTAGAGAGGCTGATGGAGAGTTTTCCAGCAGAGAGAGCCCTCAAGGGTGATTTAAAGGAACTCTGGAAGCCATATCTTGAATCTTTGTCCGGATCATCCAAAAGAGTGCAAAGGGACCGTTTTGAAGATTATGTCAAGAATTTTGAGATTCTTGATGTTGCAGCAGAAAACATTCCCCATGTCCCTTTCACAGAGGAGGAAGTAGAGCAGATAAGGCAGAAACTGCTAGATGAACAAGAAAGCCAAGAAAGAGAAAGAAAAACAAATCAGAGAGGGACTTAAAGGGCAAAGTTACAGCTTTACCAGATAGCCCTAAACCTAGCCCACAGCCATCACCACCGCCCTCACCACCTCCTAGCAGCCCTCCACAAGAAGATAAGGAGGCTGAGGACAAACAAGAAGATCAGGAGGTTGAGGAAAAAAAAGAAGAAAGGCAAGTAGAGGAGCAAGAGCAAAGACTGGAATCTGAGCCAAAAGAAGAGGCCAAGCCTGAATGTGAGCAAAAAGGATTAGATGATGCTTACTATGCATTTTTGGACCTGCTAGCTGCAGGCTATTCGAAGGAAGAAGCTGCCACAGTCGCATTTGACCTGGTGAGGACAGGGCCCAAAGAACAAATGCAAGGCATCAGGCTAGTGGAGCTAAAAGAAATTGCTACCGACACGGTAGACCAGCACCCGCCCTCCAATGACTGGGACGTGGTGATGACAAAGCTAGCTGGATTGAGAGCACAATCCATGGCTTCAGAGAAAGAAGTGACAACTCTCAGAGCCACTGAGGGAAAGATCAAAATGGAAATAAATTCTTTGTAGGCACAAAGCCAAGGGAAAAAGGAGACAGAAGCTGACTTCCAGGCTAGCTTGGCAAGGGCTCTACAAAACTGCCAAGCAATGGAAGACGCAAATGAGGCAGCAACAAAAAGAATACAAGCAGCTGAAGAAGAGTGTCAGCATCTCAGCAAGTCATTGCGAGATGCCGAAAAAGAACGAGATAATCTGACGCTACAACTGGCAGAAGAAACGAAAGAAGTAGAGGCTATGAGGAATTCCAAGGAGAGAGCAGAGATAGAACAAGAAGCAAGCCTGGATGAAGTCCTTGAGCTCAAGGACCAACTAAAAGTCAAAGATCAAACCATCTAGAGGCTGCGAGCATCACCTGCTAGAGTCAGAGCTATGAGCTCGACTCAAATCATTTCCGAGAGTCAACTATATGAAGAGCAAATGCAGGAACTTCAGAAGGAGCTGACTCTCGAGAAAAAGCAGAGATTGATGATGGCTGAAGGTTCTATAGTAATGCAAACAAGAATGGAGAAGGGCCAAAAAGCCCTGCAAGAAGAAGTGGAAAGCATAAAGATAAAGCTCGAGGAGGCGGAAAGAGTAAATGCTGAACTTAATGACCTCCTTATGAATATGGGCGGAGAAGCTGAAGCGAAAAAGCAAACACTCCTCAGGCAAATTGAGGAGTTGAAAGGCCAACAAGGAGGAGAGGCAGAAAGCTGAGGGCTAGCCGCCAATGAGGGTATCGACCCCGAAAATATGACAGATCTTGTGGACACACCTATGCAAGAGGAAATCATAGCAGGATCCTCTCAAGAGCCATAGGATCTAACACAAGAAGAGGAGGAGAAATTGCGTAAGGCAATAGAGGAAGAACTCAGAAAAACCACGAAGGAAGCCTTGGAGTGGGAGCAGAGGGTCTTCAAATCTATGACCATTCAGAAGATCGATGCCAACAATCTCAGGTGCGAGTGGCTTCAACCCTCTCTCCCATATCCATTGCTGAAATATAAGGAAGCTACAATAAACAAGCGGATCAAAGAAGAGCTAGCTGTACCTCTCTACAATGCAGACACCTCAAAGCCAGAAGGAGTTAAACTTATTGTGGATTCTCAGCCAAAGTGGAGGAAGGCTTGGCTTACAAATTAGTACCCACAATACCTAATCCACTTGGTAGAGGCACCTAAACATATCAGAGACAACCTAAGATTCTATCCTCTACCAAGGGTTAGGACGTGGAAGGCACATGAAATTTTGCAAAGAAGCCAACCCACTTGGCTGAACTACCCAAAGCTGCCGGGCGTGAAGGCAGGTGAGAGAATAAGTGTCCAATACATGGTGAAAACCCTAACGGGCACCATAAAGTTGTTCATTGGCTCACCTCACCTTACATGTATTATGATGAGGAAAATCTGCAGAACCATTTTAGCAGTGTTCAAGATCTTCAAGCCAGGCCAGGTGACCGACAACATTAGATGTGCTTATTATCTGTCACGTCAGTCTTCCAAGGAGGTGATACATGCGCTGTATCAAAGAATCATGTTTCTACCATCCTATCACCTCCAGGATTTTGAAGAAGCATTCTATACAGGGTTCTTCACCATGAATACAGACATCTTTGGCCCAACAATGCTGAACCTACATGCCAGGTACGAATCACTGCTAAAGATGCGGAAAACGATAAGATGAAGCAGCCGATCAAGGCCATGTCGGGGACGACATGAGCAAGGAGAGGGAGAGTGTTAGAAGCTGGACACACCCCACGGCAATAACTACTTGGAGGACTATTATTTTTTGTAATTATTCATTCATTGAGGGAAACCTGATTTTTCACCTTGTAATTATTGGGACTTATAGAAGTTTCCAGATTGTATCCTAGTTTTGATAGTTAGATTGAGTAGATGGTTGATTATGGAACTTTAGGGTTTGAGAAATTGTAAGGTATATATACCACTTTTTGACCTTAATGAGAAAACCTTTTTTCATTTTAAAACAAGTTTGAAGTCTGTGAGTGAGCGTACTGTGTACGAGAGAGAGAGTGTGAGCTTCATCTTGACGATACATGTGCTCCGCTGGTTGGAATCTAGTGCGAAGAAGTGCAGCGTGTTGCCCCCAACGAGAGCTACCCGCCGATACCTACATTAGGCGCGTATGGTCCGGTTTTGCGAGCTCCTTCTATGAGCTTTATCGGGTGTTTGGGTAAATATACGTTGTCCGATTCTGCATTGCATCATATCCACGCATTCACATTGAGTAGAACTACACGTTAGGCACTTTAGATTTCAAAAACGAAGACCTGCGGATTTCGGTCAGACATCGTACGTGTTTCTGCACCAGGTGTTTTGGGTCAGGATTTTGGTTCATAGACCTTAGGGAGAGTGACCCATTGGAATTAGTAGGGTCTCCTTCAAGTTCTATGGTGTTTCGAGATTGTTTGATTGGTGTTCGGCTCTAGAAAGCGTTGTAGGAAGTTTCCTCTTATGCACTTTTGAAGGCTGTGACATAGACAATTGGTGGAGACCTCTGTAGGAGTTGATTAGGAGTCGATTGAGTGTAGGTTGACACCTTATGCTTGCTTCCACGCACTTGCGGTTTGAGCTTCTTCCTTAGCTGACATTACATGCATGTTAGGTGAGTTCTCGCTCTGCTGACGTCCATCGCGGCGTATCCGTCCAACAATCATCGACACGTTAATTGGTTTGTTAGGGAAACGTGGTATTTCTAGCTTAGCTCTAAAGTGTTTTCTTCTTGAAGCGAGAGTATCTAATGTAAGCTGAATCCTCTTCCACCTTGTGCAAAACTTTTAAGTCAAATCTCAGGTACTTTTTGCCTTTGACTATTGATCAAAATTTATTGAGCCTCCACTATACTAGATGAGCGTGTCTTAGTTAAAAGTTCAAACACTTGTGTTTCTAGCTATGGTGAGGCTCAAAATTGTTTTTATCTGGATTCCAAGCTTGGTATTTTTTCTTCATATTAGTCTGTGGTTGACAAGTTTGATATATGACCATATGGTAACATTAAGCAATGCTTTTCATGGGTGGAAAGCAATGATATATGATACTATTTGAAGATAAAATTATCATGTCTCCTCCGTAGTTTTAGTATCTCTTTTTGAAGAGACTCAAATTTTTCATCCTCTTATTTGTAGGTCTATTCTTGTAGATTTAGGCTATTCTATAGAGGGATTAGTTTTCAAGGAAGATGTCTTGAGTAGCTGTAAACACTAACACTTTGATGAAGACTTTTTGGAATCAAAATACGTGAAGCATGCTACGATCAATTTTTCCTCAAGGACTCCAAGGTGGTGTTGAGTGGGAAAGGTATTATTTGAACTTGTGAAAAGTCATATTTTTTTTTGTTTATTTGTTATCCCAGTGTTTCTTAACACTGTAATCCTTGATGATGCTTGACAATGTAATCCTTGACGATGCTTTCAGCTCTAGTAGCACTTTTTAAAAATGCCTCAAATTTAACGGCATTATATTTTTTAATCAGCAGGATTTCTGATGGAAGAGCTATTTATAAAGAAGTAGCTCTTCCATATCAACAATGTTAAGCCGTGCTTCCAAAATTGTCATTGTATATATAGAAACACAACAATATAGCTATGTCTTGAGCCTATGTCTATGTGTTAAGGCTAAGTTTATGATACTAGGCTCATAAGTACTTTCATGTGAGTAGCAAGTGAGGCTCAAGATTGTATTATGTCTCCAATGGAGTGTCCTAATTAGGAACAAAATCTAAGGATTGAGCATAAGTTTGATCATCCCATCCATGTGACATTGTCTTATTTCTATATGACAGGAAATAAGACTTGAATCTGCAATGTGCATTTGGAAATAAGTATGAAATTCATACGTATTCCATGAGAGGCACATGAGGTATCCTAAGAAGCACCACCAACAAGTGAGGGAAAAACTTAAATTTGAGACTCACATGTAGGTGTCAGTGGCTCATTTTCAAAGGGCACTAATAAAAACTAGTATGTGTGCCTTGAACTAAGTTTGAGCTACATGCCCACTTGCTATTAGGTGAGGCATGTGAGGCACTTAGGATCAACCTTATCTTAGTATCCTACATAGAAACAACAAGTTGATCTTTAACTTACATTTGAGCCACATATTCCATGTACTAGTGACTTGAACTAAGTTTGTGCATGTCCACTTGCTAGTTTAAGTGAGGCATGTTAAAATCAAGGTTAACTTCACTCCTCTTCTTAACACTAGGCTGGTAACCTAACAAAACATAAAAGTGTCCTTTCAGGGTTTTGGAAAAAAATTCCAAAATCATAGTAGATCCACTCATTTTGAAAAATCCTTTCATGAACTTATTGGTCAAGGACTACTATATATAGAAAAATTGAGAAACTTGTAAGATTTCTCATCCCTTGGTCTCTACAAGCCTCCAAAGTTTATGGACCAGTGCATTTTTCCCAAAACACTGATTTGTTATGGTTGATTACATATAAATAAGAGTGGGGATTTTTGTAGGACATGAGATAAAATCCCTGTTAACTTCAATGGGTTGGTGATCAAAAAACATGCTTGTCTTTAGCTCACTAATATTTTTTTGGCAAAAAAAAAAAGGTATAAAAAAGTTGCATTTTTGCCATTATGCGGACCTATCATCAATGTTTTTATAGTCACACTCAATACAGATACTATATACATGTTATCTTAGTTCCCTTTGGGACTTTGGATTCAAAAGGAGCCATGGAGCATGTCAAAAGGATAATGGATCTCTTACGAAGTGGAGCCTTGGGGGCAATGATAAAGTGCTAAATACAACAAACATGAAAAAACTAGGTTTAGCATTAGGACCTCTAGAAACCCATAGAAACTACTCAATATCTAGCCAAGTTTGTAGTTTATGATTAGGTATAGTTACTACCTACAAAATACACACAATTGGCCTAAGAAACTAGCAATATTGAGAAAGTTATAATTGCTACTGTAAAATGTCTCGTATCCTTCAGCAATAAAATTACTCAACCATCATTATATACTATGCTATATAGCGTATTAGGTCCCCCAAAAATCAACAAATATTAGCTTTATTTTATACATTACACTTACACAATCAAAAGAGTGAATTTGGATATCAAGAAAGCCACCAAAAAAAATCATAAAAGTGCTAATTTTGGCCAAAAACAAGATTATGCAATTCTTGTAAGTTGGTCATAACTTTCAATTTTAACACTTAGCTCTCCCCACAAGCATTAAAACATGTTTAGAACTATAAAGGCTTATCATATAGCAATCTAAACCTCACAAACATGAAGTTTAGAGTGGTATAGTTGCAAAAAATTAAAAAAAGGCCAAAAACAGGACTTGTTTTTTCACACAGTTTAGGTTCAAAAATGTTGTACACGAGTAAGGATAATGGTTAAATCGATAATCCAAAACAGATGTCAAGTTTTTTTCAGCTCATAAGGCAAGTTTGTGGATATATAGCACCTAGAAATTTATTTTCATACTCTTCAAATAATTCAAGCAAAATGATCACTTTACAGGACATAAAAGTGTCCAAGGACATAAAAGTGTCATGTTACCATTCTAGTGTTAATATCCCACACAAGAAAAAAAGTGAGGCTCAAAATTACTTTTGAGCCTTCTATTCATGGAATAGTGCTTCATTTTTATATGGCATAAAGGGTCTCCCCAGAAATCATAAGGCCAAACTTAAGAAAAATACTATAATTTTAAGTATCATCTAAAAAATGGGACTTGAATAATTACCAAAACTCCTAAATATGTCTTTTGATCTTTCTTTTGTTGGTGGAGCTTTTCCCTCAATGCCTGGGCCTCTTCCATTGTCCTCCTGGCATGAGTAATTGGGATAGCTTCTGCCAAATGTGCAGCCTTTTTATTTAATCAGGTATATCCCAGGGCGTATGGGCTATCTTGCTCCTCCTCTAGAGATTGGTACTAGAAGGAGTATCTCTTGGGTGGGACCCCTCTTCCTGGCTACTCCGAGCATCTGACTCGGTTTTCTCATTGTCAGAATCCCTTAGAGGTGAACTTTTCCTTGTCTGTTTGACTCCTGGGTTCGGCCTTGTAGAAAGTCCTGCCAGTGGACTTACATCTCTTTTGGATCTGTGGATTAGATCTATCTGCACTTCGACAGGTGGTAGATCGTCGATCATTCCCAGTGCTTGATAAGATATCCATGTGAGCATTGGTCCCCCGTTCATGTAAGCTTTATTTCTTTGACTACCCTTTAGGTTTACTTCAACAATCGTGTCAAGAAGGTAGTTGCCAAATTCGCAACTGACCACCCTGCCTTCAGCCAAGCCCATCGCCATTACCACTGCCATATGCAACAAAGATTCTGTATATCTAGGTGGCTTTTGCACCTTGAAATGTTGTGATATAAGACGCAATGGCAATTCCATTTCTGAGTAGATCAAGTCTGGATACGTCAGCTTGTGGCCTCGTTGCTTCAAAAAGGCTTTATCATTGTCTATTGCCTTCGTTTTTTGCAATAGATTGTGCGTCGCCTGCAGCGGGAGGTGGAGGGATTCATTGATAATTCTCATTGTAATTTTGACCTTAAAGACTACCCCATCCTCGTCTCTCAGAGTTGCTTCCCCATTGTATTGAATTGAACTTATAAGCTCGTGAGCTAGTCTGAAGTCTGTTCCCCAAGGAGGCAGTCGTAAGAAGTTGTCGAGTTGTAGGCACCTGACCCCTTCTTGCACTTCTGGTTTTTGCTACAAAGTCCACATTTCTTGTGGAAAGATGGTGGTCTATACAATTTCTTCGTCTGCTGCTTGAAACCTTCCAATGAAGATGTTTGATGGAATTGCTTCAAGTACTTGTTCGGTGAGGTGAACTTTCTCATTTGATGGGATATCGGTTATCTCATAGCGTGCCACATTCCACTCCCTCTGTGCTTTCCTTCGAGGCATCCTGTTGCCAATTTTTGCAAAAGAGATCAGGTTTTAGCCATTGATCAAAATTGTAAGAAAGTGTCAACTTGACCATAAAATGAAAAAGTTAGCTTAACTTTGTCAAAACTACTCCAAATTTGACCAAAATTTCACCAGTACACCTAGGATTACTATAGGCACAAGACTGTAATGTAACAGATGGATTTTGGAAAAAAAGAACATGGATCGCAGTCCATGTTGGGGAGCATTTGAAAATTCTAACTTTAGGAACTTGCTCCTGGGCATAAGGGGATGCTATTGAGCCATTTTCTCTGAATTTAGGGCTGAAGGTACATGGATCCCGATCCATGTTAGGCAATATTTTGGAAATCTGATGATACCATCTGGTAGGGATCATCTTGATTATGACCTGGTCCAAAAAAATTGGCATTTGGATCAATGGTTTGACACTTGGGCTGAATTTGGAAATCATGTACAAATTTAGAAATTTTGGCTTTTTGAAATGGATTTTGGGATTCAAATGGCTTGAAAATCCATGGCTTGGCTTTCTTGATCATATTAAATCAGATGCCATGGGTTTTACTTATATCGGGCAAAAAGGTACATGGATCACGATCCATGTTGAGAAGAATTTTGATACAATTCTTGTGCACATTTGTTCCTATAGGTTTTGCTAGTACACTGGTGAAATTTTTTCAACTTTGGACATGTTTTTCCATAGTTTTCCCTATTTTTTAGTTTATGGCCATATTTTTTCCGTTTTGACCAAATCTATTTCTGGCAACCACTTTTGGAGTCATGTTTTGCCTGAGATCTCTCCTTGCTTTGATTTTTGATAATTTAGGTCTTTAGCCCATAACTTTGCTTGGTTCCTTGGCAATTGCCCCTAGACATTGAATTCTTCTGAGAAGGCAAACTGAATCCTGCAAGTTTCACCATTTTGCAAGTAAACTTTTGCTTAGTTTTGATCCCATCACTATTCTTAGGTTACATTTGCTTATTGATAGGCTTTGAGGAGAGCGTGAAGTTTCCCAAATTACTTTAGCAGTAATTTTGACCAAAAGACCATTTGCAAGCTAAAAGTAGCAATCCAGGTGGGTTTGATGATCTTTAGAGCACTTTTTGTGATCATTTTGCAACACCAATACTATTTGCACATTGTCCATCTAGTGAGCCACTTTTATCCTGATTTTTTGCAAAAAGAAACATGGATTACGATCCATGTTAGGATGCTTTTTGAGAAACCAGTCATAGGAGTTTGTTCCTGACCCTCTATTGTTGCAAGTGTAGAAGTTTCCATGATTTTAGGGTTTGGGGAACATGGATAGCGATCCATGTTCCAATACTTTTTCCTATTGTTTTTAGCTTGGCTGGTTCTATCAGTTAGTTGGGGTCTACTGATGAACTTTTTCTTATTTTTGATGGGTTTCTGAATTCCTCATTGGCCCTGTTAGTTTGCCTATTTTGTGACCTTGTACTGCTTTGATTTGTTGTTTTGGTATTGTTGATGCAGTATGGGTCACACATACATGCTCTTGCAAGGTTAATGATCATACTTGTCAAATCTGGTGTAGTGAGATCCACCGAGTGGTCGCAGTGGGCAGAAGAAACTCCAAAAACTATATGCTCCCACTACAAGAGGTTGTGTGCTCTTGTGACGTTGTTAGCGACGGAAATACACTGGGTTTTTATAACCCCCGGCGTCGCTAAAACCGTCGCTAATAGCGTCGCTATAGGCGTCGCTATATCCGTCGCTATAGGCGTCGCTATATTCGTCGCTATAAGCGTCGCTATATAGAGATGCTCATAGGGACAGTCATAGCGACGGTTACACAGAAGTCTATAGCGACGCTCATAGTGACGCTCTAGAGCCATAAATAGCGATGGTTATAGCGACGCCCGAGAGATTTTTTTTTTGGTGATAGGGCATTGAATGCCCTGCCACCCATCAACCATATTGTACTTGATTCACTTTTTAAAAAAAGTGCAAGGGTAGATAATAGACCCAAAATAGTCACCCACAAGACGCATTGTTTGCAAAATTGACAATTGTACACATCATAGGCAAAATGAATTGATTGACAAATGTAATAATGACAATTGTACAACATCATAGGCATAAAGAATTGATTGGCAAAATGAACTGCGGTGACAAATGTAATAATATACATGGTTCAAAAAGACGTATAAAATCCGTCTCATGATACATAAGCTATGAGAAACCCTAAACTAATGCTCTAAACTGACGTCGTCTAGTCAGACGTCTCATCGCGTCCAAGCGGCGTATCTGTCGGATTCTGCAAAAAAAGACAATAAGACAGCTTTCAGTAAGTATAAACATATAACGACATTTATAAAACAATACAAAAAATAGAAAAGAGTAAACCCTAATACTAACCATGCCGCCGCGAGAACTGAGAATGTCCATCAGGACATTTAAGCCCTTCCTGCCTGCGTACTCGCCCTCGTACGGTGTGGGATCACGTCCTGTCATCGACCACTGTCAAAACATACAAAGAATTCATTATGTTAGAATTAAAAAACTCATAAACCCTAAACTATCGAACATAAAGAGCAATGCGAAAACACTTACAAAATCGGCCTCAAATGATGCCCATCCACCGCTCCACAAGTGGTGCGAGCTCCCTGCCTCTACTTGCGCTCTGGTTGCATCCTTTTGTTGCTTCCACTTGTCGGGATTCTCGCGCGCTGCTTTCTTCGCATTCTTCCAATCTTCTTTGGCCAGCCAATCTGGCCTGTTCCACCCATGCTTGATTGCTTTTTGCACTTCGGAACGCTTGTGTTTGCAGTATTCGCGCATTCGAATCTTCATCAGGTCTTCATTGAAGCGCTGATCCCGTGCTGGAACAGGAAACTCATCATGAAGTATGCTGATGACTCTGTTTTTTAAATCACTTGGTACTTCACTCCATTTGTTTAGTATGTAGTGTCTAAACAGCTGAGAGCAAAGACCACGCATGCGCGAGATCACCTTCTTGCCGTCATCATCCATGATGATGCCACCGCTGAAGTCGACGGACTAAGGCAAGCCCTCTAGCCGGTGACGCGTGAACCTGGGTGTCCCGACAAGGGTCTCTAGCGGCCTGTCGATGGGGGTACGGACGTCAGGTGTCTCCACCGATGTCTGGGCCCCGAAGTGAGGAGTGTCGAGTGGGGTGGCTCCTGGCGGAGTAGGTAGAGGTGTGTAGCTGCTAGGAACAGTCAGCCGTGGAAAACCTGGCGTAGATGGCGATGCTGTGGCTGGTGTGGGGGCGGGCAAAGAAGGGGAGGGTAAAGAGCCTCGTCGAACACGAGGCGGTGTGGAGGCATCGGTGGCGGAATCCCCACAACAACCGCCACCGCCACCACTAGAGCGCCGGTGTCTAGACGAGTGTGAAGCTCGTCTCGTCGACGCCGAAGCTTCGGAGAGCGCCAAATGATCCGAAAGAGAGGGAGATGCGGATGGAGTAGGAACGCGCGATGATGCGCCTGAGCGATGACTCTCCACGTACCACTGTCTCTGCTGCGGTGACAAAGAAGAAAGAAACTCCTCATCATCCATACCTGCATTAAACACACGAATATTTAAACTTAATATTGAATGAATAGAGTAGACAATGACGCAAAGACCATTAAATACAATGACGTAATGACGCATATAAATACAATGACGCAATGAATTGAGTGATAGAAGAGGCAAGTCGAAAACTCAGAATTTTCAATCAAAAGATGTGAGCGCGGGTAGAAAAGAGCGTTATACACCATGGAAGGTACTTAGAGAGCCAGAGCTTTTACAACACAGAGCAAAATTGTTCAAATACAATATTTGTGGCTTTAAAAGATCTCTCTCTCATCCTCGCATAACTCAGCATAACTTCCTATATCTATATAGAGCTCTCCGTTTAAACACATATCCTCTGTTTCATTTTGTAGCTCCTCTGCATGCACCCCATATAGAGTAGTAGCATCTTGATGCTCGTCTGGCACCACCGCAGTGGCTTCTGATTGAGCATCTTCTCTAATCTCCTCCATTGATGCCGTTGTGATTGGCACATTGTAGCCTTCATACGTCCTTGCACTACGAGGGGCTACTGCATTGTGTTAACCCGGGATAGTCATGCATGGTCCACATTAGAATGCCTTTGATCAAAGCATTCCTTCGTCCCGTGTGTCGGCTCATATCCACCACCTCTATGCCAATCCACAATTGTTGTAGCTCTTCCAATAGTGGACGAAGATACACATCCATATTCCCCACTTTATATTGCCCTGGCACAATCAAGCTTAGCCATAGGTGCCCCTTCTTCATAGTCAACCATGGGGGAATGTTGTAGTTGACGATGACAACGGGCCATACACTGTAAGATGTTGATCTTTGACCAAATGGATTTATGCCATCCATAGCCATGCCTAAGCGCAAATTTCGAGCTTCCCTAGCAAAATCCGACCATGTTCCATCTATATGTTTCCAGGCTGCGCAATCTGCACGAATTCGTAGCACACCATCCGAAGATTTATTCTCCTCATGCCATGATGCTAGGGCGGCCATGGACTTACATTCGAAGAAATGCTTGATGCGAGGAAGCAGAGGAAAATGTCGCAAAACCTTTTGTGGAATTTTTGTCCCGTGGAGATGTACTCGATATCTTTCGGAATCACATTTCGGACACTTCTCCATGTCGTTGTATTCCCCTCTGAAAAGAATGCAGTCATTAGGACAAGCGTGGATAGAATTGTAATCCATCCCCAAGTTTTGCAAAATCTTTCTTGCTTCATCTCGGGAATCTGGCATCACATTGTCAGCTGGTAGTATGTGCTCTTTAAGCAATCTACACAACATAAAAATACGATACAGTCGTGTAAAAATCTATCAGATCATTATACATTTAGAGTTTTATTAAAGTAAACTAATTGTAATAGATCACCTGAAAAGCGTTGTGACGCTAGTGTCACTCCATCCAAACTTTGCCTGCATGTTGAGAAGAACCAGGAGTGCTTTCAATCTAGACATACGTGCTCCATTATACAATGGCGTATCGGCTTCACTTCTCATATCATCATAGATAAGCCTTTCTGAATCCATGATCGTCTCGATCATTTCATCAATCTCGGGCTCAAACATTGCCTCGTTGGGAATGTGCTCCGCATGATCATCCCCCGAGCTGTCAGAGGCTACATCTTGTGGCCTCACATATGCTGCTTGACCAAAGCGCCTGGGAACACGTCTATTGGGTTGCAAGATTGTTGCTTGTTGGCGAGTGTCAGAGTCCGATGAGTTATAATTGGCAACAACTCGATCTATAATAGATGGATCGAACCTCGCCAAATTCGCGAACGTGCTGCAAAGAAACACGTCTTGTCCGTCGCATAGCATGCTTGCATTGATTACAAGGACATAAGACCCTCGTTGAGAGATAGGTGTTTCGGTTGGACGGTCCCACATCCTCGTCACTACTCATAATGAGGATAAAAATCTTATAACCTGGACAACAAATTTAATATTCTATTGGCATTCTTCGTCTTATCGCTCTCTCTCTCTCTCTCTCTCTCTCTCTCTCTCTCTCTCTCTCTCTCTCTCTCTCTCTCTCTCTCTCTCTCTTTACCTCACATTCTCTAGTCATGTCCAATCCCCGCACACCTTGGTCTAGAGGTGCACGGAGATCAGAACCACCGGGTTATAATCTCGTCTTTATTGGTCAATACCTATATTTGTGGGTACAAGAAATCTACAGACCCATGTCTACATGATACTGCATGTAGTGGACAAAACCCCTTTGCCTCTTCTCTAGCTGTAGCACTTCACAGTAGATCTTTTCACTGTTCATCTAACTCTAAACCCTAAACCGTAAGTAATTCTTGCGTGGACTCGACCTAACGTAAATAAGCGTAAATCTAAATAAACGTAAATTTAACTAAAAATAAACCTAAATCTAATTTAACGTAAGTCTACATCTAACCTAATCTTTAACGTCTTTTGGGATAGTTTCCTACGACGTTAAAACTCTCTTCTTCTTGTGTGTGTGTGTGGGTAAACCTAAATAAACCTAAGTCTAATCTAATATAGCATAAATCTAAATCTAACGTAAATTATGTTATATTAAAAACAAAGAACTAAACTAACAGGGATTATAAGAACCTTAAAACTGATTTAACACATAATTTTTCACATAACTCGGCAAGAGTTGGCATTCTCATCACCAAAGATGTGAGAGTTAACTTCCGGCGGTGACGCTGCCTCATCTCCATCCACATCTGACGATAGCAACTGGCCCTTTAGACCGTTCTTGCTCTTGTTACTAACTTTGAAGTTGCTGTTGAATGACTAGAGGTTGTCTAGATGGTCATTGTGCCGGGGATGTAGTGACTCTTGCCGCCCTGAATATCCACCTTCTTCCCTATCTTCTGAAGACATTTCACCAGTACTTTTGGATCGACGGAGCCCAACATGAGTGAAGGCAGCAATACCCTATATTCCATTGAGGGCTTTCTTCACCCGCTTCATGCAGGCATCGCAGTCTATGGAGACCTAAATCTAATATAATATAACGTAAATCTAAATCTAGCGTAAATAAATGTAAATCTAATTAAAAATAAACCTAAATCTAATCCAATTTAACTTAAATAAACCTAAATCTAATTTAACATAAGTCTACATCTAACCTAATCTTTAACGTCTTTTAGGATAGTTTCCTACGACATTATAACTCTCTTCTTCTTGTGTGTGTGCGCGTGTGTGGATGTGTCTGCCAATAAAAAGAGATAAATGGTATAACCTTTCTATCACCCATGCCAAGTATGATAAATTGGTTATGCCATTTCCCTCTTGAATAATAGGTCTTGAGTTCAACTCCTCGTCGGCTAGATCTTTAGGTCTTTTAATTTTAATTAGTTTCCTACGACGTTAAATTAGTTTCTCTCTCTTTCTCTCTCAATGTGTGTGCATTTTTTTGTTTATGCATGTTTTCTCTCTCTTTTCCTCTCTCAATGTGTGCGTTTTTTGTTTATGCATGTTCTCTCTCTCTTTTCCTCTCTCAATGTGTGCGTTTTTGTTTATGCATGCTCTCTCTCTCTTTTCCTCTCTCAATGTGTGTGTGCATTCTTTGTTTATGTATGTGTGTGTGCGTTTTTGTTTATATTTGTACTCTTTCTCTCTCTCTCTCTCTCTCTCAAAAACACTATGTGTGTGTGTGTGTGAGAGAGAGAGAGAGAGAGAGAGGGAGAGAGAAAGAGGGGAAGGGAACATGAGAGTGAGGAGAGGGAAGGAGCATACCTGGCTCTCCTTCCTCTCCTTGTGTGTGTGGGTGTGTGTGTGTGTGTGTGTGTGTGTGTGTGTGTGGAGAAGAAAGAGAGAGAGAGAGAGAGAGAGAGGGAGAGCGTTACCTGCTCTTGCTTGAGGGCGCCGAAAAACTCAGATCTGAGATCTGAGTTTTTGGGCGCTCTCTGTTATTTTTTTAGCCCAGCCGGCGTCGCTATAAGCGTCGCAAATTTACTTGTAAATTTGCGACGCTTATAGCGACACTCATAGCGACGCGGGGAATTTTTTTTTTGAGCGTCGCTGTGTGAGCGTCGCTAATATGAATAGCCTCTTGTAGTGTCCTCTCTCTCTCTCTCTCTCTCTCTCTGTGTGAATGTAAATGAGCTTTTGTTGCCCCTTTTTATATATGATCCCAGTCTACCAGGAATGCCCCATTTATACTTACCTTCATTGCTCGTATCTTGTTGCTCATATCACCTACGGTTTGAACCGTTCGTCATTCTGACACTCGGTTTACAAATGGCGTTCAATTTGCAGTTTTGATCCTTCAGAAGTTGGCTCAAAATTCATCTTGTGTTGAATTTTCCCATATTTTCCATGTTTGAAGTCCTCGCTTTGAAGTTTCGGTGTTTGCTTTCAAAAGTCGATGATAACTTTTTTGGCTCGACTTATCAAATTTTTGTTGATTACCTATCATTTTTTGCTTTTTTGTAAAAGATAATTATTTACAATGATTATTAGTCGGCCAAAAATTAGCCAAAATTAGTGTCGCCTCCCTTATATACATACTCTTATTTTGGTATTAGATGGTGATGCCAACTAAGAGTCTATCAGGCTCTGAAAAACTTGTGTTTTTTAAAGAAAAGGAAAGGAAAGGAAACAAAAAGAAAAGAAAAGAAGTAAGATGATAATAATGGTATATACAAATGATAATCCAGCCGCATTTCCTCCCTTCCTAGAGTGAGTCGTCCGCAACAAACATTTGTCAGAGTGCTTGGAAATAAAGCACGTGTCTATGCATAGCCGTATACTGTGGCTCTATGATGCTGGGGGAGGATATGCATGGAAAAACAAAATGCTGTGCAAGAGATATGTGCTGAACAATATGTTCAGTGGCTATTGGTGGCGAGGTTCCTTGGAAGCTACATGGTCTGAACAATAGTAATTGTTGAAGATGCGCTTTGTGTTTGACTGTGACCTGCAAACGTTTTGATGCTGTCGGTGGGGTTGCTTTTTGGTATTTTTTGGGTTTCCATCAAAATTGCTTAGGTATGGATCCGCTAGAAGAGGCATCGTGAAGGTGAGGTTGTTTTGGTTTCCATACCCACTTGAGTATGGCTGGATGTTGAAGAGAGTGGTCCATTGGGTTAGGCCGTTTGACAACAACCGTGGGCAAATTGTGGTGGTTTAATTTATGTGTAGGCAATGTAGGTTTATGTGTATTGGTTTGCCGTTTTTCTATCCACAATTGCCTAAGCTTGGTTTCTATGATTGATTTCTTAGCCCATATTTTTGTGACCATGGTTGGGGATGATCGCTGAGCTACTGCATGTGGCGATGATAGAGGTTCCCATACATGGTCCGTTTGTACAAATGGTGTGGCTAAATATTGGCCCTCGTGTTTGGTGAGTAAAGTGTTGTCTTGCCACTTTGGTGTGGCTTGCTAAGTGCGCATCCATGGCACTCCCAGAATAACTTCTTCGTTAAGATGTTGATCTTCAACCACATGAAATTGTTGTGGATAAGCTGTCCCATCAATGGTGACTGGAAAATTTATGTGGCCTAAACTGTCCATTGTACCTTTGTTTGCGACATTGAACCCCATAGTGTTGGGCATTAGAGGTTCTTGTGTGAATTTTCTGAAAGTGGAGTAGTTAACCATATTAGCTCTGGCCCCTGTGTTCACTAACGCTCTTTCGGTGGTGCTATCGGCAAGTTGTAATTGAATGCGTAGATCCACTTCTCCTAACCATGTAGCCACCATTTGTATGGATGCTATCGGAGAATTCTTAATAGCGACATCCTGTTGTTCTTTCCTCTGGAAGTTTTCTTGTTCCCTGCGTTTTAATATTTTGAGTTTGGCTTACTGCTGTGCTTGTTCCTTAACGTCCTGGGCTTGACATCTGCGCTGAGCTGTTGCATGGAGTGTTGCGAGTTCTTCTGGTGTGAGCCGAAGAAGATGTTTCTTTAACCTGCAACCACTCGTCCAATTAGGAATCTCCTCTCCTGCGAATGTTGCAAGTTTGATGGCGCCACTTTGCAATATATCATGGATTACAAAAGGCCCCATTCCTCGCTTTTTGAGTTTTTTGGAGTGTTGTTTTTTGGATATACATGAGAACGTAATCCCCTTTTTGGTCCTTACCAATCAGGTGTTGATCATGGAAAGATTTCATTTGCTTTTTCTGAGCATATATCCCAGCTATCGCTTTAAGTCTGGTTTCATCTAATTGTTCTAGGGTGTCTAGTCTCTTTGATAGCTCATGGCCCATCCATCCTAATTGTGTTGCCACTCTGAGGGAATTGATTAGGAATTCCAATGGTAGTATCGTATTAATCCTGAATACCAGGTTAAAGGGAGTCATTCCAATGGAAGTTTTAAAAGCTGCACAGTAAGCCCATAAGGTGGTGTATAGCTTTTGATCCCAAGCATTTCTTGAGTCACTGACTATCTTGGTGAGCATTGTGCATAGGATTTTGTTGGTACTCTCTACCTATCCATTGGCTTGTGGATGATAGGGTGCTAACTTGTGATGGACCACCATGAATTCTTCAAGGAGGCTCTCAATGATGTTGTTCACAAAGTGTGTTCCTCTATCGCTCACTATTTCAATTGGTAGTTCATACCACTAAAGACGTTTTCGGAAAGGATTTAAGCTGTAGTTCTTGCATCATTTTTTTGGGTTGCTTTTGCTTCCGCCCATTTTGTCACGTAGTCTGTCTCTACGATGATGTATTGTGCATGAGTCCTGTATCCTAGAGGTATGATGGGACCAATGAAGTCCATGCCCCATTTGGAAAAATCACGTACACCCATCATTGGTCTCAATGGCATTTCATCTCTCCTTTGGGGTGGTTTTGTGCATTGACATTCATCACATCGTTTGACATATGCCGCTGCATCCAGAACATGGTTGGACACCATATGACTGAGTGTAGCACTAGATTTTCCGTTTTATAAGCAAAGAAGTGTCCCCCAGGTTTTCCTGAGTGTAATTGATCTAGGATGACGTAACATTCACTTTCTGTAGCACACAACCGTAACTGTTTAGTTGGCAATGAGTAGATAGTGTTTGGCCTCTTCTTCGACAGTTTTCATTCTTGCTTTGCTCCATTCCATTGGATTTTTTTTTTTTTAAAGTAATCAACTATGTGAGCACTCCATTTAGGTGCTTGTACTACAAAAAACATTGTGGCATGTTCCATTGGGGGCTGTATTATACAACTATCACACGATTTTACTTATTTATGGACACTATGTTCCATGTTTGGCCAGTAGAAGCCCAGTCTTTGTAACCGTTGGCATGTCTGTGTTTCACCAGTGTGAAATCCCGTATTTTGTATATGAGCTTGTTTGAGGTAGTAGGTGGTATCTACGGGCTGTACACATAGTCTCAGTATCCCATCCTTCTCGTGGTTGTATAGCCGTCCTACTAAAGTTGGAGATTTTGTGTTTGATGGATATTTGATGGTTGTCTTTCTATTTGCAATGAGCCGATTGTGAGTAGAGGAATGACCTCTTCGCTCCATCTCGGCACCATTTCTATGTTAAACAGACATGTATCAGGAAGTTCATCATCAACACCCTTAGGTGCTTCCCCATGAAATAGTCGTGACAGATGATCTACTCTTCGGTGTGTGGTCCCCTTTTTTACGACCACCATGAAGTCAAACTGAAGCAACAGTATATAAACCAGCGAACAATTCTTCTAGTGTTGCAAGGTTTGTTTACTAGATACAACAGTGATTGATGATCCATGAAGAAGACAAAATTGTTTGCTAGAAGGTAGTGTCTAAATTTCTTGACATCATAGATCATTCTCAGACCTTCTCTTTTCATAGTGGTATAATTCCTCTTTGCGTTGTTTAGTTACCGACTAGAGTAGCAAATGGGAAAATCCATTTTCTTCTCTCCTCGCTGGGCTAATATGCTCCCGATTGCATAGGCTGATGCATCCACATGGACATGAAAGATTTTTCTCCAGTCAGGGGCTTTCAAAATTGGAGCTGAAATTAAATGTTGTTTCAGTTTTTGGAAATCCTTCTCACACTCTTCCGTCCATTCGAGCTTAGTTATGAGGGCGTACAATGGCTTAGGTATTACAACATACATATATATGAAATGCATGTGGTATCCGCAATGCCCCATAAATGCTTGTGCTTCTTTTATCTTCGTTGGTCTCGGTAGTGCATCAATTGTCTGCACCTTTTCTTGATCAGTTGAAATGCTGTTTTTGGACACAATGTGGCCCAAAATTCTACCATGTCTTACCATGAAGACACATTTTTCCGGTTTTAAGAAAATACGATACGTTTTCCATTTCTCAAATACTTTTCTCAGATGAGTGATGTGGTCACTTTGTCAATGGGAATGAACACAAACATCATCCATGTAGATCTCGAGAAATTGTCTGAGATATTCTTTGAATGCGTGGCTCATTAGTCTTTGAATGTGTCCGAGGCATTGGTCAAGCCAAAAGGAATTACCCTATATGCAAATATACCCCACTTTGTTGCAAAAACTGTCTTATGTTGATCTTCCGCTTTAATCCTCAACTGGTTGTAGCTTGAGAACCCATTTAAGAAACTTGAGGCCTCTTTCCCTGCTACCCTCTCAATAACATGATCGGTTATTGGCAGTGGGTAGTTATCCCTGATGGTGGATGCATTTACTTACTTGAGGTTTACACAGACATGCAGTTTTCCATTCTTTTTGGTTACCATGTGACAATTGGGGACACCCACTCGGTGTGCTCAATCTCGTAGATAAACTCAACGTCCTTAAGTTTGTTAATTTTCCTCCTTGATTTTCTTTGCAAAAGTCTCATTGTATGTGTAAGGACGTTGTCTGCGTGATCAAGCATCACTCTTAAGGGAAATCGTGTGCTGACATATCTTAGGATCTATCCCCTTTAGATCTTTGTATGACCATGCAAAGACATCTTTATATTGCATGAGCGTATCGACTAGAAGTTGCTCTTCCTCTTTAGTAAGGTCCGTGGCAATATATGCCGGTTTAGGCTCCTCATCTGGTTTTTCTAAGTTGATGCTTTTCGTGTATTCAGGCCCATCATATGAAATTCCTGGTTCTTTGGGATCTTGTTTAGGTTTTTGCACCACTATCTTCATATCCTGAATGGGATACTTCTTATATTCAGAAGGTGCATCAAATTTATCATCATTTGATTCCTCGTCCATTTCCATTTCTGTTGTCCAAACTTCCCTCAAATCTCGTTTCAAATGATTGTATTTGACTTTGCGCTCCATCTTGGACAACTGAAATGATTTTTTGATATTTTTTTATCCTTTTTGGTTTTTGTTTTGATGATGTTTTGGTTGAGTCGGGTTTCTTATATCGCTTTGATATCCTGTCCTTGAGGCAGTCAGTCACTTCGACTAATCTCAAGTACTACATTTTGTCAGTTAATAGAGGTACTGAGTCCTCATTGTGCTTGTTGTGGTTGTTTTTGCGCTTGTCTCGATACATGCATTGTCTTCGAGGGTTTTGGTTTGGGAAATCATAGTAGACCACTCGTCAATCCTTCCATTTGATGCTCTAACTCGAGCTACTAGACAACTCATCATCCGCGTTATCCTCTAGCGTCTTATCGGTCGAGTCTTGAAAATCTTCTTCTTCATCAGTTTGGACAAGGTCTCTTACATAGATTTTGTCCACTACGCATCGGCACTCGGCCACCCCTTCCTTGTCAGGTACGTCTTCCTCTGTATTCGGAGTTAGGTGGACATTCATCATCTGGAATGGAATGATATCATACCCTTCCTCATCACAGAATTTGGTGAGGGTCCCTTCGTTTACACAAACATCAAGAGTAGCTAGTACTTGTTGCCATCCAAACGGTTCAAACATCTCTTTTGGAAAAGGCTCTAGTATGTATGCTTCATCTTGTGCAGTCCTATCAAGAGTACAGTCTTCCTTTTAAGACTTCCACAATCTGAAGCTTCTCCTGTCCATTGGTGAGCTTTGTTTTGGAGCCAAGCCAGTATTCCTACTTCCTGGTCAGTTGTGGAATGCAAGTCTTCTCCTGGGGTTCTTTCTACGTCTCTATAGCTGTGATCTATGACACTAATTTTCGTAGTGACATCATTGTTCTTGAGATAGATATAGTTGTAGCCCCAATCTTGCACCATTTTGAGATGACGCATGAATGGTCTGGCCAGTATGATGTCAAAATTAATGCTCTCATCAAAAGTCATAATAGCGAAGGTGTGTTCATATGTAATTCCACAAGAGGTTACTACAACTTGCTCCAAGATGCCAATAGGTCTCTCCAGGACCCATCCACTAGTTGAAGTTTCATTCTAGTTTTCCTTAGAGCAAGTTTTTTCCATTTTTTCCACATTGCTTTGGTGGCTATGGCAATTCTGACGCCATTATCCAATATTGCTACCAATTTTATGTCCTTGTACTCTATCGGTAGGGTAGTATTTCCTTCTTCACCTTCACAATAGTCCCCTACCTTGTTACTGACACTGGCTCATGTTTAGTTTGCTTCAAGGGTTGTGTTAGTGTGTTTTGTGAAGCCTCGGTTGAAGGAATTACAAGCCATATTTTTTCCAAATTTTTCGTGACCTCGCCCCAAAGATGCGGTCTAATATCCAGTAACGTTGATAGAGTCAGTGTACAACGGATAAGGGATGACATCATCTCGTGAAGAGTTTTAGTATCCATCATCTTAGGATTGGCTTTCCATTGAGATGGGACTTTCCTTACCTCAGATCTAGTTTCAGGGATACCAATAAATGAAGGTAAAGTCTTCAACGACTGTGGTTTACTGTCTTCTGATATCGATAGGCTTGCATCGCCAAACAATGATTGGATGTCATTTGGATAGCGCTCATACTCCAGGTGGATTTTTGGGATAGGAGCTGACACAAGTGTGGCATTTCCATCCTTTCTATTCCTAATCTGTTCCCATAGCTCTTGAGGCCATTGGTCTTCTACCTCCGGAATTGGTAGTGGTACTTGAGAATGAGTTCCATCTGTTGTATTGGCTACCACCCTCATATCCAAAGGTGTTTCGTCTACAAGATTGGGTAGGTTATTCTCTTCAATCCCAGTCCCCTCTAACTCCTGAATCTTTTCTTGTATGAACACCTCGGATTTTGGAGTCATAGGAATTGATGGTTCCATAAGCGCTTGAGCGTGAATGAGCTCTTTGCACATCTTTAGCCTCTCTTCCTCATAGCCTGGATGAGGGTACGTTAACCACCTATCCTCTTGGGTTTGGTTAGGCTTTAGCCTTGCCTCATAATCTTTTAGAATTGTGTCCAAAGGTTCGAACACCTTGTCTACTAAGACTGACCCTCCTGATGTCAGTTCCGACGGTTTCTTTATCTCGTGTTTGCCCTTAAGGTCTCTTTCCCTTTGAATTTGTTCCTTTGTTTTTAGCAATTTGGTTACCAATGCCGTTTTTTCCTTTTCTCTTTTGGCTTTCATCTTGTTTCATTTCGCCTTCCAATATTTTCTAGGGGTTTGGACAGACAAGTTGTCTATCTTTTTTTGGCTGGCTGGGGTGTTCCTTGCTACCTCATGTGCTTGAGCTCTAGTAATCGTATTTATCGGAATGTACGATTCTGTTTTTGATCCACTTGAGCTTGTCACAATCCCTATTTTGTTCATGGTTGCTTTTCCTTTGTTTTCGGGTTTTTTTGGACAGTGTGGAATAAGATGGTCGGTCGTGCATCCGTTACAAAATCCAAAAAATTTCACCCACTCTCCTTTGTTTGGACAAAATCTAACCGAGTTATCACCGCCACATTCATGGCATGGTCCTACAGGTGGTGGAGAAGCTTGTGGAGCTCCCATCGATTGTCATGTTTAAGGGTAGCCTCTAGGTTTGTAGCCCTGATTTTCCATAAACCTGAGCATATTCTCATCGACCAAGTAATGATTTTTGGTTGGTTGTGCTATGTATGAGGGATCGGGCATTTTTTCCGGAATTATCCATGGATTATGTCCTCTGGAGCATATGGATTCCTATTGACGAAGGAAATTTGGAATGGCGGCCTCTACACCAAAACAAACTCCATTGCGCCACAAGGGAAATGAGATAAGGGCACCACCTCGTGTTGGAAGCGTGGGCTAGGACCGTTACACAAAGAGAGAGCGTTACACAAAGAGAGAGAGAGAGAGAGAGAGATCACTATGAATGAAGCATTAACCTTAGTGTGTGTACAAGGAATGGATGACTTCAAACACTCCCAACACAAATAGCATGTAGATTACCAAACAACCATTCAAGGATTAGCCAAGATCACATCAAGCACTCTCACCCATATATAAAAGATTTCTCTTAATTAACATAAGTAAGAGAAGGAGAGGTTACTAGCATGAAACAATTTGCACTCTAGAATGTGCCAGAATAGAGTGAATGAATGAGCTTATGGGCTCATGGTGAGTGATACAAAGACTCAATGGGGCTGAGGGAGGCTTGAAATTACAAAGGGGAAGGCCTCTTTATATAGGAAAGAGAGTGATTAGGAGTGAGGTTAAGATCCAAGTGTAATTTGCACAAATGAAGCTTGATTAGGGACATTCAACCAATGAAGAAGCTCCTTCCAAGTGATTTGTTGACCAATTAGCTCCATCATCACTTGTGTTGTCTTCACGCCTTCCTCCATAGCTTGAGTCCAAGAGCTTCCTTATTTTAAAATGTAAATAATCTACATAAAATCAATACATATCTAGTAATAATAAAAAGGGGTTGAATGAGAACTTATGAATTACAACAAGATTAAGCATGACTTGAGAGGTGATTAGAAGAGGAATTTAGATGGGTTTTTGAGCTTGAGAGAGAGGAGGAAGGAGAGGAGGGTGAGAAGACTAATGGCTGATTTTTAGAGAAGGTCTCAATGTGGAAAAGGAAGGGTGTGTGTGTGTAAAGGTAGAGGGGGTGGTCTCCACCACAGTTGAAAAAACTGGCGTCCGCCATTTTGGCCATATCTCCTAAATCGTAGATGCAAAAATTATAAAAAAACTATGGCCAGAATCTCCAGCTCATCAGCTACAACTTTGATGAAGACAACATTTCTTGGATCGGAGTGGAAGTATTTTTTCAAAATTCAGCAAAATCATGTGTCTGGTTCCTTCCTTTACCAAGTCTTCCACTTGGGTCCCATTTGTTTGAATCATCATATGGCTCCAAAGCCATGATGATATGAGCCACTTATGACCCTTGAATCATGGGTGCATGGCTCCACAACCACATCATATCTTTTCTTTTCACATTTACATATTTTCCCTTCCCTTTACCACTAGGTTCTCCCTCTACCTTTCACCTCCGGTGAACTAGTCAAGAAAAAATTCCTATCAAATCATTTTTTTAAAAAAAATTTCCAAGAGGTTGTTCTCACTCTTTATTTTATTGTAAACCTCTAGAAGCAAGGAAAACCAAAAAAATATAATAAACAAAAATTTGTGATAGGCTTGGATCATAGCCCCCCCAAACCTGGCTAGGGGTATTTATGCCTCTAGCCTACTTTCTTTGATCTTGAGCTGACCTTATCCTGATGTGATAAGGCTTTAGACGCCATCCATTTGTCCTGGTCTTGTGCACTTTACCATCAATGTCTTGAAGTCTGTAAGAGCCATTTTTGAACTTTTTGGTGACCAAGAACGGGCCTTCCCATCGGAAAAGAAACTTTCCATCCTTACGAGTGTCGAAGCGATTGTCGTCTCGAAGCACCAGAGATCCCTTTTTGATGTCTTTGGATGCTAGCTTTTTGTTGAACTTTTCTGTGCGCTTCTTGAGAATAGTGGTTGATGGCTTCTTCATGATCCAATGGCAGCCTCTTTAGATCCATGATCCTTTGATGTACTTTCTCCTTTTGAGAGCCTACCTAGCTACCCAATATTCGAAGACTTGTTAACTTCACTTCAATGGGCAAAAGCGCCTCTTTTCCATAAACCAAATGAAAGGGTGTGTACCCTAATGTGGTTTTGAAGGAGTTTCTATAGGCCCATAGAGCTCCATTCAGGTGTTTGTCCCAATCTTGGCGCCTGGCATGTACCTGTTTGGTGAGAATTTTGCAAATGATTCCATTTACCTTTTCTACCAAACCATTGCACTGAGGGTAGTAAGGAGTAGAGTGTTGATGCTGAATATTTAGCTTCTTCATGAGTTCTCCTACCAAGTCTGCTCTAAACCCTGGTCCTCTATCAGATAGTATTTCAAGAGGGGTGCCAAACCGGCAACAGATGTGGTCAAAGATGAACTGACTCACATCCTTAGCAGTAATTCTATTGGTCGGCATAGCCTCAACCCATCTAGTCATGTAGTCTACTCCCATGATGATGTACTCTTTACCTGACTGAGTGCGTGGTAGAGGCCCTATGGCATCAATTCCCCACTTCTCAAAGGGCCCATATACCTTTATTGGGTTCTGAGGTTCAGATATGAGCCGTCGTGTTCCTGCTTTTTGACATTCATCACATGTTTGACACCAGTATTTGACATCACGATGAAGACTTGGCCAAGTAAACCCAACTCGTAGAACCTTTCTGCTAGTGACGTCGTGTGCAAAGTGTCCTCCGCACATATCATCGTGACAAGCTTTTAAAATCTCTTCAATTTCACTCTTCAAAGGCACTCTCCTAATCACACCATCCTTACCAAGACAATACAAGTCATCATTTACTATGCGATACCTGGTAGCCTTCCTAGCTAACCATCGCCTTTCCCCTGCATTCAAGTGTTTAGGAGCCTCTCCTTGCTCCAGAATGTGCATAATATCTTCCAAGTCCTCCTTGCCTTGCTGAAGTGGAAGTTTGATGGCCACTGCTCCCACTATTGACTCATTTAACTTTGATGATGCTAGGTGGTCTGCATACTTGTTCTGGTCTCTTGGCACATGATGTACTTGTGCCTCCCTAAATCTCCTCATAAGAGCTTTGGCTTCTCTCATTTTAGTAGAGAGACGGGAATTTTTGCAAGACCATGTACCTTGCATTTGCCTTACCAAAAGCATGGAGTCACCAAAAGCGTTTAATCTCTTAATTGAATTATCAAGGCACCAACAAAGGCCATGAATTAGAGCATGATATTCTGCTTCATTGTTGGAGTGGACATCTTCTAGAGTGATCCCTTCACCATGGATCCTCTCTCCCAATGGAGATAATACCACGATGCCTGCAGTTGCCTTATCCTTGGTTCTCTTGTATGCTCCATCAAAGTAGAGGCTATAAGCATTGACCAAAGCCTCTGGAGCTGGAGGTGGTGGAAGCTCCTTTCTCTTCAAATGGAAAACTTTTTCATAGCACTTGTTTGTTAAAATGTCGGCTAAGCATGCTCGAGTTGTTCTTTCAACCTGTATTGTATAATCAAACTCTTGAAGTCGCACCACCCACTTTGCTATTTTGTCAGACATTTCCATATGTTGTAGTGCATAGGGAAACATATCCTCCACAGTGATAATTACAAACCTCTTCGGCAGCAAGTATGGCCGAAATTTGGTTACCGCAAACATGAGAGCTAACACTAGCTGTTCCATCAGGGTGTAGGCCTTCTCTGTGTTTTCCATGAGGCGGCTAGCAAAATACACAGGCCTCATAAAGGATGTTTTTGGATCTTTTTGTAGGAGGGCAGCACCAATGGCCTCTTCTCCCACACTAGGGTTTACAAAGAATGTTTCTTCCCAACAAGGTTGGAGGATTACAAGGAGTGCCCCTAACATTTTTTTTAATCTCTCTAAAATGCCCATCACTTTCTTCACTCCAAACAAGCGTCTCTTGACGAGTCAGCTGTTGTAGAGGAAATATCACTTGGGAGAGTAAGTGTATGAATCTACTCAAATATCTTAGCTTTTGCAAGAAAGAGATTAATTGTTTGATGGAAGTTGGGGAAGGTAGATTTAGCAATGTTTCTATCTTTTCAGGATCTACCTTGATTCCATCAATGGACACAACATGCCCTAATAGTGTAACCTTGCTTTCCCCAATGTGACATTTGTCCTTGTTTAGTTGTCCACCCAGCTTAGCTAAACGAGTAAATCCTTCATCAATCTTGCCAAGATGCATACTTTTGGAGCTGTAAATACAAAAGTCATCTATGAAAACCCTTATGGACTTACCAAAGTAAGGTTGGAAGACCATGTTCATGAATCGTTGAAAGGTGGTTGGAGCGTTGGTGAGACCAAAAGGCATGACTCGAAATGCAAAACATCCCCATGGTGTGATGAAAGTAGTCTTTTTCTGGTCCTCCTCTGCAATGCGTATTTGAAAGTAGCCAGAGTAGCCATCACACACTGTGTATCTCTCATGGCCTGCTACTTCATTTAGAATCTCATCTTGAAATGGGAGAGGGAAGTGGTCCCTCTTTGTTGCAGCATTTAGTGGCTTGTAATCCACGCACACTCGCCATTTACCATTCTTCTTTGGCCTCACCACTACTGGGGAGACCCATTCTGAATCTTCTACTGGGTATATGAATCCTGCTTCTAAGAGTCTCTTCACCTCAGACAACAGTGCATTTTGTTGCACAACTCCTAATCTTCTTAGTTTTTGTACTACTGGCTTGCTCCCTTCTTTTAGATGGATATGATGCTTCACTGCAGTGACACCTGTAATGTGAGTGTAATCAGAAATAAACAATGATGCATGCTTCTTGAGAACATTTACATAACCCTCCTTTTCTTCTTCCTTTATATCCTTGGATAACATCTCCTCTAGGCTGGCATCCCACACATTCTCCATTTGGATCCTTGGGTTGTCTTCTGATGAGGTAGTTTCCTTTATGGTGATGCCCATGACTTCGAGAGTGCTATCACTCTCTTCACTTGAACTCTCTTCCTCGTCCATGGATGAGGAGCATCAACTTGAGCTCCACTCATCAGCTGACATCTCTAGTTCAAGGTTCTCTTGTCGCCCATTCTTTAGGTTATAAACCACCTTCCGACTATGGCCACCCATGCGAGGCCTCAACTCCAAGTCTCCTGTTGCCCAATCTTGCCTAGCTCCTATACCCATGAGCCAAGGTCGTCCTAAAATAAGGGGGTATCCTTCTCCCTTTACTGGTATCACATAAGCATCAACCTCTGGAGTGATTCCAAAAACAGAAACTCTCAAAGCTTTCACTACACCCACACAAGTGACATAGACATTATTGGCCATTTTTGCCCTAAAGTTTGATGATTCCATTACCTCTAAGCCCAATTGATGCATTAGCTTTTCCGTCATGACACAAACCTCTGCTTCACTGTCAATGTAAGTTTTTGGAATCCGTTGTCCCTTGATTTGAGCCTCCACCAAAGGCAATATATCCTTGAGACCACATGCTTTGATTACACTTACTAGCTTACTTCGCTTTGCCCTCGTGCTCACCATTTTTGACCATTGTCGTCGAATCTTTGGGGAGATATGAAGTAGTTGTGGCCAAGTAATCTTTGGTCCTTGAGAACTCACATCATCTGTCAAGTCATAAGGTTGTGTCCGAGATCCCATAGGGAAATCAGAGATGTCAATTTGAGACCTAGTACGGGTCTTTCTCTTCTTGGCTTCATCTTTAGTTTCCCGAGATGTACTTGCTTCATTGCTTGCATCCTTGCTTGTTTCTTTACCTACTTCATCTTGGACACGCACACATTTGATAGGCATTGTAGCCACTTCATCTATCTTCATCTTCCCTTTAGCTATTTCTTCCTGGTTGCTTCTGCCCTTGAGGACCTCCTCCATCCTTATGATGCTCACATTTGGTTGAGTAGTAGGGGCTTGAGCTTGAGCACAAGGTGGCTGCAAAATTTCAGGTTGCAGTTGCTCTTGTGCTTGAGCTCGGACAAATTCTTGATCTTGAATGTAAACTCCCCATGTACAAAATAACGTGGGTTTAAGGTATTTCGATGGAAGCTAGCATCTTGGAGATATGGTGCAGCTTGCTTATCTTCATGTTTCAATGGAGTCTATCTTGGACAAATGGTGGAGCATCCTTCTCTCCATGTTTCAATAGACCCTAGCTTAGACAAGTGGTGGACCTTTGCTTCTCTCTATGTTTCAATAGAGTTAGCTTGGACAAGTGGTGGACCTTGGAACCAAACCCCCATGTAAAACCCTTCATGGTCACTCCAAGTGGTCAGAAAGAATAACCATTAAGATATAGTCTTATAGGTTGGACAAGTGGTGGACCTTAATACCCAAATATTCTTAATATAATGACACAGAGTGAAAAAGTGGTGAATCTTGAGACCAAACCCCTCATGCTACTAGCGTTAATAGGTTGGACAACTGGTGGACCTTGAATGTAAACCTTCCATGTTTCAATAGAGTTAGCTTCCACAAATGGTGGAGCATCCTTCTCTCCATGTTTCAATGGAGCCTAGCTTGGACAAGTGGTGGACCTTTTGCTTCTCTCTATGAGAAGAATAAAGTTATCTTGGATAAGTGGTGGACCTTGGAACTAAACCCCTATGTAAAACATATCATGGACATTTCAAGTGGTGAGAAAGAATACCCTTTAAGATATACCCTTATAGGTTGGACAAGTGGTCGACCTTAACACCTAGATCTTCTTTATATAATGACATAGAGTGGAAAAGTGGTGAATCTTGAGACCAAACCACTCATGCTACTAGGGATAATAGCTTGTAAAAGTGACTGACCTTGACGTTAAACCCCACATGTAAACAATATCGTGGGTTTAAGGTATTTCAATGGATCCTAGAATCTTGGAGACATGGTGCAACTTGCTTCTTTTCATGTTTCAATGAAGCCTATCTTCCACCAATGGGGGATCATCCTTCTCTAAATGTCTCAGTGGAGCCTAGCATGGACAAGTGGTAGACCTTTGCTTCTCTCTATGTTTCCATAGAGTTAGCTTGGACAAGTGGTGGACCTTGAAACCAAACCCCCATGTAAAACATATCATGGTCATTCCAAGTGGTGAGAAATAATACCCTTTAAGATCTAGCCTGATAGGTTGGACAAGTGGTCGACCTTAAAACCTAGATCTTCAAAATATAACGACATAGAGTGGAAAAGTGGTAAATCTTGAGACCAAACCACTCATGCTACTAGGGATAATAGCTTGGAAAAGTGACTGACCTTGACGTTAAACCCCACATGTAAACAATATCGTGGGTTTAAGGTATTTCAATGGATCCTAGAATCTTGGATACATGGTGTAGATTGCTTCCCTTCATGTTTCAATCGAGCCTATCTTGGACAAATGGTGGAGCATCCTTCTCTCCATGTTTCAATGGAGCCTAGCTTGGACAAGTGGTGGACCTTTGCTTCTCTCTATGTTTAAATAGAGTTAGCTTGGACAAGTGGTGGGCCTTGGAACCAAACTCCCATGTAAAACCTATCTTGGTAACTCCAAGTGGTGAGAAAGAATAAAGTTTAAGATATAGCCTTATAGGTTGGACAAGTGGTGGACCTTAGCACCCAGATATTCTTAATAGAATGACATGGAGTGGAAAAATGGTGAATCTTGAGACCAAACCACTCATGCTACTAGAGATAATAGGTTTGACAAGTGGTGGAACTTGAATGTAAACCCCCCATGTACAAAATATCATGGGTTTGAGGTATTTCAATGGAGCCTAGCATCTTGGAGACATGGTGTAGCTTGCTTCTCTTCATGTTTCAATGGAGCGCATCTTGGACAAATGGTGGAGCATCCTTCTCTCCATGTTTCAATGGACCCTAGCTTGGACAAGTGGTGGACCTTTGATTCTCTCTATGTTTCAATAGAGTGAGCTTGGACAAGTGGTGGACCTTGAAACAAAACCCCCATGTAAAACCTATGCTGGTCACTCCAAGTGGTGAGAAAGAATAACCCTTAAGATATAGCCTTATAGGTTGGACAAGTGGTGGACCTTAACACCCAAATATTCTAAATATAATGACATAGAGTAAAAAAGTGGTGAATCTTGAGACCAAACCACTCATGCTACTAGCGTTAATAGGTTGGACAAGTGGTGGACCTTGAATGTAAACCCCCCATGTTTCAATAGAGTTAGCTTCGACAAATGGTAGAGGATCCTTCTCTCCATGTTTCAATGGAGCCTAGCTTGGACAAGTGGTGGACCTTTGTTTCTCTCTATGTTTCAATAGAGTTAGCTTGGACAAGTGGTGGACCTTGGAGACAAACCCCCATGTAAAACATATCATGGACATTTCAAGTGGTGAGAAAGAATACCCTTTAAGATATACCCTTATAGGTTGGACAAGTGGTCGACCTTAACACCCAGATCTTCTTAACGTAATGACATAGAGTGGAAAAGTGGTGAATCTTGAGACCAAACCACTCATGCTACTAGAGATAATAGGTTGGACAAGTGGTGGACCTTGAATGTAAACTCCCCATGTACAAAATATCATGGGTTTAAGGTATTTCAATGGATCTTAGCATCTTGGAGACATGGTGCAGCTTGCGTCTCTTCATGTTTCAATGGAGCCTATCTTGGACAAATGGTGGAGCATCCTTCTCTCCATGTTTCAATGGACCCTAGATTCGACAAGTGGTGGACCTTTGCTTCTCTCTATGTTTCAATAGAGTTAGCTTGGACAAGTGGTGGAACTTGGAACCAAACCCCCATGTAAAACCTATCATGGTCATTCCAAGTGGTGAGAAAGAATACCCTTTAAGATATAGCCTTATAGGTTGGACAAGTGGTGGACCTTAACACCCAAATCTTCTTAATATAATGACATAGAGTAGAAAAGTGGTGAATCTTGACATCAAACCACTCATGCTACTAGTGATAATAGGTTGGACAAGTGGTGGACCTTGAATGTAAACCCCCCATGTACGAAATATCATGGGTTTAAGATATTTCAATGGAGCTTAGCATTTTGGAGACATGGTGCAGCTTGCTTCTCTTCATGTTTCAATCAAACCTGGCTTGGACAAATGGTGGAGCATCCTTCTCTCCATTCTTTATGGGCCGTTGGTGGCTCTTGACGATTGTACATATGAGTAGTCGTTTTGGGCCAGGGGGATTATCTTGTACGTAGGCGTCTAGAGTGAGTCTATTCACAGAGCACATCTTCACCATCCCTGCACATCTGAGCCTCGACACCCCATTGTACCTGTGAGTCCTGGGCTGGAGCTAAGTGTGCTGCCACGCTAGAGTCTGTATCAGTCTTTGAGATACTCGAGTCATATGTTCTGGTCTGCTGTTGTGACTTTATGAGCTCTGTTGATGTCTATTGTTTCCTTTCTGTTCAGTCTGTTTGAGTGAGATTGTCACGCACATTGCATTGAGGACCACCCACTATAGAGAGCACGACACATTATCCGCGCTACAAGTGCTCTTATTTTGGCGATCACGGTGGGACCCAAACCCACAATCTCACTCCTTCCCTTTGCTTTCTTCTTCTCTTTGCTTGTGAGTGCCTTGAAAATACCATTAACCCCTCACCTAACCTAACCCTGATGAATTGTTGCCGTAACGGTTTTTCTATAACCACGTGGGGAAGATTGGCTATGCCATTTCCTTTTCCTCTTCAATCGCACCCTCTTCAATAGCAGGTCTTGCGTTCAACTCCCCGGCTTGATCTTTATGATCTCTGAATAGTTTCCTGCATGTTAAAACTCTCTTCTTCTTCCTCTACCACCCTCTGTTTTCACCCCTAGCCACTCCCCTTTCCCTCGCCCTAACTTATCCCCTATTCCCTCGCCATTCGCCCTCTCCCATTCCCTCGCCCCTAGCCCTAGCCCTCCCCTTCCCCTCGCCCTCGCCCTCACCCCCCTTATCCCCTATAGCCCTCGCTACCCTTATCCCCTATACCCTCGCCCTTTCCCATTCCCTCGCCTCTCGCCCTTTTTCCCCCTCGCCCTCTCCTCTAGCCCCCTAGCCTCTCGCCTTGTCCCTTCCCTCGCCCTCGCCCTAGCCCACCCTTCCCCCTCGCCCTCGCGCTAGCCCTCCCCTTCCCCTCGCCCTCGACCCTCCACCTCGCCCTCACCTAACCCCTCGCCCTCGCCCCTAAAGCCCCTCAAGTCCCTCGCCGTCCTCAACCCTCGCCCTCCCAGCACCCTCGCCTCCTGGCTGCTGCGCCAAAGGCACAAAAAAAAAAAAAGCAAAGACTAGAAAAGCACATTTAAAAAAAGAAAACATCTAGAAAGCGAAAGCTTACTTACCTGGCTTTAGCTTCAATTTGAACGTAAATCAGCCTCCAACTTCTTCATATCAAAATCGCCAAGCGTACTCCTGACTCCAACCTCTTCCCATAGCCAGGGTGCCTCCCAAGCTCCGTCACCCTGCTACCCAAGTTTCTCAGTGGAAGTTTTCCAAAGTTGAATGGTACTACACTTATAGTGGAGGATATCGGACAGGCTATGGGAATATTGACTGTGTTGGCACCTCTGCCCGCAACCAAAACCTTCTCCAATCTCTGCCCAGAGGAAACTGCAAATGCTTGTCAGGAACTTTTGCTGGACTCACATCCAGACTATCACAGGAGTCAGCAGTTGTATTCAGTGTTACAGTATTATTTTTTACTGCGCGCACCGGAAAGAATAGGGGTTCCATCTTCTCCAAGTTCTCCAGCAATATGCGAAGCTTTTTTTTGTCTCTGCTACTGCCTGCCGTATCCATTTCACCATCTGCTGTTTAAAGCGCTACAGGACAGGGCAAAGCGTTTTCGAACTTAGCGTAAAGGGAAAGCGAAAAGGTTCAAATGCTATGCAGCCCCTATTATGTATTGGGTAGTGCAGATTATGCAGCAAAAGGCAAATGCAACAGTTGTGCTCACCCTTCAAGATGATCCAAAAGAACAAGACCGTTCCAAAATGGCCAAAGGGAAAGGCATCTTGCGCAAGAGGGCAAAGGTACAAAAAGATTCGTCTGAGCAGCTAGCAACACTACCCTTCTCCGAATCACAGGTCAAAATCTCTGACGTCCATACTACAACACCAACAGTGCGTATGTCTACTTCTGTGGCCACCTCAACTTTCACACCACCTCTTGTGAGTAGTGTTGCAGTCACTACAACACAACCTCCAGTGGTGTTGCCAGCACCACGTACTACTCTTAGTGCAGGGGCACCTGGGGGTACTGCAGGGGCATCTAGCTCTGGAACACCTACATCTGAAAAACATGACTTATATGAGAATTTTGCACCTCAGGCCGACAGACTTTTAGATGCGGACAGAAGAGCCATTGTGACGATTATGAATGTAGCCCTCTCATTGCAAGGTACCAACGGTCTGCATCAGGCTTGCTATGACGGTATGCAAAGGGAAGTGCAAGCTCATTGTCAACGAGCGATGGATCGGGACAATTTCATTGCTGCGGCTCAAGATCGCATAAAAATCTTAATTCAACAGGTAGTGGACCTCAAACATATTGTCCACACTTAGCAAAAACAGTTAAAAGAGGCAAATGATATGGCCGCAGCAGTTCAGGACCTCTCGCCTGTGGTACATACATTGTGTCCCTCATGTGCAAAATACCAAGCTGTGGCCATTTCACAGACAGTTCCAGCTACAGCTACAGCTACAACTACAACTACAACTACAACCCCGGTTTCCACACAAATTTCTGCTATGGCAACACAGATACAGATGGACGTTTCCAAAGCCCATTCAGGGGATTCTCAAACAACAGAGAAAGCAAATCCCACCAATATGGAGTCTAAACCAGCAGGATCGGTCTCATCACAATTTCATGGAGCCTCTATGGCCTCCCCCTCCTAGTCCCCATCCTTTCCTCAGCACTTCTACGGCTTCCCTGGATTCCAACAACCTGTTCCACCCTCTCAGCCTACTCAGTCTTTTCCTGGATTTCCACCAGCTCCACCTTCTCACCCTACGTAGCCTGCTGTTGCTCATGGGGTGGCTACTCCATATCCACACAACCCTTGCTGAGACACACACACACACAACCCTTGCTGACGTGGCAGCAACAACCGAAAAACGCGCCGCAATTCTCGTCAGAAAATGGGCTGACAGGTTGATGTGGTAGGCAGTATGGACCTCCGCAATTTGTGCTGGTTTGCTGACATGGCATTCTGTACGGATTTTTGTAAATTGCGCTGGCTGAATTTGCTGGCAGCTTTTGGAACAATTGCTTTTGAGTTAAATGCTTTTGGGCTCTGCTTTTGGGCATCCCTTGTACTTAATAAATAAGCGGCAGGGCCTCACTTCATAGAGCATCTGGACGCAGAGTTTGAGAGTGAGCACCTACCTACTCTCTTGTACTTTGAACACAGATTAATACAAAAATAAATACCGATAGGGGCCCCAGTCTTTGGGGCCAATACCTCTAGGCACGGAACTACGTCGGGCCGTGTCAATTTTGTGAACTATTTTGAAGTGAATCACTGTAGTGTCGCGATAGAATCTTGACTTGGGGTGTCCAAGTTTGTTATAGTGGTATCAGAGCACAGAAAGATTCTTCTTCTACGTAGGATCCGATCCTTTTTGCAGAGCACACAGCTTTTGGGAAAGAATCTTCGTGTCCCGACCCCGGACTTACTAGCCATTCCCACCCTTCATACATCGCGCATCGGGTGCGCTCCCATCTTCATCGCTCTGTCTTACAGGGCATAAAGCCATAAAGAATCCCAGGTTACACATGGGTTCTCGTGAAGAATTTGATAGGGGACACCTCTCAATGAGAAGACGAAGATTTGTGCAAATTTTTCTTTGGACAAGTTTGCTTGAAAGAAGTACAAACGTCAACTGCAGATCGGCATATGTGTGAACAGTTTGATTAAGTACTCCAGGGACCCGAGATTGGCGAAACACCTGACGAATTATCCAATTGATAAGATTTACTCGAGATGGCGTGTGGTCATTGCTTCTCCTCTCAGGTAGTGAGGAAAGCCGAAAAGACAGACAAGTGCAAAAAAGCGGAACCTGTATTAAATTTGAATCCTTTTTGGGTTTCGAGATGCTCCGAGGTCTTTTGCATATGTGTGAACAGATTGATTAAGTACTCTAGGGACCCGAGATTGGCGAAACACTTGAAGAATTACCCGTTTGATAAGATTTACTCGAGATGGCATGTGGCCATTGCTTCTCCTCTCAAGTAGGGAGGAAAGCCGAAAAGACAGACAAGTGCAGAAAAGCGGAACCCGTATTAAATTTGAATCCTTTTTGGGTTCCGAGATACTTCGAGGTCTTTTGCATATGTGTGAACAGATTGATTAAGTACTCCAGGGACCTGAGATTGGCGAAATACCTGAAGAATTACCGGATTGATAAGATTTACTCGAGATGGCGTGTGGCCATTGCTTCTCCTCTCAAGTAGGGAGGAAAGCCGAAAAGACAGACGAGTGCAGAAAAGTGGAACCTGTACTCGCAGAAAGACATGGACAAGCACTCTTGAAAAGAAGCACTTCTACAGAGCCAACCAATATGACTTCCTTGAAGACAAGAAAACAAAAGAGTTTAAAGAAGGTGGAAAGTCAATTAAATTTGAATCCTATTCTGGGTTCCGAGATGCTCCGAGGGCTTTGGCTTTCATTTCGTAGTTTGACATAGCCTTCTCTGGATGGTACTACTCAGAGCACTCCAAGATTAGGATGGCTGCATCTTTCTTCAAAGGAAATGCTCGAACATGGTGTGGAAGTCCACTCTTCTTCTGAGGAAGGAAGCTCTAGTTAAATGGTTGAAGGCTCTTTATTTCTTCTTGGCTGACTTGGGAGTACAAATGAGATATACATGCCACTTGGAATCATCTTCGGATGACCAAGGGAGATTCTTTGGACGCTTATGCGAGCCAAATCAGGCAATTCTCAGCCTGTTTTGCAGCCATCATTGGGCCACATCAGGAGCCATTCCCTGCTCCAATTCCAGTCCAGATCTCAGCTAGGTTTGCCTCTTCAATCGGTGAGGCCAATTCAGCCCGGCAATTCCCGGTGCATTCCTGGCCTCTCCATCGAGTCGCAACATCAACAATTCACATCAGCCCCGGAGGTATTCCATTTCGGAGAGTTATTGGTGCCATCTTCCCCATTCTCAGAGTCTAGAGTCTTGTATACAAGTAACATTTGTGTACATTCCATCATTGCAATCAAAAGCAAATACCACATCGGCAACGGTGTGGAGGCCCTTGAGAGGGTTGGTTGGGACCCCATCTGGTGTAAAGGATTTGTGAAGAGCATAAAGCTAGATCTTGTCAGCTATTTCTATCTACTTCGCATGACATTTACGACAAGGATTTGTTCGCAATCGTCTCGGCTTTCAAACGTTGTAAGCACTTTATTTATGGTAGAGAGCTCACAGTTAAAACAGACCATCAAGCCCTCAAATGGCTTTAGAACATGCCTAGTGTTGATTGGAGCGATTGTCAAGGCACATCTTTCAACGGTTCGGTGGCATGATAGAGTATGTGCTTGGCAAGCACAACCCAGTTGTAGATGCTCTTAGCTGGAAGTCTAACATAGTAGAGGCCATCCGGTCAGCCACAATCTTGGAGATTTAGGGCATGGACTTGGATATCATGAAAGCGGAGTATCGTGACTCCGTTGAGTTTAGCACTCTCTACAATTTGGCCTTGGCAAGAGAACCAAGTTATTACACTCTTCAGGACGGTTGGCTCTTATACAGGGGCTGCCTTTGCATCACAACAAAACAAAGAGCGGCTCTCCTTCATGGTGCTCTTGATTCACTTGTTGGGGGTCATCGAGGTATCAACAGTACTTTGGAGAAGCTTTGAGAGGTCATTCTTTCAGCCTAAATTAAGGAAGGATGTATATGACTATGTCCACAAGTGCCCAATTTGTCAAAAGTTGAAGAGTTCACCCACAGATTGTCCCTCGAAATGTCCCTCGGAAATTTTTGAGCTAACTTGAGTTGTTCTGCAAATTTGCTCTGTAATCGCGGACGATTACTTTCTTTCAAGAAGGGGGGATGTCACAAACTCCTGACGTGTCAATGTTAGGTGCAGCGGAATGATTGTTTGCGCTTTGCTCAAGATGAGTGCTTCGAACTGTGCTCAAGGTTCCTTTTAGTTCTTATGGAAGGGAGAGCCTTCCGTTCTTAATGGAAAGTGCTATGATCACAAACAAAGTGAATGGACACTGTGCGTGCAAGTGAATGAGACTGAGAGATAGAGAGAGAAGAGAGATAGACACCAGAGACGTTGTAAAACCCTCCTCCGAAGGCCCCACTCTCGTCGGCGAGAGTGGTCTACTATTGATTGCACAAAGTGGTACAATGACGATGCAATGGACTGATGCAACCTGGGACTATGTCGGTGACGACGACGGGGATGATGACGACGACTTTAGGGCTGAAATCTGTGGTCTTCTATCTGCTGAATTTTGGGGCTGATTTGGACTGCTAAAAAACACTGGTTTGCTGCGTTTTTGGGATGCTGAAAATGGGGGTACCTGCAGGTGCTTAGGGCTGAATTTGCTGCTGCACTCATTCTTGCCAATCGAAGAAAAGCCTAAAAAGAAATAGAGAAATAATTAAACTATTGAGCAAGATTTGTTAATTAAACACTATCAAAAAGACAAAGAAAATAACTTACATCCCATCCGGCACGAGATGCATGTCCCTCTGCAATTCCACTTGTTGTCTTTGGTGGTCGTCCTGAGAAGATCCATTGACTCCGTAAATGTCTCAATATTTGGCTGTAAGGTTGCTTGACATACAATGCCTGAGCCTCCTCATTTGCAATGGCAGATATAGCAGTTGCAACAAATGGAGGAGCATTCACAACAATGCGAGCCTTTCTAAATTTATACACGCTAATCAGTCTTTCAAAGATCTCTTTGTTGTTTTGTTCATTGTGAAGCAAAACTTTTGCAGCATAGATTGAATGTTGCCCATCAAGAATCCAATAATGATAATCTTTAATTTTTTGCTCCTCTACCTCTTCTACTGCCAAAGGAGTCCCCTTCTTTGATTTTGCATTTCGAACAGGCATCAAATATGCACATGCTGCAGGCTTGGTCGTACTCCGTGAAAATCCAAATAACACACTTTCAGCGTGTTTTTTATCCATAATACGTGCATTATAGTGATCAAGAGCAAGCCAACAATTTTAAATAGGGATATCAAATTCCCTATATTGGAAAGGAAAATAATTTATGTACTTATTCATTCCACCTGTATCTTTTTCTTGTCCTTTCATGGCCTTAGCTTCTAAAACATCTGGATCCACAATTCTCATCTTTGACATTGAGCCTCTATTGATGAGGATGCCAAAGATGCCTTGTCTACATCCAAAATGGAACTAGTTCTCTTAGCTTCTACTTTCTGCACTTTTGCTTGCTTCTTTGTGGATGGTGTTCGTGAAGCTTTCACCTTTTTTCGTTGTAGTGTGGCAATGATGGAGCTTTGAAGTTGATCTGCTGTGATATTTGGATTTGATTCTGCAAACTTCCATCCTCGAGAAAACATTGTCTCTTCTTTGTTTCTAGACGTGCGCTCCAATGCATATGCTCCTGGAGATAGTTGAAATTCTAGATTCATTGGAACTAGAATGTCAATGCATTCCACCTCTGGATGACTATCAACTACAGAGACAGATGCTTCCACAACTTGTCCAACATCTTCAAACAAGCTGTCATTCTCCTTTTTGGCAATAAATAGATGCACCTTATGAAATTGTGCACCCTCTATACCATGTATGTCCAAATACCATTTCCTAAGATCATTGCAAGTATAGTCAACTGAGACAGCAACCCTTGCAACCTATTTTTTTGGAGCCATCTTTCCTGAAACAAAAAAAACCAAATGTTATTTTAACATATACTTTTTTGTACTGGATTAAGTTTGTGTGAATACAAGTTCCACCACTTGTTCAAGCTAGATCTAAGCACGTATACATAGTGATCATTTAAGCTAGTAAACTAAGGGAAGGGAGAAGTAAGGTCCACCACTTTTCCAAGCTCAGCTCTAGACAACATGGAGAGATTCGAGGTCTACTAATTGTCTAATATAGGCTAACTATATTGAAACATAGAGAGAAGCAAATGTCCACCACTTGTCCAATCTAGGGTCCATTGAAACATGGAGAGAAGGATGCTCCACCATTTGTCCAAAATAGGCTCCATTGAAACATGAAGAGAAGCAAGATGCACCATGTCTTTGAGATGCTAGGCTCCATTGAAATACCTTAAACCCATGATATTTTGTATATGTGGGGTTTAAATTCAAGGTCCACCACTTGTCCAACCTATTATCCCTAGTAGCATGAGTGGTTTGGTCTCAAGATTCACCACTTTTCCACTCTATGTCATTATATTAAGAAGATCTGGGTGTTAAGGTCCACCACTTGTCCAACCTATAAGGCTATATCTTAAATGGTATTATTTACCACCACTTGGAATGCACATGATGGGTTTTACATAGGGGTATGGTTCCAAGGTCCACCACTTGTCCAAGCTAACTCTATTGAAACATAGAGAGAATCAAAGGTCCACCACTTGTCCAAGCTAGGCTCCATTGAAAATGCGAGGAATGGATCAGATCTAGTTTGACGCGTGGAACAAAGAAAATGGCTTTTCCAGATGGAGCAATAAAATACATGCAATGGGCAATTCACCTTCAAAAGGAGAAAAATGAGCCTAGAGATTTGCCATGGTCAATCTATGTGGTGAGCCTACAAATGGGAAGGCAATCTCTACTTGATGCGCCACTTCAATAATAAAGTGCCTATTGGCTTATGTGTTTTAGATATGACAAAAAACGTTGGAGGCAATTTGAAGTGGAGTGAGGAGACATTTAACAATGCTTTGGATGGGATCTTGGCTATTGCTGGAGGGACAACAGATCCTGGATTTGTCTTTCTTGCATTTGTGGATTTCACTAACTTCACAAAATTGCAATGTGCCTTTCACGCCATGGGAGATAATCTGAGCTACCATTGTTGTGGTGCATTGCATCACTTTCCATCAGCTCCTTGCAAAGGAGAAATTCAATTCCTAACAGTTATTGCCTTCTTGGGACAAGGCAATGCATTTGAAGACCTGAGAAGAAGATCAAAGGAACATCCCATGCCAATTGATTGTTCTCTTCTTCAAGTAGCAGATAACGATATGTCAGATTTGCAATATTTGGAGGCCAAAAAAAGAGCTTTGGTCAAGCACTACATTCGTACATATTGTTTTGAAGACCGCAAGCTTGTTGATGTTTTTGGTGATGGCTCCTTGGTTGCACAAGAAGGAATACAACAGAAAAAAGAAGTTATCTGCTTAATTGATAGTGTGGAGGAGGCAAAAAGCATGGAGACCATGCTGCTAGACTTTGTTAAGTCTCATGAAGATATAGAAAAATGGGCTGGACTTCAACAATCCACTTCGCAATCAGGCGACATTGTGCCTGTTACAGAGGAGTGCTCTCCAAAAAGAGAAGAAGAAGAACAACAACACCATCCTCTGTCAATGGAGGACTTTTTGGAAATGGAGACACGTATGTTTTGAGTTTCTTGTGCATGTTAGTGTTTCTTGTTACTGATTTGATACTCTTAATGTTAGATTTTGCTTTATATAGTATTGATTGAGTTTGTATTTTTTATCTCAAGCATTCAAGGTTTGAATGTAAATAGTAACTTACTTGAGTTTTTGAATGGTGGATTTGTAGACTAAAACTATAACATTTAATACTCACAAAGACTTAATTACTTAAGAGCTTGAACTCAATAAGTTTTGGACCTTTTATCAATACCCCCTTGATATGATACATTAGATCGTAGCATGGTTAAATGGTGATGCTTCATAAATTGAACCTAGCTTAGAAAGGTGTTGGAGCCTAAATTTAAACTAACCTTGCTAGAAGGGAGCTTATGTTTGGACTTTGAGAACTAGCATAAGTAATCAATTAGAGAATAGATTATACATGTGGTGGTGGCCGGCCTTAGAGACCAAAATCTTAATGAGCTTGGAAAGGTATTTGAGTACTGCAATTTACTTAGTTTTAGTACTCATTAAATGCATAGCTTGACAAAACGTGGACCTTACATGGATCCTAATTTCAAGAGGTGTGGTAGACCTTCAAAACAAGCTCATATAGCTTGGACATGTGGTAGACCTTGCATGAAGACTAGTTTAGACAAGAGTGGTACACCTTGTAACCAACACCCATTTGTTATATTAGCTTGGACAAGTGGTGGACCTTGCTTTTATGTTTCAATGGAGCATATTTTGGACAGGTGGTAGACCTTGTTTCTCTCCATGCTTCAATGGAGAGAAACTTTAGCTTGGACAAGTGGTGGACCTTGTTTTTATGTTTTAAAGGAGAATATTTCGGACAAGTGGTAGACATAGTTTCTCTCCATGGTTCAATGGAACCCACCTTAGACAAGTGAAGTACCTTGAAACCAAACCCCCATAATACAACCTACTAAATAGGTTGGAAAATTGGTGGGATATGAAACCATCCATGAAAGAGCATAGTATAGGTGAAAACGTACTGGTCCTTATATCAATTACCCATGCATAGCTTGGACAAGTGGTGGACCTTGATTCTCTCTATGTTTCAATGGATCATATCTTGGACTAGAGATATATCTTACTTAGTTCCATGCTTCAATGGATTGTAGCTTGCATAAGGAGTGGAACTTAAAACAAAACTCCACAGCATAGCATATATTAACAATTCATGGGTTTTATAGAGATTGTCTTGCCTATTTTGGAGAGTTGGTACACCTTTATTCTCCATTCTTCAATGGATCTGAAGTTGGACAAGCAGAGCTGGAGAAGTGGTAAACCTTAAAATGAAACCTCCCATGCTACAACCCATCATAGATCGTATATGTAGTGGACCTTGAAACTCTTTTATGTCCCTAGCTTAGAGAAGCATTGCACTCTTGATTATCTCCATACATGAAGGCAAGGTTGGACAAGTGGTGGACCTTCAAACCAGATTCTCTATGCAATAATAGGCAAGTGGTGGAGCTTGTTTTCTCCATGTTCCAATGGAGCCTAGCTTAGACAAACAATGGAGCTTGCTTCTCTCCATGTTTCAATGGATCCTATCTTAGAAAAGTCGTGGAGCTTTGCTTCTCTCCATGTTCCAATGGACCATAGCTTAGACAAGTGGTAGACCTTGAAAAACACCCCCCGTATACAACATATTATGGGGTTTTCATGTTTCAATGGCTCCTAGCTTGGACAAATGGTAGAGCTTGCTTCTCTTTATGTTTCAATGGATCCAATCTTAGCCAAGGGGTGGACCTTGAAACAAGAATCCCCCCCCCCCCCCATGTACAACGTATTATGGGTTTTGAAAGCACTAGGAGAAAATAATAGCTTTGATAAGTGGTGGACCTTGCTTCTCTCCATGCTTCAATGGAGCTGAGGTTGGACACATGTTGGAGAGAAGATGGTTGCCCATGAAATAAGACCATGCATGCTATAATCAATCATATGTTGTACACATGGTGGACCTTGCAATTGTTTTATATGCCTAACTTGGACAAGTGGAGGACCCTTGATTACCTCCAGATATCAACAACAAGCCAAGTTTGGACAAGTGTAGTACCACCAAACCAGAATCTATATGCTACAATAGAGTATAGGTAGGACACGCGATGAACCTTGATATCAAACCATCCATGCTACTAGAGATGATAGGTTTCACATGTGGTGGAACCTTGTATCAATGTTCTATGTATAGTTTTTGACTAGTGATAGACCTTGAAACTAATCCCTCTAGGCTACAAGAAAAAAGAGATGGATGAGGAGGCTAGACTACTTTTGTTGCATGAATGCATCCCATGTTACCACATATACTATAGGGTTCTTGGATAAGTGTTGGATCTTGTGTCAATGCTCCATGTCTAGCTTGGACAAGTGGTGGACCTTGGTTCTCTCTATGCTTCAAATGGGCAATAGATTGGAGACACAGTGGCCTTTTTTTTCCAATGATTTTATTTTTTGGAAACCTTGGAGGCACCATGTAAGAGTCACTCTAAGTCTTCCATACAATGGACCTATTGGACTATAAAATAATGATATCTTTCTTTGATATTGTCATTATTTTATGCATAATATTTTCTTCTTTTTGCAGACACAAAGGAGTTAAGTGATATAAAAACTAGATGTATTTCACACTATGATTGGCATGAAGATCCTTTTGGGACACCAACTTTTCCTATTCCCAAAGATGTAATTTTCCATATTAACGGTGTGGATTTTGAAGTGCGACTTTCATGTATTGAAGGAGCTGGTTATGGGCTATTTGTGCATACTACCCTGGAAAGTGGTTTGACTATTCTAAACTATGGAGGGCATAAGTATAGATTTCAAGACTCGAAAAAGATATGCAAAATATTTCCAAGAGCTTATAAATATTCTCTTCTAGAGGATCCAAACATAGAAGAAGAGGAAGATCAATCATACATTATTGGTTGTGTAGAAGAAGGAAACGTGTCGGGCTATATAAATAGTTCTCACAGTACAAATGTCTGTCCCAACGTACGCTATACATTTGATCCAAATTTTCCACCTTGGCATAAATGCACCTCTTCACACATCAAGTCAGAAGAATATGGCCATGTATGCATTGAGACTATTTGTCAAGTTGAAGCAGGAGAAGAGTTGTTTGCTGACTATAACTTTACTTGACATTGTAAAGTATTGTACATGGATGGAAATCTCAAGTACATGCATCATTTTCATTTTTCATGGATGAAATCTCAAGTGAATATAACATTTGATTATTGTTTAGTTTATGCTCAACAAGAATCTAGAGTGCTCTTATGCTTTGTGTGTTGTCTAACATATTTGACTACCTTGGCCATAGAATCTTGATTCTACTCTAGATTTGTGATAAATCTTACCAAAATTTAATCAATGTCTAGGTTGGACAAGTGGTGGGGCTTCAAACATTACTGTCTTAAACAAGTGGAGTTATCTTACTTGAATAAGTGGTGGCCTTTGAATCCAAATCTAAGCCAAATCTCTAATTATTTTCTTGTAGTCTAGGTTGGACATTTGGTGGACCTTGTATCCATGTTTCCTCAACAAGGGTGGCTTTTAGTTTTCACTTTAAGTACTCATCTTTAATAAAGTGTAGGATGGAAAATGTTGAGTTAGTAGATTGTATTTTAGACAAGTGGTGTTTGGTGTACGAATGCTGAAAATGGTTGCAAGGATTCTAACAACGACTTTACCTTAAATAAATTTCTTACTAGGAGTTCTACATATAAATATGGTGAATAAAATTCTAGTGGTTTTGAGATACCATTTGTGTGTGTGTTTTCTTAGATTCACAAACTGGGATGGATAATGCTCCTATGGTTCAGTCAACAACTATAGAATCCATAGATTCTATGGTTTCTAAAGTGCCCAAGATGGATGATATTTCTATACTAGAGTCTAGTGTTGTGCAACTTGAGCAAGCTTCCAATAATGAGAACCAAGAAATCGATGCTTCAAAAATGCAACATACATCAAAAGAGACTGAAAAGTCCACTCACGAGCTATTGCCAATTGGTACTACGTCATGTAGCGTAGATGTTGAGAAATCCATGCTTACAATTATATTGGATTTAAATGGTCTATTGTTGAAACGTTCCCCTCAACCATCCTCACACCACAACTCAGTGCAAATGGATTCAAAAAGATATATTATACTCAGGCCAGGTTGCATCCAATTCTTGAAGACTATTTTACAAAGGTTTAATGTTGCAATTTGGTCGACAGCTACTAGGAATAATGTGTATCAAATCCTTGCAGCACTAAACAACTTAGCTGAGGATACATTGCCTTTCTTTGCAATTTGGTCGCAAGATGTTTGCTACACCGCTCAAACTCAAAAATTGTTTAGACCCGACAATCCAAACGTTGAGGCAATGTTCAAGCCTCTAGCCAAAATTGCCATGGGGTTTGAATGTGATCCACAAAGAACAGTGCTTATTGATGACTCTCCTTACAAGGGATGTATTTCACCAGCAAACAATTGCATTTTTCCACCACAATTTGATGCTGAGAAGATGGTTGACAATATGCTCTTGGAGGAGCTACTGCCATACTTGATTCAGCTTGATGAGAGAAGGGATGTGCGTGATTTAATTGCTTCTAATCGTTATGGACAACCTATAGTGACAAATGATAGTGAATACAAACAAATCATGGAGTATTGGAAGCAGAAAAATGATGTTTGGTCAGCTAAGGTGTTCTTTACAAGAAGAATACCACCTGCAAAAGGTGACAGAGATGAAACTATCATTGAAGATGCAAGTGACACAAGCCACCGCAATGAAATGAGAAGAGCCCAAATACAAGAGATCTTGGCAAAGGAGCGTACACCCATTGAAAGCATGAAGGCGTCACAATTGACCACTTTAGCTAGGCAATTGGGTTGTAACACAAAAGGAGTTTTGAAGGCAACCACAGCAAAGGCTTATATAAATAAGGTGAAAGCTGAGAACAATCTTCTAAGGCTGGATAGAAAGCAACCCTAAGGTACTAGTGACATGTCATATATTCTTGATACACATGCTTGAACACTCATGTGCATGGTATCTAACAAATCTTTCTTTTTATTCCTTCTTGCAGGATCTTACAAAGGATACTACTAGATGGAGCTCAATCAATAGAGATTTTGATATTTTTGCTCAAAATAATGAAGCAGTCACCTACATTTTTTGTTTATCAATTTCTTGAGAGACTTTATTTTAGTTTGTAATCATCAAATGAAATGAAAAGTATCCTTCTTATTAAGATTGTTGATCTTTTTCTTGTTCAAACCTTTCAATTGTGATTTATAGTTTTGTTAGCATGAGATTGTGCTTTTTTAGTTTGAAAAAAACTGTCAAAGATCCAAGTCTTTTTGGCTTTACTTAAGTTATTAATTGTGAAAGATCCAAGTCTTTTTGCTTTACTTAAGTTATTGATTGCCTATGTAATAGTCCTTAAAACAATATCGGATGGCTTTCTTGCTCCCATGTCTCACATTGGTCTTTAGGTAAGACAAGTGGTGACCTTGAAAGTATGGTCTCATATCTCGATCAAGTGAAGAGACATGAAGCTTAAATATCACTACTATGTATCTAGTGTTAAACTCCATCGAGACAAAGACTAGATAGCCAAATTGCAGTCGAGTTTAAGTGAAAAATCCATTTGAGCTAAGGTAAAACTTATAGTGCCTCATTTTTCTAGGATTCTACCCCATCAAGGAAGTTATAATCTAGCACAAACCAATTAAGACTCTTTTGGAGCCTAGATAGGACAATTCGTGGAACTTATGAAACTTATTATTGAGTTAGAGTCTAGTTTAGATAAGCAAAAGATCTTCAAACCAGCACTTGACTTTCTTACTATTCAATATTCAAAGTCCCTTGAGGCTAACAAATTACATACCCACTTGTAACCTAACTAATGAGTAATTATATAGATCTAAGCAAGTATATATAATGAGTCTTCAAACTAATAATCCAAGGGAAGAGAGTAGCAAGGTCCACTACTTGTCCAAGCTCAGCTCTAGACAACATAGAAAGATGCTAGTTCTACTAATTGTCTAATTATAGGCATGGAGAAATGATAGAAGGTTGACCACTTGTCCAACCTATCATCTCTAGTAAGATGGGAGGTTTGGCCTTAAGATTCACCATGTAACCAACCTATACATCATTGTATTATGAAGAGTAAAAAAGCAAAGCTCCACCACTTGTCCAAGCTAGTTCTAAAATCCACATGGAGATAAGCAAGCTCCACCATTTGTCGAATCTCTCTTCCATTAAAACATGAAAAAACTCATCTATGTTGTACAGGGGGACTTTTTTCCAAGGTCCACCACTTGTCCAAGCTAGGATCCCTAGTAGCACGAGTGGTTTGGTCTCAAGATACACCACTTGTACACTCTATGTCATTATATTAAGAAGAACTATGTATTAAGGTCCACCACTTGTCCAACCTATAAGGTTATATCTTAAATGGTATCCTTTCTCACCACTTGAAATGCCCATGATATGTTTTACACGGGGGTTTCATTCCAAGGTCCACCACTTGTCCAAGCTAACTCTATTCAAACATAGAGAGAAGCAAAGGTCCACCACTTGTCCAAGCTAACTCTATTCAAACATAGAGAGAAGCAAAGGTTCACCACTTGTCAAAGCTAGGCTCCGTTGAAGTATGGAGAGAAGTAACCTCCATCATTTTTCCAAGATAGGTGCCATTCAAACATGGAAAGAATCAAGATCTACCATGTCTCCGAGATTCTAGGCTCCATTGAAACACCCTAAAACCATGATATTTTGTACATGGGGTGTTTACATTCAAGGTCTACCACTTCTCTAACGTATTATACCTAGTAGCATGAGTGATTTGGTCTTAAGATTCACCACTTATCCACTCTATGTCATTATATTAAGAATAACGGGGTGTTAAGGTCCACCACTTGTCCAACCTATAAGGGTATATCTTAAATGGTATCCTTCACCACTTGTCAAGGTCCATCACCACTTTTCCAACCTATAAGGTTATATCTTGAATGATATTTTTCCTCATCACTAGTAATGTCCATGCTATGTTTTACAAAGGGGTTTTGTTCCAAGACCCACCACTTGTCCAAGCTAACTCCATTAAAACATAGAGAGAAGCAAAGTTCCACCACTTGTCCAAGATAGGCTCCATTGAAACATGGAGAGAGGGATGATCCACCATTTCTCCAAGATAGGTTCCATTGAAACATTGAGAGAAGCAATCTCCACCATGTCTCCAAGCTAGGCTCCATTGAAATACCCTAAACCCATAATTTTGTACATGAGGGGTTTACATTCAAGGTCCACCACTTGTCCAACCTATTATCCCTAGTAGCAAGAGTGGTTTGGTCTCAAGATTCACCACTTGTACACTCTATGTCATTATATTAAGAAGAAATATGTGTTAAAGTCCACCACTTGTCCAGCCTATAAGGTTATATTTTAAATAGTATCCTTTCTCACCACTTGAAATGCCCATGATATGTTTTACATGGGGGTTTCATTCCAAGGTCCACCACTTGTCCAAGCTAACTCTATTAAAACATATAGAGAAAGAAAGGTCCACCACTTGTCCAAGCTAGGATCATTGAAACATAGAGAGAAGGAACCTCCACTGTTTCTCCTAGATAGGCTCCATTGAAACATGGAGAGAAATAAGCTCCACCATGTCTCCAAGTTGCTAGGCTCCATTGAAATACCCAATACCCATAATTTTTTGTACATGGGGGGTTTACATTCAAGGTTCACCACTTGTCCAACCTATTATCCCTAGTAGGTTTGGTCTCATGATTCACCACTTGTCCACTCTATGTCATTATATTAAGAGGAATTAGGTGTTAAGGTCCACCACTTGTCCAACCTATAATGTTATAGCTTGAATGGTATTTTTTCTCACCACTTGTAATGCCCATGACATGATTTACATGGGGGTTTTGTTCCAAGGTACACCACTTGTCCAAGATAAATCTATTGAAACATAGAGAGAAACAAAGGTCCACCACTTTTCCAAGCTAAGCTGCATTGAAACATGGACCTTAATACCAAATTATTTCTAGTAGCATGAGTGATATTTTGTACATGGGGCGTTTACATTCAAGGTCCACCACTTGTCCAACCTATTTCCCTAGTAGGTTTGGTCCCAATTTCACCACTTATCCACTCTATGTCATTATATTAAGAATAATTGGGTGTTAAGGTCCACCACTTGTCCAACCTATAAGGTTATATATTGAATGGTATTTTTTCTCACAACTTGTAATGCCCATGATATGTTTTACATAGGGTTTTTGTTCCAAGGTCCACCACTTTTCCAAGATAACTCTATTCAAACATAGAGAGAAACAAAGGTCCACCACTTGTCCAAGCTAGGCTCCATTGAAACATGGAGAGAATGATGCTGCACCATTTATCCAAGATAGGCTGCATTGAAACATGCAGAGAAGCAAGCTTTACCATGTTTCCAAGCTAGGCTCCATTGAAACACTCTAGGGGGTTTTATTTCAAGGCCCACCACTTGTTTAACCTATTATCCCTAGTATCATGAGTGGTTTGGTTTCAAGATTCACCACTTGTACACTCTATGTCATAATATTGTGTTAAGGTCCACCACTTGTCCAACCTATAAGGTTATATCTTAAATGGTATCCTTTCTCGCCACTTGAAATGCCCATGAGATGTTTTACACGGGGGTTTCATTCCAAGGTCCACCACTTGTCCAAGCTAACTCTATTCAAACATAGAGAGAAGCAAAGGTCCACCACTTGTCCAAGCTAACTCTATTCAAACATAGAGAGAAGCAAAGGTCCACGACTTGTCCAAGCTAGGCTCCATTGAAACATGGAGAGAAGGAACCTCCACCATTTCTCCTAGATAGGCTCCATTAAAACATGGAGAGAAGTAAGTTCCACCATGTCTCCAAGATGCTAGGCTCCATTGAAATACGCAAAACCCATGATATTTTGTACATGGGTGATTTACGTTCAAAGTCAACCATTTCTCCAACCTATTATCCCTAGTAGGTTTGGTCTCACAATTCACCACTTTTCCACTATATGTCATTATAATAAGAGGAATTGGGTGCTAAGGTCCACCACTTGTCCAGCGTATAAGGTTATACCTTGAATGGTATTTTTTCTCACCACTTGTAATGCACATGACATGCTTTACATGGGGGTTTTGTTCCAAGGTTCACCACTTGTCCAAGCAAATTCTATTGAAACATAGAGAGAAACAAAGGTCCACCACTTTTCCAAGCTAGGCTCCATTGAAACATGGACCTTAATACCAAATTATTCCTAGTAGCATGAGTAATATTTTGTACATGGGGGGTTTGCATTCAAGGTCCACCACTTGTCCAACGTACTTTTCCTAGTAGGTTTGGTCACAAGATTCACCACTTGTTCACTCTATGTCATTATATTAATAATAATTGGGTGTTAAGGTCCACCACTTTTCCAACCTATAAGGTTATATATTGAATGGTATGTTTTCTCACCACTTGTAATGTCCATGATATGTTTTACATGGGGATTTTGTTCCAAGGTCCACCACTTGTCCAAGCTAAATCTGTTCAAACATAGAGAGAAACAAACGTGCACCACTTGTCCAAGGTAGGATCCATTGAAACATGGAGAGAATGATGCTCCACCATTTATCCAAGATAGACTCCATTGAAACATGGAGAGAAGTAAGCTCCACCATGTTTCCAAGATGCTAGAGTCCGTTGAAATACCCAAAACCCCTGATACTTTGTACATGGGGGGGTTTACATTCAAGGTCCACCACTTGTCCAACCTATTATCCCTAGTAGCATGAGTGGCTTGGTCTCAGGATTCACCACTTGTCCACTCTATATCATTATATTAAGAAAAATTGGGTTTCCATATCTAAATGGATCTTTGCTTGGATAAGTGGTAGACCTTGAGACCTAAATACCCATTCTACACTAGAGCATTGGTTAAGCCTTATACACTTCAAGCATACCTTTAACAACAAGTAGTAGTTATTAGTTGACTTAAGTCTAGTTGAACTCCATGGTATTGAGACTAAGAGAGAGTGTAGCATAAAAAAGAGTCAGGATTTTAATTTGACTTTCTTTCTATTAATGAGTAGATCTTAGATGGATTTTGGTATCTAATAAAACCTTAGGTAGACAATGTAAAACTCATGTCTATTGTTGTGTTTGCATTAAGTGTTCTTGTTCTTTAATTTCAGAACCATTACAGAAAAATGGATTGGCTATATGCTGGCATAAATTGAAGAAAACTATTGAATTACCCATCCAACCTCCTCCAAGACCTTGTTCAAGGAATGAATCACCTCCTTATCACCTACCACTTGCTTTCAAGGACATCAAAAGAGTACTTATCTTGGATCTAGAGGGGTTACTTCTCAAGACAGTTGAAATGAAACATGGAGATTCTATGCCATCTTGGGCTCAACACATGCGACTTGTGGAGGACAAAGATGAAGTTTATCATGTGGTGCGACCAAACGCACAAAGTTTTTTGGATTTTTGTGCTGAATACTTTGAGCTATGGATATGGAGTTGCTATAACTTAACAAGGGTGCAACGCATCACACAAAAGTGTTTTCCTGAGCAGTATACCAAGTTCAAGGTGTTTATGAGTAACAAAAATTGCCAAAATCCAAATATCATGTTAGGATTTACAAGGGTTTATCACAAAAATCTGAGTGATATTTGGAAGATATTTGAGGATTTGGATGCAAACAATACCTTAATTTTTGATGACACTCCATATAGGGTGATGTGGAACATGCCACGGACATATCTTATATTTCCAAAGATGTGGAGGCAAACTTCCGAGCAACTTCAAAACTTCTTGCAGAGAACCATAATTCCATGGTTGGTAGGATGGTTGTATGCAAGAGATAAGAGAGTCTATACATACAACACAATTGTAAATCAGTATAGTGATTCTGAGACAAATTATGTCCTTGGTGTGTACTTGTCAACACGAAAGCATTGAATAAATATGGCTATAAGATGCTTTTTTTATTCTAGTGTGTATCTTTCAACATTTGTATAATTTGATATAGTCTTTTTTTTTTTTTTTAAGGTGTGTCAATTTTATGAACACTTGAATGGAGTGCACCCTACTCTAAGGGGACTTCGATGTACTATTGGAGTGCATCCTATTGTAAGGGGACTCTGATGTATTGCTAGAGTGCACCCAAATTTTTGGGGACTCATTTTTTATTTGATTGGGGCCTATGTTGGGTCATATAGTAAAAGAAATTCATTTTTTGTCAATTCATATCGAGGTTGCATTTATTTGGAACTATGAAAGAATTGATGTTTGATGTCAAAATAAAACTTGTAAGTGTGGATCAGAGAATTCATGGACTTTAAATATGTGAGAGGGATCTTTTTCTTGGGCACAAATGTTTGCTTCAAGAATTTTGTCATTACATACTTTATGTGAAAGAGTTTTAGAACCTAAAAGACTTTGAAAACAAAACTATGGAATCTAAGTGCATGTATTCTTGAATGGCTTGAAAGTTGATGTATACATGCATGTCGCCTTGATGAAGATTTAGATCTGACAAGATGGAAAGATATAATTCTTGGACGTTACCTTTGTCAATTTGGTAATAACATATTTAAGTTTCTTTTAATATGGGTGGAAAATATATTATTATGTGCATTTGGAACCTAATTGCTTGACCTTCAAACCAAGATTCCTATGTTATTTTTTCATATACTTTTTTGTACTGAATTAAGATTGTGGATGCAAGGTCCACCACTTGTTCAAGCTAGATCTAAGAAAGTATATATACTGAGTCTTCAAACTAGTAAACCAAGGGAAGAGAGAAGCAGGGTCCATCACTTGTCCAAGCTCATCTCTAGACAACATAGAGAGATGTTATGTCTACTAATTGTCCAATATAGTCATGGAGAAATGATAGAAGGTTGATCCACTTGTCCAACCTATCATCTCTAGTAAAATGGGAGGTTTGGCCTTAAGATTCACCATGTAACCAACATATACTTCATTGTATTATGAAGAGTAGAAAAGAAAAGCTCAACCACTTGTCTAAGGTAGTTCCAAAATCAACATGGAGAGAAGAAAGCTTCACCATTTGTCCAAGATAGGTTCCATTAAAACATGGAAAACCTCATATATGTTGTTCATGGAAGCTTTTTTCCAAGGTCCACCACTTGTCCAAGCTAGGATCCATTAAAACATGGATAGAAACAAGGCTCCACAACTCGTCCAACCTTTATAGCTGCGAAGTGTACCGGTTGTCTAAACTAGGCATGGGAAAATAATAGAAGGTCCACCACTTATCCAATATATTATCTCTAATAGCATGGGAGGTTTGGTCTCAAGATTTAGGAATTGGCTGACCTGTATTTCATTGTATTATGATGAATTTGGTTTTAAAGTCAACTACTTATCCAAGCTATAAGTTGATATCTTGAATGGTATTCCTTCCCATCACTTAGAAAACCAATGATATGTTGTACATGGGAGGGTTTGTTACAAGGTCCACCACTTGTCCAAGCTAGTTTCATTGAAACATGGATGAAGACAAGCTCCACCATTTGTTAAAGCTAGACTCCATTGAAATCTAGAAAATCCATTCTATGTTGTACATGGGGTTTTTGTTTTAAGGTCCAACACTTGTCCAAGCTAAGATCCATTGAAACATGGAGTAGAGAAACACTCCACCACTTGTCCAAGCTAGGCAACATTGATAGTAGTTGGTTTATTTTGAAGATCCACCACATGTCTAAGCTAACTCTATTGAAACATAGAGAGAAGCAAAGGTCCACCAACTGTTCAAGCTAGGCTCCATTGAAACATGGACAGAAGCAAGCTCCACCATTTCTCCAAGATAGACTCCATTGAAACATGGAGAGAATCAAAGGTCCACCATTTCTCCAAGCCAAGATCTAGTTGTCCAACTTATAAGGTTATATCTTAAATGGTAATCTTTCTACTAACTTGGAATACCCATGATATGTTTTACATGGGGGTTTTGTTCCAAGATCACCACTTGTCCAAGCTAACTCTATTGAAACATAGAGAGAAGCAAAGGTCCACCACTTGTCCAAGCTAGTCTCCATTGAAACAAGGAGAGAAGCAAGCTCCATCATTTCTCCAAGATAGGCTAGCATGGATAAGTGCACCTTGAAACCAACCTTCCTATGAGGCAATAGATCATATGCTACATATTTTATGTATGCCCCATGCCTCAAATTAAGAAGTTATAGATTAGAAGTGGACCTTGCTTAAATGTCACATGCAATAAATTAAGGAAAAATAGCCAAGTGGATTGTATTCCTCAATGGATCCTTGCTTTCACAAGTTGTGAACCTTGAGTCACTTTTACATTAACTTGGACAAGTGGTGGACCTAGAGACCAAGCTCTCCATGTTGAGATAAGTTGTAGGTAGGACAGTAGAACATAGACAACGATAATCGATGCAATATACTCCTCTCCTAATAATCCAATTGATTGAAACCATGATATTTTAGTTGTTTTCATTGTGTATTGTATGTGCATAAAGTAGAATGAGACCTTAAGAAAACTCAAATTTTTGACAAAATCTCTATATTTTATACATGATATATTGAAAGTTGTCCAACCTGGGAATTGGGATTTTCCCACTTTACCTAATATGGTCTTTTTTGCCACTCGCAGCAAAACCATAAGAAGTTGTTTCATTGCTACTACCACCATTTCTTTGAGAAGCAATAAAAGCCTGTTCAATTGCACGCTGTCTAGTCCTTCTTTTTTGGAAAGTGACTCTTGCAACAACAATGTTCACAATGCATCGAACTTGAAAACTTCAGGATTTCCTTGGGTCATAAGTCTGCAAGTACTAGCAAAAGCTTGGTAAAAATATGGCAAGGCATCAAGAATAGTCTAGATTTCTACACACGGGAACTATCTGAAATGACTCCACCTACAAAAATAAGTTGGTCATTGGTATCCTTGAGACCAGTGTATATATCATCTTCCTCATGCATAATGTTTGATTCCAGCTCTTTATGCAACAAAGCAATTTTTTCCTCATTGCGGCTTGTATAAAGACCAGCCACAATATCCAAACCTTGTTTTGTAGATTTTGCTGAACAAATGTGAGGATTAATGGTGCTCTTTACAAAAAACACAATCAACACATGAGACTGTGCATCCTTTACATCCCAACAAGCTTGTTTTGTAGGAGGCAAAACAACTCTAATAGCATTCTTGCAGCAAGACCTGCAACATCCCCAATATTGACTACATCCTTAGAACCAAGACGTACATCAATTCTCTCCATAACATTTCAGATGCCCTTGACAAAAGAACATGTTGCATCATGTAAGTCCACGTAGGGTAATTGTCCCCATCCAACCTGTCCTCAGCAGCAAACATCTTCAACACATCTATGTTGTTGTTAGCCATGGAAAATGTATGCATCTGATGTGAAAACTGCCCAAAATGAGGAGAAACTAAGTGAGCCTAGCATGTTCTATATAGCACAACCCACAATAGACTATATAGGACCTGTTATGTAGAAAATAGCACTGACAATTTTTTTTCACTAAGTGACAAAATTGCATGTGCAGACCTGCTTGTAGTGGAAACTGCGGCCAAAATGAGCCCGAATCAAAAAATTTGTCGACCTATAAACGCTCTCCAAAGCTCATTGAAACCCAACAAAGCGAGAAGGGGTGTGTTCGAGCTGCTGGCGACTAAGCCCAAGAAGACGCAACTTGCTCTGATACCAATTGTTGGAATTAGGGTTGCAAGAAAACACACAGCTTGGAGAAGACAAAGGAAGCTTAAGGCACACAATAGAGAGTGTATTACTTAGTGTGCAATGGAAAGATAGATAGCCCTAGAGTGATGGGCGTATATACAGTGCATGGGGGAAAATACCTCCTAAAGAGAGAAAAAATGCCTCGGCAGTCCTAGTGTGTTCACACACATCACTACCACATGTATATGGTAACACAAATTATGACTTGAAATTTTTGGACATCTCTCACCAAGTGTCTCTTCTCAAACTGATAACCATGGAGGTCTAGTGTGATTGCTATGTCTTGGGACTACCATTGACGGGATCAAAGCGAACCCCGAACCTCGACGGCCTCTAAAACACTGGGGACCGAATGGCGCGGCTCGAGCCTGTCATGATAAAGCAAACAGGGGGCACCACCTAGCTTCAGCGGCTAGGACGCAAACAACACACCACCATAACAAAGTTTTCATCCAAGAGAGATGGATGCTTGGGAGTAATGATGAAGAGGAAAAGGAAAGAGATCAAGTGAGAGAGAGACAGAGAGAGAGAGAGAGAGAGAGAGTGAGGGAGGGGGTATAGTGGCTTAGTACTTAGGCACCACAAAAGGATGGCGAATCCGCACACCCTTCACACATACACAAGCTCACTCCAAAACACAAGACTAGGTGGCGATTCTGCACACCTATCATGGGCAAAACATTGCAAGAAAACATACTCACAAAACCTCAAGCTTTATTTAAATAATAATGCGATGAAATGGGGAGCATAGGGTAGGGGAATGAGAAGGGAGAGAGTGGTAGAGCACATGGCGGATAGGTGGGAGTTGATGGCGAAGACTCTCACGAGGATTATGGCTATCATCCTTCATTTAGTTTCCCTTCATCTTCCGTAGCCAAGGGTGTAGAGGTCATGCTCAAGACAAGCATGGTGATTGCGGTGATGGTGATGGTGTGGGTGTGTGTGTGTGCACTAGGCACACACAGTGCATAGTGTGTTCTTTGGTGATGTTGTGTGTCTTTAGTGTGATGGTGACCCCTCTTTATATAGGGGAGGAGGGGGGGAGGAATTCTAGAATTTAGAAATGAAGAAATCATTATCTACATAGGCCATGTGACTGTGGGCCCCACTTGTCTGGCTGTGTGTATATGTGCCAGAACAGCAGTCTCATGAGAGAGAGACTAAGAGAGAGAGATGGGTTGATGAAAAAAAGTGAGAGGTGACATGGAGAATAAAGTAATTACAAGAGGGGAGAGAGGGGAGTGTGTTCAGAGGTGAATCTGTGTGCAGATGTGTGTGAACACAAGAAAAATCAGGTAATCACCGGGTGGGGATGGGTTTGTGGGCACCTTTTTCAGTGAAACTGAGTGTGTGTGAGTGTGGGGGAGGTTATTTAGCTACAAGACAAGAGACATGGCGCCCTTTAGAGAGAGGGGGGGATATTTGGGTCATGGGATATGATAGGAGAGAGAAAGGGGGGGTGGGGTATACTATTTTGGAAGATAGCATAAGTTGCATGTGAGTTAGGGTGCATTATTGGTGAGTTATAATGCATTATTGGTGAGTGGTGGGGTAGCTTGAGGGGAGAGAGAAAGGAGAAAGGACAAGGGGAAGAGAGAGGGGGTTGACCTTTTGAGTGGAGGAGAGGAAAAGGGACACACGGCGGGGCAACAGTGAAGAAAAAGGAGGCAAGGTGGGGATGGGCTGCCCCGCAGGCATGAGGTGGCCTATTTTACCTTTCTCATATATTTACATAATCATACTTTATTTTTTTCTTACTTTTTTCCAATGTCTTTTATCACTCCCTCCCTAAGAGGGGGTTTTCATGGGGTGGGGACGAGAGAAGAGGGGTATGGGAGCTTGGCTTGTGAAAAGCCCCCATCATTAGCCCTCCCGTTTTTGCTAGAGGCATTCATGCCTCTAGCTCATCTATTTCTTCTTCCGCTTAGCTATAGGATCCGATATCGAGTTGCCTTCTGAACTATCCATTCCATTTGGCCATTGGTGAGATTTCTGGGATATTCGTTAATCTGTAACAGGTCCGGGTGATATCTTGTTTCTTGGAATAGTGTCGGTTGATTAAAGGGGAATCCCATGGCTTCCAGAACTTTGTGCCAGTGTCCTCCTGGATCCCAAGTGAAAAAAAGGATCATTGTCTGCAGTGTCCGAACAATAAAATTTGCATGCCAAATTGGACCAAATTTGTAACCACCAGTAGCGAGAGGGGAAATGAGCATCTTGGCTCCTGCAAAGACGGAACCGAAAATTATGATTCCCAAGAGTGTACCAAGAATCCACCATATATGGCCGCCTTGTTGGTGTGGTGAGCTCAAGCTGTCTTCAGAGTCGTTCTTACTGCCATGACTAGAAAAAACTGCAAGCATATCATGCTTCTTTTGGGTGTGCTCAAACATGTCAGCTTCCTTTATTGATGCTAATAGCAAGCCACCTACCTTGCGGCTTAAATACAAGGGTAAACCACTTACCTTTCTCCAAAGAGAGGATGCACTCTTTGTAAAAAATTGTACCAAATTGGGAATGAGGTCTTCATTCTTTCATTCTATCAGTCTTTTGTCTATCCATGGCTCCTTTGCTCTTATCTCCATGCTGATCTTCTCTCTATATGTTATAGCGGCTAGCCATAGCCATAGGTCTGATGCATCCCATGCAAACACAATGTTGTGTTGTGGAGGAGTTTGGAACATCCTTAAAAGGTTGGCAACATATTGATCATCAAACTTACTATGAACATCCTCACATAAACTGGAGGCATTACCCATCTCCAAGTTTATAACACCCTTCAGTAGACTAGAGGCATTACCCATCTCCAAGTCTATAACACTACACAATAAAATCTTGCTCGGCTGCCAAGCCTCTGGAGAAATATTCAACTCCAAACCTTCAGTCATACTTACCTCTTCGTTATGGTCCTCATGTGAAACTGCCTTGATGCAAGATTCCTTTAGCTTACTACACTGTCCTGGGTCCATGCTGGTGCACAGGCTTCCATTTTCAAAGCCCTCCCCTTTGCTTGATATGTTGTCCATCTTCTGCAAAGCCTTGCTAACAGGCTGGTTTTCCTCTTCTCTTGTATCTTTCATGACCTTTGCATTCCTCTTACTCTGACGAGGCCTAATCAACACTTTACACCTTCTTATCCTTACTGCCCAATGATGTCGATTGATCGCTTTGGTGCCTATTTCATCCAAGGTTAAAGATGTACTCACATTTGTAACACAATTTTCTTGACTTACCTCCCCCACCTGGGTAGCATCTTTTGATTCTTTAACCTCTTGTTCCACTGCTTCAGTTCTTTGAATAGTCTTCTTACTTAATCCTTCTTTTGTTACACTCATCTTGACCTCTTCTGCAAGACCAATGATACTTGGTGTGCGGGTACCAATTGGTGGTGGGCGTAGGATGATTGTAAGTGGTGATTGTGGTGGTGGTTGCATTGGTGACTAGCGTCGAATTGGTGTGGCCAGCTGTGGTTGCACCGCTAGTGGTGTGATTTGAACAGGTGGGATTGGTTGCCTGAGTGGCAGAGGTCTTGCTCTTGGTGGAGATATCTGATTCTGTCTCCCCCCTCTATTGAAATTCTGCCTCCTCGGGTGTGGGCAGTAGTACATTTCATGGCCATCTTCCCCGTATTTGTAACGGTGGTACTCTGGGTTCTTCCTTCATTGTCCTCTTCCTTGTTCTAGGTTCCTGACAGGTGTATGCCCTTGCTACACCAGATGCACAGATAAACTCTCTAGTTGGGTGGTGATAGGACTCAGTAGGTCTTGCTCTTCTAATGCCTCCTGCGGTTGGACTCTATGATTGGCTGTTGCAGTCACTAGGGTTGGTTGTATCGAGCTTGTTTCCTCAGACTCGTTTACTCTTGCTTGCATGCGTAGCTTCTTGTCTTTAAGGCGGGCTACTTTGACTGCCAACTCATATGTTGCAGGAAACCTTCCCTTCACCTTCTCTCTAAGTGGCGACCATAGACCAGCAATGAAACGGTCCTTTTTAGGAAATTAGGCGCTCCTTCACCTTCCTCCAGCGAGGCAACCCATCTCTCCCATAAGTCCACAAATTTGGACTCGTAGGTGGCATACTCCAGCAGGCGTCCCTGCTTTAATTCTTTCAGTAACTGCCATAGCCTCTCCGAGGTTGTGCCTCCACCAAAACTCTTTACAAAAGTAGCCATTAACACATCCCATGCATTCTTGGTGGCCTGGGGCAATGCATTATACCAGGACTTGGCCCCTACTTTCATCAGTAGAGGAGAAATTCTAAGTCGTGAAGCATCGTCATCTTTGTTGGAGACGATACAAGCAATGTCGAAATCATCCAAAAAGTCGGTGGTGAGATCCTCTCCCTTCTTTCCACTGAACGTGGGGAAAGAAACACTTGCCATGGTAGTGACTCAGGAAATTACAAACCTCTTTTTTTTCTTTTTTTCTTTTTTACAAGGGTGGGTGGATAGGTTAAAACAAGATAAAGATAGAAACATTAAAGGAATGATGGTAATCTAATATGGGGAGAATGATAGGGTTCGGGGAATTGAGGATTTCTCCTAGTACCGCCGCACCGAATAGGTGTACGATCTTCTGTTGGTAGAAGACTTTCCTATCTACATAGATATTCACATGCATATGCTGCAAGAATCTGAACGGGAATGCCGTTGGCCCGTTTTCCATCATGCACAAAGGATGAAATACTTACTTATACTCTTATCGTGCCAGTGTTGATGAGTCGGCACATCCACAAGAGGTCGTCGCCTTTCATGGGCTCTACCTTTCCTTCGTTGCTTAGCACGTACGGGGTGATGGCGACGCGTCTGACCACTCCCAACCTCTTGGCTAACAACAATTGCAGGTAATTTCCGTAGTCGGCGTGTTGCATGAATTCTACTCCATTCAGTTGCAACTCGTCCCCAGCCCACTGGGTTTCTCCCGTGGTAGAGAGCTTCTTCAGGATAAGTTGTACAGGGAGAGGAGGAAGATTCTCCACTCTCTTTCCAAAACAGCGAGAGCAGTAGCTGAACCACTCTTCTCTAGGACATGGGAATCTTCTTACCACTTCTTCTTCCGGATTGTCGAAGTGGATTGGTAGCACTCGCATGCGTCGTGCAAATCGGTAGGCGACCTTTCGCCGCTTAGCTTCGGATGACTTCCTCTTTGGCAAACTGGGTACAACCCGGCTTTCTGAGCTTGAAGCACTTGCTTGGCTAGATGCTTCTCCCTTCGGGGTCATGTGTTTCTAGACTGGCTTATCTTCTCCTTGCCTTTGGCTTGAGCAGCCTCGTTAGGCCACTTTGGAGTTATAACTTTGACTGTAGTTTCTTTAGGGAAAAGAGGTCTCACCGTTTGCTTCCCTTCCTTGATGTGAATGACTTCTTTGCAATGAATGTCGATGTAGATGACTTCAGCCCTTTCACTGCCTTCGTTGCTGGCACTCATTGACAGTGTGCCTTGGTTGACAATAGTGATGGCACTTCACTGACCCCCCACCTGATGCTCTCAATTTATAGTTAGAACGAGTGACACGAGATGGAGAATTTACCTCTTGAATGTTGACGACACTGCAGCCTGGCAGTAGCACCTCAATAAATGCGCCTAGTGCCTCCTTCGTCTCTTCTTCTTCCGTCCTCCAGTTAAAAAATTCCTTCAACCATTCGTCCATGATTGATAGTGGGCGACACTTTCAGCATTGTAAACTGAAGGGTCTTAGAAAGCCCTCCTCAGTGGGGGCTCCAAATGACGGGAGCAAAGCGAACCCCGAACCCCGACGGCCTCTAAAACACCGGGGACCGAATGGCGTGCCTCGAGCCTGTCATGGTAAAGCAAACAGGGGGCACCACCTAGCTTCAGCGGCTAGGACGCAAATAACACACCACCATAACAAAGTTTTCATCCAAGAGAGATGGATGCTTGGGAGTAATGATGAAGAGGAAAGGGAATGAGATCCAGTGAGAGAGAGAGAGAGAGAGAGAGAGAGAGAGAGAGAGAGTGAGGGAGGGGGTATAGCGGCTTAGTATTTAGGCACCACAAAAGGATGGCAATTCCGCACACCTCACATGGGCAAAACATTGCAAGAAAACATACTCACAAAACCTCAAGCTTTATTTAGAGAATAAGGCGATGAAATGGGGAGCATAGGGTAGGGGAATCAGAAGGGAGAGAGTGGTAGAGCACATGGCGGATAGGTGGGAGTTGATGGAGAAGACTCTCACGAGGATTATGGCCATCATCCTTCATTTAGTTGCCCTTCATCTTCCGTAGCCAAGGGTGTAGAGGTCATGCTCAAGACAAGCATGGTGATTGCGGTGATGGTGATGGTGTGGGTGTGGGTGTGTGTGTGTGCACTAGGCACACACAGTGCATAGTGTGTTCTTTGGTGATGTTGTGTGTCTTTAGTGTGATGGTGACCCCTCTTTATATAGGGGAGGAGGGGGGGAGGAATTCTAGAATTTAGAAATGAAGAAATCATTATCTACATAGGTCATGTGACTGTGGGCCCCACTTGTCTGGCTGTGTGTATATGTGCCAGAACAGCAGTCTCATGAGAGAGAGACTAAGAGAGAGAGATGGGTTGATGAAAAAAAGTGAGAGGTGACATGGAGAATAAAGTAATTACAAGAGGGGAGAGAGGGGAGTGTGTTCAGAGGTGAATCTGTGTGCAGATGTGTGTGAACACAAGAAAAATCAGGTAACCACCGGGTGGGGATGGGTCTGTGGGCACCGTTTTCAGTGAAACTAAGTGTGTGTGAGTGTGGGGGAGGTTATTTAGCTACAAGACAAGAGACATGGCGCCCTTTAGAGAGAGAGGGGGGTATTTGGGTCATGGGATATGATAGGAGAGAGAAAGGGGAGGTGGGGTATACTATTTTGGAAGATAGCATAAGTTGCATGTGAGTTAGGGTGCATTATTGGTGAGTTATAATGCATTATTGGTGAGAGGTGGGGTAGCTTGAGGGGAGAGAGAAAGGAGAAAGGACAAGGGGAAGAGAGAGGGGGTTGACCTTTTGAGTGGAGGAGAGGAAAAGGGACACACGGTGGGGCAACAGTGAAGAAAAAGGAGGCAAGGTGGGGATGGGCTGCCCCGCAGGCATGAGGTGGCCTATTTTACCTTTCTCATATATTTACATAATCATACTTTATTTTTTTCTTACTTTTTTCCAATTTCTTTTATCACTCCCTCCCTAAGAGGGGGTTTTCATGGGGTGGGGACGAGAGAAGAGGGGTATGGGAGCTTGGCTTGTGAAAAGCCCCCATCACCATCACCGCTATATGACAATTGTTTGTTGAGGTTTTTTTTGACTATTCAAGTGCTTGTGGACCATGTTGCGGTTAGCTATAACCTTATGGAAGAAATCTTACCCTAATTTTGGTGCAGGTTTCAAAACGGAAGCACGATCATCTTTTGAGTGTAGTTGATGTCAAGAATGCTTTTTCAATAAGTCTCTAAAATCTATTTGAGAACTTGTTTGGTGATCCTGCTTGGAATTTTTTTGAATTAGTCCGAGTGGAGTAGTGAGAAATGATGTTTGAGAATGCTTACACACCCTTATGGTTATTTTCAAGGGGAGTATTGAATGTTTGAAAAGTGTTGTTTTTACATATGTTCCGGACCCTTGTGGTTCTTTACGGGGGGAGTATTAATAAGTATGAGTAGTGGCCTCTATATCTCATGTCCTAGACCTTTTTAGGCTAATTGCGGCAGGAGTAATGAGGGACTTATTGAACAGCTCATGACCCGGACCTAGATGGTTATTTGCGGGGGGAGCGTTCATCAACAATTTTATGTTTCTATGTCTTGTAACATGCATAGGTGAGCATTTGTGCTGCATTGTGATGTGCCAACCACTTAATATTCCTAATTGGGAAAGATTTCTTGGGTATGTAATTTTAGTGTATCAAGAGACATGTTAGAGATCAACACTATCTGGGTGTGATGGCTAATTTTACTACATCAAAATATCAAGAGCTCCAATCTAGAATGAGACTCCTTATTGGATTAGAGTTATTTGGGAAGCCAATGAGCCAGGATATCAAGAGATCCAACATGGAATGACAAAATTGTTTGTCCCTTGGAATGAACCTCAAAAAATTTTGAGCTAATCTGAGTAGTTTTGCAGATATGTCGTAATCGTGGGTGATTTCTTTCTTCCAAGAAGGGGGATGTCCCAAACTCCTGATGTGTCAAGCCACTGAAGAACGGATCCAACTTGGAGATCCCGATTGAGGGGCCTAAACCCTAGAAGAAGCTAGAAAAGAGAGAATCGGCAAGAAAAGAAGAAGCAACAAAAAAAATTTTACCAACTTGCAAAGTCTTGTTGAGTGGCCTGTTTTTAAAGACAAGTTCCCACCAACTTACGAACCCTATTCGATGTGGCCTAGGGGACATAAATCCATTAAAATAAAGTGGGATCAACACACACACTCAATCGTATGGAGCATGATGATGTGCCAACAATATGGATGCTCTAGATTTCACGCTGACATATTGATGTGAAAGTTGTACAGATTTCCGCAAAACGCAATGGTAGCTTGGGACCAGTTTCTTTTTTAGAGTTTGATGCTTATCATGTAATTGCTTTTGAGAGGCCAAGGGACTTCAAATATGAGCCAAGGGATCATTCTATGGAATGTTTCTGTGAAAAGGTGTAAAGGATGGAGTACCAGCAATGTACAGAGTTCAAGCAATATAAACAAATAACAAAAGGGTGTTAGTGTTTGAGGACACTGCTCTCTTGGGGTGGAACTCTGCCACTCCTTGTCTTGTGTCGTGCATCTCTTTCAATTCAATTATTATTTGAAGTGCTTAAATTTGTTCAGAATGCTCTTTTCCATTAGCACATGGTGCCCATCCCTGTGTGACAGCATGCTCTATTTGTAGAGAGATTCCACACAAACAACTTACTCTATGTGATGTCCTTATCTCTACACAGTGAATTTTTCATGACTCTTTCCATGATTCTTACTTTGCAAGCTAACATATAGAGGTTTCATAGAGCTATGCATACTCCAAGACATGACATGCAAATTTTCCTCTCATGCTTTGGTGTCTCATTGGATCTCAAAAGGGGATAGGATAAACAAAGATTTCCCTTCGATACAGAGAGAAACTAGTCGGGTCTACAATGTGTGCGATCAAGGATTTTGCAGGGGTGTTGCACAAGAAGCTGGACCAGTGCCAATTGATTCTTTGTATTTCTATGAGCACTAGTTTGAAGGAGAGATAGTCAAGCTAAAGGTTTTACAAGCTAGAGGTCCAATCTAGCACTTCAAGAGAATGAGAGTGACTCTAGAAATGTTTTTGCAATTGATGGCTCCTTTGTCCTTGGATGAGTTGCAAGATGGTGTGCAAAGTTTTGCGCATTCCTCTTTTTTTCCAAGAAAGAAGATTCTTCTTTTAGTTAATAAAACTGCCCAATGGACTACAAATTGTCCCTGTTAAAGAGGGCTATGTAAAAATGTAGGGAGACTCTCCTAATGAAAAGGTAAGATATACACAATGATGGCCAAATTAGGATATGGGAGGAGGAAACAAACACATCGGTCTATGGTATTTCCATCTAGTCATGCCCTGAACCATGGTGAAAGAAGGCCCTGATTGTTGAAGTCGCAAGAAGGCCTTGTGTTGTTTTTAGATGTAGTCAAAGCTTCCTGAAATCTCTTAAACTTGCCTTAAGTGTATGGATGAGCTCCAGCCAGATGGCACATACTGTTTCTGTTGGTGACAAGTCGAGCCTTGAAGATGCTAAAGCACTGGGCTCTCTAGATAAACCACAATGTCTGGTTGTTGATCATAAATGAGCTCCCAACAACTCTCTATTTTTTGTTCCACTCCTAAGGTACAAGATCTACGGTTGTTTTTAAATGTATGTCGGCCCTCCTGTATGACAATCATCCCACTTCTCACTGAAATGATCTCAAAGCAAGTTGCTGGGATTGTGAGAGGGGACCAAACTGCAACACCACGTGTACTAGCTAGCCATACAAAGTGTAGGCATGACTAGAAGAATACAAAGCAACACCTACCATGCCATGGGGAAATCCCATGGATAGTGGTGTTGGGTTTCAAGTGGAAATGACTCCCTCGGGTCCCATTGCACTTGCATTAGTGTAACAGGGACGGGCACGACCTGCCAACAAAAAGAATAGACTAAACAACTTTAAGCATTCAAATAATATTGAACTAAAAGATATGCACAACACATGAGACAGGGAGTGGAGGAGTTCCACTCCAAGAGAGCATTGACCTCAAACGTTGGTATCCCTTTTGGCATTTCTTTATATTGCTTGAACTTAGTACATTTTTGGTACTCCATCCTCTGCAACTTCACACGGAAGCATGCCAGAGAAAGAGCCCTTGGCTCATATTTAAAGGCCCTTGTCCTATGAAAAGCATCAAGCTCTAAAATCATCTGGCCTCAAAATCTAGCACTGAGAAGATACCCATCGTAAATCATGGAAATTGGTACACCGACCACGTCAGCATGAAAAGCATCAAACTCTAAAAGCATTTGGCCTCAAAATATGGCACTGAAAAGATTCTCGATGTAAAATCACAAAAATCCTTACACCTACCATGTCAGCATGCTCCAACGTGAATTGCAGAAATCTATACAGTTTGCCACGTCAGCAACCAACGTGAATTGCAGAAATCTATACAGTTTTCCACGTCAACAACCAACGTGAATTATGGGTTGTCTGTACAACTACCACATCATCAATTTTTACACTATCTTTTGTGTGTGTGTGGGTCCAGCTTTATTTATTGTCTTTCTGTCACTTGGACCCCATTGGATGGGTTCCCATAAATTGGCAGGAACTCCTCTCGGCAAGAATTTGTAAGTTGGTAAAACTTCTTGTGCCACTCCTACTTCTTCTATTACTTCTCCTTAGGGTTTAGGCCCCTCAACAGGATTTGTAGGTTGGCTCGGTTCTTGAGTGTCTTGACACGTCAAAATTTTGTGATAATTAGAGGGGGATTTCCCAAGTCCATAGCCACCAATGTCCTGACTGAAGACATGACAGGTCATGGTCTATCACCACACAAGTCCTCCCACGGATGTCCACAACTCGGATCCACTGAAAGCAACACTCGGCCATCTTTGGTGCCTTGATAGTGACTCTCTGGAGTGAACCTCTCTTTGAACCTCAAAGAACATGGGAGAACCTGTGTTTGATCAAGCCTTAATTGAAATGAGGACCTCTTGTCACGTGAAAACCCCCCATCTAGCTAAACTCCATAATTGCTTGACTCGTTGATCTCCTCTATAGGGTTTGGGTGAGTTCCTATCTTCTTCTTGGGTCCTGGCCATTGTGGCTTATAACGATCTTCCTTGTTGGTTTCTTTCCTAGTGGTTGTTTTGGTCTCCATGGTTTCACCTAAATCAAAATCCTCTTCAACGTCGTTCATATATACGCAGTCGTCACGAGTCCCTATGTTGGTATTTGAGCTGGGGTCTGACTTCGCTACTTTTTGTGGTCTCTTCCTTCGTGTTTTCTTCTTATTTTGAGATTGGGAAATTGATGCTGTGTCTCTTTGTTCAAGTATATAAATTTATTTTTGGAGCATTGATCGTGTGACTACATTTACTGGTACCACAGGTGTACTTTGTGATGGCTCCTCGGTAACCTCAATCAAGTTTAATGGTGTGATCTTTGGTGCATTTGGATTATTTGGACATTGGGCAATCAAATGATCTATGCCACATAGATTACACATGAGTATCAACATTGTAGATGTGCTTGCTTGATTGGTTTGCATTAGTGTAGCATTCTTTTGTAGCCCAATAAGACACTTGGCTACACAATGTGGACCCCCACCCTTATAGCATTGAAGAGTGGTCTCTTGGTAGTGTAGTTGATATTTTGGCCTCTGGCCACAAGAGCAGTACTTGATAGACAAGTTTAACTTGTCCCCAATAGTCCTCCATGTACTATTATGCATGGGAAATATTTGGGTCTATATCTTATTCACAGCCTTCTAAACCAACAATAGATGACTCACAACCCACTTGATTCCCAAAGGTGATTCTCGGATGTGGTGGTTGCGGTCCTAGCACTAGAGGTGATAAGGGTGTTGTTTGAGCAACATTCTGGGCCTTAGGGACCACGTGTTCTGACGTTTGTTCAAGAGGTGGGGCCGACATCAATGCAGGCACTCGAGGTGTGTCCGTCCATGCTGAGACTTGTCTATTGGCCATCATGCGCTTAAAAACTATGCAATCCTTAGCTTGATGACCATACCTCCCACAGGCATTTTAATTCCCGTTAAATTTTACTCTATAAGTAGAGCATTCACTGGTACTATGCATACCATAGCAAACTGAGAGTTGATCTTCATCTTTGTCCTTGTTCTTCTTTTGATCTTGTGTTGGCTGAATATTTACCGTTGAACTTGGAAACTTTTCTCCTTCATTCGCTTTCATTTGCACTTTTTCTAGAGTTGGCTTCTTTGAAACAACTTTTGTTGATTCTTCAGGTATGTCAATGATGACATATTCTTGTTGCTGCTGTGCTTCCTTCATTTTCATTTTGGTATCATGTTCCAAGATGTATCCATCTATCTCACCTTTTTTGCTTTCACACTTACAAACTTCACTAAATTCCTTCAACACATTTATTGTAAATAAGGGGGTTATGTCATAGCCATCTTCATCGCAAAATTTGGTGTTGGTCACCTCATCTATGCATACATCAAGAGTGGGAAGAATTTGCTGCCATCCAAATGCCTCAAACATTTTTACGAAAAAGATTCTAGAATATAGTATGTGTCCTCCACCACAGATTGATCAAAAAAAAAATCCTCCTTCCTGAATCTTACACTCTTGGGAGCTCCGTACATCTAAATATGTGCTTTATCTTACAGCTCGGCCGATATCTCCTCTTCCTGATCCATAGTAAATTTTAGTTCTTCTCCCGGGGTTTGTTCAAAATCTCTATAACTATGACCTTTGATAATGATTTTTTTAGTGATTTCCTTGAGTCTTAAGTAGATATAGTCATAGCCCCAATCTTGTACCATTATGAGCTTCCGTATAAATGGTTTGTCCAATATGATATCGAAGTTGCTACTCTTGTCAAAATTTATTATGGCAAGGTGTGCTCATACTAAATTCCACATAACAATGATTTTCTCTAACATTCCTATCAGCCTCTCCATGTATCCATCCGCTAATTTCAATTTTATTCAAGTTTTCCTAAAAGTAGGATTTTCCCATTTTTCCTACATCCATTGGTTGCAATGGAAATTCCTGTCCCACTATCTAATATTGCAACCGTCTTTACTCCTTTGTACTTGAGTGGTAAGGTGGTGTTTCCTTCATCGTCTTCACAGTAATCACCCACCTTATTCACTATTACTATCTTTGTCTGTGGTTTCTTAGGTGAGGTGTCATCCATGTTTTTTTCCTCAGTTGGTCATGTGAAGCGATTTTAAACCCATCTTTTCCAGGTGTTTTTCCATTTGCCCCATAGATGTGGTCTAATTTTGAGTAACTTTGAGAGAGAAAGTGTGCATTTTATAGAAGAAGATATCACTTCATGCAAACTCTTCGTATCCAGCATTTTTGGTATGGCTTTCCACTGAGAAAGTATGATTCTAGATAGGTTTTGAGTTCTCCTATACTATAGAGAGTGTGGTTTCCTCTCTTCAAATGCGAAAGACTTGGCATCTTTGTATGTAGATCATATATCTCTTGGGAAAATTTGGTTATCCATGTTTATCTCAGGGATAGGTGCTGACTGTAAAGTAGCACTACCATCTTTTTGGTTTCTACTCGATTCCCATAAGGATTATGGCCATGGTTCTTCTACCTCCAAAACTGTGATAATTGCTTGTGAGTCCATCCCATTTGTGGTATTAGCTACTTCGCTTGTATCTAAAGGTGCCTCAACTTTTGGCTCTTCTTGGTGTCTGTTTACAACACCTTGCTTCTTCATTTCTTCTATTCTTGTGCGGATTAGCCCCTCCATTTTTGGAGCATGTGGAAGATGTGGTTCCATAAGAGCTTGGGCTACTTGGATGAGCTCATTGCATATTTGCAACCTCTCTTTTTCATACCCTATATGCGTAGAGTGCAAGTGCGGTGCGTGAAGCGTGCGTGCGAGAGAGGTGAGTGCAAGCATGAGAGGGTGAGGTGCAATAGAGACAGTATGTGGTGGATTTCTCAGAGGCAATACCCTATAGCCCCTTATTCTCTATATGTACATAGGAATAAGATGAGGGTTAGTGTGAGTGGTCAGTGCTAGTGGGCGGCCACATATTGGACGCCCAGCCCGGGGTGAGGCACATTGCCTTTACCCCAACATACTCCCACTTAAAGGCGATTGGATAGGTGATAGACTCTCTCAACCCTTGCCCACTGGCTCATTCACTTGATCTACATTCAGTCGCATTGGCTCTAGGCAAGCGTGAAATTCAACGCTAGAGCCTGCATGAAAATCTTGTAGACATCTTTGTATGGTCTGCAATGCTTCACAAAGCGTCATGCTAGCATCAATCATCGCTAGACTGGCAATCCCTACTGCAGATTGTAAGTCAGACCTCGACACTAATAGGTCATACATGAGACACGTGAACGCCGATGGCATTTGCACGATCCTAGCTCTGTCATCTTCCTCAGTGCTATATGCATACACTGCATCATCAAGAACACTCATCACATATGGGTGTGTCTTGTCTGACACTGGAACATGCATGTCCCTATCATCCATAGGTGGTACCCTGTGTCTTGGAAAATCATCATTAACATCTAGCATAAGCATATCAAAAAACTCCATATCCATCATCTCTGCATATGCCTCTAGGGAGAAGACTGGCTCTACCTCTGGAGCTGCATAAAATTAGATAACTCCTGTTGTGTCTCACTAGAGAAAAGCCGCTCCGGTTTTGCTGCTGCAGAGTCTACTACCATGTTCTACACAGATGAATGCTCTGTCTCTGGAGCATACTGGAACTTACTTTTGCAAATGAGACTTGCTTAGTCTCTTGCTCATCACATGTCAGGGTAGTAACTGAGACTCTACCATCTCGTGTATAAAAAACATGCAGTGGATAAACCACAAAATACCTAACTCCTCGAGCAATGACTAGGCGACCCAACTGCAACTAGAATGATGGCTCTCAAAGCAATACCGGACAGCCACGCTGTCTCAAACATGTCACTGAGATCAAACTATGTGCAATCCCAGGAACATAGCACACATCTCTAAGCATATAAGATGCACCACTAGGTAGTAATAGACGTATATCTCCTACACCCTCTATGTCATACAATGAACCATCAACAAATGAACACGACCATAACTTCCATTAGCAATTGTGTTTGACTAGTCACGACATGGTGTGACATGAAACGTTGCAGACTCATCTAGAACCAATTGGGAGCAAGTTCCATATTTTTCATACATGTATCATGGGTGGAGACTACATGTAAATGTGAGATTACCATCACTCGCATATGTAGTCATCTATCTAGTCTGTGTCGTAACTTTTTGCGCATCACACATCTGTCTCCATTGCTGTCTCATGTATCTAAAACAACAATGCCTAATGTGCCCTGTATGAATACAATACCAACCTCGTACAAGCCTCTGCAAACTGGGTCACAAGATCTTCGATTTGAGCTCCAATTTATGATGTCCCCACCATGGTCAAAAATCTCCTGCAAAGCTTCTGCTACTGCATATGTGTGCTCTCCCTCTCATGCCTATGCCCTGATACCAGTTGTAACGTGCATGTGTGGTGTGCGAAGCGTGCATCCGAGAGGGTGAGGTGCAAGGGAGACAATATGTGGTGGAGATCTCAAAGGCAATACCCTCTAGCCCCTTATTCTCTATATGTACATAGGAATAAGATGAGGGTTAGTGTGAGTGGTCAGTGTCAGTGGGCGGCTGGGGCACTGGGCGCCCAGCCCGGGGTGAGAGTCACATCGCCTTTACCCCAACAATATGAGGATATGTCAACCATCTATTCTCTTGGGTTTGATTGGGTTTTAGCCTACTAGATTCATAGGCCTTCAAAATTGGATCTAAAGGTTCAAAGATTTTGTCCACCAAGACTGAACCACCTGAGTTAGTCTCTGACTCTTTAGAACCCTTTGCATTTTTCTTTCTTTCTTGCTCTCGTCTAAGATGTTCTTTTGTTCGATTCAATTCAATTTCTAAAGTTGTTTTCTCCTTCAGCCTCTTCACTTCCATTTTTTCTCGTTTGGCTTTCCATGATTTTGTTCCTATTCTCACCGCCACCGATAAGTTTTCAATTTCTCTTTGGGGTGGCAATGTGGGTTCCTCAACAACTGCATTTTTGGTTGCTTCTTGAGCTTGAGCTCAATTCATCACCTTTAAAGGAGTTTTTAGTTCTACATCGGATCCTCTTGAAGAAGGCATCACACCTACAAAATTCATTGCTGCTTTATCCTTGTAGTTTAGATTCTTAGTACATTGTTGGAGTAGACGGTCTCTCCCACAACCGTGACAGAATACAAAGAATTCTATTCATGGACCCTTGTTTGGAAAACCTCGTGCCCGATGGTCACCTCTACATTCATAGCATGGATCTTCTTGTTTCATAGCTGGTGATCTAGCCAATGGTTCTTCTTGTATGGTGAGGATATACTCTTGATTGGCTATGAACATGAGTGTATTTGTATTCATGGAGCACTAGTTTTTCACGGGTTGTGGCACATGTGTTGGCTGAGTGTAGTTGACTACCACTCTATCATCATGAAAATGATGTGGTTGTTTCCCTATCATATGTTGTGGTTTTGGTTGAGTACTACACCATTGAGTGGGGTGATCCCCTCCACAAGTATTACATCTCCTCAAACGTGGTTGTCGTACATTGAAGTTCTGTTGTAGCCTTGGTTTATTATTCTCATCACCTCCTTGACCAATTGGTCAAAGCTTTGCATCCTACGAGTTTCAAAATCTTACTTTATTGTGGGTTTTCTCTTCAAAGAAGAGGCACTACTAGTCGGGCCATTTGTATTTTCACTTACCTCTCCTTAGGCCTTGCCATTGTCAACTAGATGTAGAGCTTCTCTAGTGACTCGCTCAAACGCCATGCATTCTTTCAAATATAGGTCCTTTTTGAAAGTCTTGTTTTTTAATCCCTCAATGAAACATATATCCAAAAGAGGCACATGCCTCTTCCTTTATACCTTTCGGCAATGCCCCATGGTAGCGTATTTGGGATTGTCCCCCCTGCCACGTGGTGGCTTTCAGTTCCATAGCCCTCATGAGTTCATATTTTAACCCAAAAAATTCACCTGACATGACTTCTTCCCCTATCCTTTGAATTCAAGCCCTACCCTGCTTAGTAGCCCAATGATCGGAGTAGAAATTCCACCCAACTGTCTCGGTCTTCAACTTTAGTCTCCCCGCATGCTCATTGAACTTCAACTATCTAGGGTCCGTGGTCCAAGGCGACCAATATTTGAAAAATCATTTGCAAACACTTTATCTTCAACTGCCCTAGGCTTCTCTGGGCTGTAACTCAGTGCTCGCAACTTAGAATCACATGCGATCGAATTAGACTAACTCCACATAGTGCACACCATCATTCAGATACCTCGCAAGCTCCAGAAAACACCAAATGGTATATTTTTAAATGCAGGCAAATCGGCTCAGACCCAGCCCCCGAAAAATCTTCTGATGGCCATAGCTTGCTATCCAAAGCTTTGATCTGCAATTTGAGAAGACTGGCATGCTCCATAATTTGCACTCTACGCATGTATCCACTACACCTGCTTGGGCCACCCGTCCCCAGCTACCCTGTTCGTCCGGGATCTGCTACACACTCTACCTTTAAACTTCAGTATCTTGCACACCGTCGCTCCGTTTGACGAGCCATCTGGACTGGCTTCTAGAGCACACTGAACACTACATTCTAGAGCACTAACTTGGCATTTTGATCACCTTGATTTGTCATCCAAGTTGGGCCAACTTGAGTTTTTTTAGCCTAAAAAGTTTCACGGAGCATACACTCCCGCTATCCTTTAGCTGCCCAGGATCTTGGCACTTGCCCTAGCCTTCTGGACTGCGCTTGCCTGCTGTCTCTACCTGGCATAGACCATTTCCTATCTTGGACCAACTTTTGGCTGCACCATCATTGTCTACCCCCTCGTTGAACATTTATGTTCAACCACACATAGGCTTACTGCACTAAAAAGTTGCACACCAAAAACAAACTGTATGTACACCATAAAACCCCTACCATATGTACACAATTGGCACGTATAACACGCTACTTTTGTTCACGCGGGTTGCTCAACCCCCTGCTTTACCTGTCATCAACCACCTAGGTTAGACACCTTGCATTGGTCTCATTCGTCTAACTAAAACACCCTTGCATAGTGCCATACCAAGAACATATCCAATTGCATAGCCAAACTGCCATAAGCATGCTTCTACCACTCCAAGCACTTATTGGCAAACTACCTACTCGAAGGAAAGCACCTCCAAGAACACCAAATAGAGCAATATTGTGCTCACCATCCAAACACATACGTGCATCATCACTCATACCAAACATACCTAATATATCTGACCCAATCTCCCAACCATGTAAAGCTAGATCCGCGTCTAGCAGATCTTGTACCTGCTGAACAGCACACTGCACAGCTACCTTTATTAGCATTCCCTTCAACTACCACACACAAACCTCTTTAGAAATCTTGGACACCGTCTTGGATTCCGCAACACCTGTCATAGAGGGCACTGACTGCATAGGAAGCACGTCTATTTTTGACTCCACATTGTTCTTCTCACCTACCAAGCACTCCATTCCAGCATCATCGAGCTCTCCTCATCAAGTGGCCCTTCAAGGGTGATAAGCACCGCCTGCTTGTCACTTGCAACTACATACTCTTCTATCCATTCATCATCAATCTCTGACAAGGAAGAGAGAAACTCGTTTTCTATCACATTACCCTCGTCTTCTTCCATGGGCACAGCTGCTCTATTCCTCTTGGCAAAACTTTGCACCTGTTGCACCACCATGGCATACTCTACTGCTATCTTCACGAACATGGCACCACACACCAACTTTACTTGTATATCATCCCTTGTAGGCCTAGACTAGGCACCTGGACGTGCACTTCATGATGCTCCTCGCACACATTTACTGCCTCTCCACTCACATGTGAGAGGTTAAACTCATCATACCTAGATTGGGACGACTCGGTCTCCCAACTCATGTCTGCATCCATTGATCTACTATCACTCGACTCAACCTCTCCTTTAGTTTCTAGCTCAAGAATCTCCTCTAGCTCCACACTTCGACCTCGTCTACAAACCGCACTCTTTGCTTTTCACTGCACTTTAATGGAGTCAATAGCTGCACGCGAACTTGGAACCACATTCTTTGTCCACTCTAGAATCACCTGCACTTCCTCCACAATTGGAACCACTCTAGCCAGCATCTTCGGCATAGGAACCACCCTCTCTCTCTGTAGCCAAAGAACCCTTGGTTCTTCTTGCACCTGCAATTTTTTCTGCACCACCTGCGGCCCGGCTACCACCGCATTACACTGCTTTGACATCACCGCATTTGTCAAACCCTGCCTAGCCTCACGCTTCTTCAAAATTTTCTTTCTCCGTCCTTTTGCTAGAGATAGTGTCTCTTCATACGACATCAGGCCATCTACCTCCACTGTACCTCGCACTTCCTCATGCAGGCAATCCATGAATTTACACAATTTCAAAAAACTAACATTTTTTGCAGCAGCTACCTTGATCAATTTCCCCCATAGGGCTTCAAACTCCCACTCAAAAACTGGAAAATCACCCTCCAAGTTTTTGCTTCAACCCGTCCAGGTTCCACTTTACTTTATCCAGCTGCACATCCGCAACATATCTGCTTCAAAAAGCTGCCTCTAGGGATTCACAATCTACCTTTTATTTATCACCAAGGCTATCATACCATAGCCTCTCCTTACCACGAACCAGGAGCGGGAGCACCTGTACCGCACCACCTTCTCTCAATAAACCGCTTCCCAACACGAACTACCATAGTCTTGGATCCAAGTATTTGCATCTTCAACCCTAGTAAAAATGGGAAATCCCATCCAAGCCATCACTAGAAGCACCTGCTCTTCAAAGGCCGCACCTTTGGCATCACCGAAATCACCACTTTGACATCAACTCGGAGCATCAGCATACTCCTCCGTGGGAGCACCAGAAGATGGAGAGGGGGAATGGGGAAACACGCCCAGCACAAACACAAGGGCCTCTCTATAGCTCAGGGTATCCACAACACCACTGTCCTCTTAGAAAACATCTTCAAAACAACACTGCACACTAGCAAGCCACCACCTATCCAATTTCTACTATTCTCACATTCCACAAACCCACCACACCAAGCATACCTATTGCCACGGCTTGTCTGCACCCTTACACATGCTCACAACCGCTCAATCTCAATCTCTCACGCAAAACAACGTCGATCCGAGCGGGGCACACACATCCACACTGCTGGCACCAAGAGGAAACATGAAAGTAGGGAAAAGAGAAGGGGGGAAGGGTAAATAACAACAAGATGGAGCAACAGTGGCTTGATTGCACTTCACAAACACGTACACATGCTTACACTGCCATCACCATGGCCATTCTCATAAGAAGATACAAAGGGCTTTGACAGGCACACTCCTATGTCAGAGAGCTCCATTTTTGCAGGCTTCAAACGGCCCAAAAAAAAGGCCCCTAATTTGATTCAAATTTGACTTTTATAGGGGGGGTTTCAATTTGGGAAATTGCACCTTATTGGTCCATCTGGTATTTTTGGGAAGGGGGCACCACCTTGCGTCATCTGCTCAATCCTTCTCTCTTTTGCACCTAGGGGGGGCAATAGCAATGTCGCTATTGCTCCTAGGCTTCTCTTTATTTATTTATTTTTTCTCCTTTATTTTTATCCCTTTTTGGGGTCCTAGCTTTGCACTTCTTTTTTTGGCCCAATTTTGGTCCTCTTTGTCTGACTCACACTTGCCTTTTTTGCCCTTGCCTCTGCTCTCTCCTCCATCGCTTTTGGTCCTTGCTCAGCCAGCCTTGAAATGGGCCTTTTGGTCTCCTTGCATTTAGTCCTCCTGGCCGCCCTCGGGCTACCTCTCTCTCTCTCTATGCTCACTATCCGCGGGACCCTCCCCTTTTGCTACCAATAGCAAGGTCGCTATTTTAGGGGGGGTCCCTTCAAAAACAATTGGGCCCAAGGGCCGTGGGATGTGCCCCTACAGGATCGCCATGTTATCACTTACTGCATTGTCAGCACGCACCATCGGCCGCACCAACTCCGACTACCACAATGCCCAAAACCGCCACGGGCGCGCCCATGGGCCGCTGCCTCGCGTCACATGCAGAGCCGCAACCGGCATCCGCCATAGCTCACAGAGCTCCAAGGGACTCTTTCCCCACATTTATCCAAGAGAGGTGCATTCCGTAGCCTTTATATCTTTTGGCAATGCCCCATGGTAGTGTATATGGGATTGTTCCCCCTGCCACATGGCGGTTTTCAGTTCCATGGCCCTCATGAGTTCATATTTTAACCCCAAAAATCCACCTGACACGACTTCTTCCCCTATCCTTTGAATGCAAGCCCTACCTTGCTCAGTAGCCCAATGATTGGAGTAGAAACTCCACCCGATTGTCTTGGTCTTCAATTTTAATCTCCCCTTGTGCTCGCTAAACTTCGACTATCCCGGGTCCACAGTCCAAGTTGACCAAAATTTGAAAAATCATCTGCAAACACTTCATCTTCAACTGCCCTAGGCTTCCTTGGGCCATAACTTGGTGCCCGCAACTCAGAATCACATGTGGTCGATTTAGACTACCTCCACATAGTGCACACCATCACCGAGATACCTAGCGAGCTCCAAAAAACACCAAATGGTGCATTTTTCAATGCAGGCAACTGGGCTCATACCCGGCCCCCGGAAAATATTCAGATGGCCATAACTTGTTATCCAGAGCTCCCATCTACAATCCAAGAAGACCGGCATGCTCCATAATTTGCACTCTATGTATGCATCCACTGAGACCGACTTGGGCCACCCATCCCCAGCTGCCCTATCTGTTGGGGATCTGCTACACACTCTACACTTAAACTTTAGTATCTTGCACACCGTGGCTCCATTTGATGAGCCGTCTGGACCCTCTTCTAGACCACACTGAACACTACATTCTAGAGGTCACCTTGATTTGTTATCCCAATTGGGCCAACTTGGAGCTTATTTACACTAAAAAGTTGCACGGAGCGTACACTTCCGCTATCCTTTGGCTGCCCAAGATCTTGGCACCTGCCCTAGCCTTTTGCACTGCACTTGCCTGCTGCCTCTGCCTGGCAGAGACCATTTCCTAGCTCGGACCAACTTTGGCTGCACCAACGTGGTAGTTGTATGGGGCAACCCGGATTATTTGTTAACATGTTGATGTGGCAGGTTGTACAATTTTTTGTAATTTGTGTTGGTGACATGGAAATTGTATGGATTTTGCTAAATCACACTAGCAGCTTTTTGGCATCTGCTTTTGGAGTAGATGATTCCAACTTTGAAAGCTTTTTGTGTGAACTTCTTTTTAGAGGCCAAGGGCCTTTGAATAAGTGCAAAGGGCTCAGTCTTCGGCCACTTCAGAGAGAAGGTGCAGAGTGCGAGTACAGACATTGTATTGAGCTCAGGTAATATAAAGAAATATTGAAAGGGGCGCCAAGGTTTGGGACCAATACTCTCTGGGGTGGAATTTCGCCACTCCGTGTATCTCTCTCTCTCTCTCTCTCTCTCTCTCTCTCTCTCTCTCTCTCAATTGAGTTGTTATTGAAGTGCTAAAACTTTGTTCAATCTATTGTTTTCTATTGGCACGTGGTGCTCATCTTATGCAGTGGTATTAGAGCATCAGGCATGTGGTTTTGTGAAAGCATATCGGTCCTACAAATGAGCAGATAGAGCAAACCAAAGGCTACTGAATTTTTATTTGAAGTATCTTTCACCCTGACCCAAAATGTATTAGCCACTCCCACCCTTGCTTCATTGCGCATCTGTGCTCTTCCATCTTCACCGCTCTATCTTACAGCGCACAAGCCATAAAGAACACAAGACATGGCGCTCATGGATTCAACAAACTTTTTGCATTTTCTTCTTGATGAGATTCACAACATCTAATTGCAACATCCTTTGCAAAAACTTAGTTTTCAACAATTTTTGAATTACTTGTTACCCCCTATGATGCCTTAGGTGGTACCTCCTCCTCTGGCTACAGAAAGTACATGGGCTTCCAATCGGTAACCTTCTCAGCCGTTTGTTCTGATAGGGGGAGTCTTTAGTAATATGGTGCAGTCATTTGACCCTTATCCAGTGCAACCATCTTTGCCACCATCGTTGTTCCCACCTCCACCACCACCAGGTTACAATGGTTGGAGCCCATATTGATACAATTATCATCCATACCCTGGATATGCACATAACCAACCCAAAGATTTCAAGGATGGTGTTGTGGCGGTTACGCCGCTAGCGGTGGCTATGATAGCGAGAACTCAACCGAAAAACAAGAATGTCAGACGAGGACTGATCTTGTCCCGTAGGCGCATGGAAACAAATAGGTGGGTGTCAAATCACCTACTCGACCTTCTAATGACAATCACTACCAAGGAAATCAAAATCTAAGTTCTGAGATACACAAGTGACTGAAATCTGTACTACAAAAAAATGCTATCCGAAACATGATCTAGAGTCCGAATCAGCTTCAAACTCAAAGGAAGGTCTCTACAGTAGATAAGGACAATACCCTATGAATCTACAATACAATCTCAACCTGTAACCACTCGGTGCGGTAAACGCATATGAAGACAGGCCAAAAAATATAGGTGACCAAATCTCAAGTCCGATGGTACTAATGTGTATCTCTACTCGTTGCGGGTCTATAGATATATAGCACGCTCAATTCCGACACACAGGTAGGGAGAAAACTCACATAGAAGCTCGTGGGAGCTCACCTCGCGTAGAAGCCGAATGCACGCACCCTTGGTATTGATGCGTAGCTCTCGCCGTTGCTAACACAATGGCGGTGTCGCTTCTCCAATGGCGGCTCTGTAGCTCGTGTAGCAAGAGGATTGAATCTCTCTCACTCTCTCTCAGACACAGTCACGGCACTCAAAAACTCACCTTGATTAATGATTCAAAATTGTGTCCTTAGGTTAACAAAAGTTGGCTCTTATACCTCAGCCTTGGAGGTGTGAAAACATCTCTAATCTAATTACACAATCAGGTGAAACTACTTGGGGAATACAAGATGGACACTCAATTGAGTCCCGCTAATTACAATGAATCGGCTCCATGAAGAAAATGAAATGTTGGAAAGACATTTATTACAATAAGTGTTTACAAAAACATTAGTGTGAGAAAAAATGTATAGGCGTGGTCCTCCGCTCAACACTCCCCCCCTCCGCATTCATGTCATCTCTGACATGACATCCTTGCTTTGTCTTTAGTGGAGTCCCGTCAATTTCAACATCTGAATATGTGACTCGTATCTCAGGTTTCCAATGGTCAGTGTAGGGCCAAATATCTTACTTTCAAGATTAAAGAAGCTAGTGTAGAATGCCTCCTCACAAGGCCTGCATGTGGAAGCTTGGCATAAACATGATTCTCTGATAAAAGAGGTGTAATACTTTTGGAGATGGCTGCAAGGCTAGATCATACATCATATCTGTCAGTGTGCCGGCTGTTGACAACAATGTTGAGCTGGTAGCTTTATCCGGCGTAAACACTTCAATGCAAGCCAATAATGTTCTGCAAATCTTTTTGAGCATTTGACACGAAAGGTCGGGAGAGCTAGTAAAGAGCTTAATGGTGCCCGTTAGGGTTTTCACCATGTAGGCCTTACTTATTCTCTCTCCCACCTTTGATCCTGGCATCCTGGGGTAATTAAGCCAATTTGGCTTCTTTGCTGTGATTCTGCCATGCTCTTGCCAACTCCTGACTTGTGGCACTGGACATAATGTTGTATCTTCTCTAGCTTCCTTGGGTGCCTCCACCAAATAGATTAGGTAGGTTGGGTACTTTGTCAACCACCCTTTCCTCCATCCCGGCTGGAAGTCTACTATCTTCTTTGATTCCTCCTCTTTTGTGATGTCACCTTTGTATGGCATGATATAATGCTCCTCTTCTATCCTTTTCTTTGTTTTCAGCATTTCAAACTTTAGTAGAGGAAGGGGCAATGTAGGTTGCATCCACTTTTCTTGAAGCACCTTAGTATCCAGCCCTTGAAGTCCGATGGAGAATAGGAGTCTTCTTCCCTACTCCATGGCCGCCTTTGCACTCTCCTCTGTTGCCTACTCTATCTGCTTGTGCAATTTGTTTTCCTCCTCCTTGGTAAGTATTGATGTTGTGGACTCTTCTTGTGTCGGGGCTGGATCTTCAATAGTTGTGGCTTCCCTAGTCTCTGGTAGCTCCACGGCTGCCCCGCCGGTTTCTTCTTGCTGAACCTCTGTATCTTTTATCATTTTGTCTTGCAGATCTTGGAGATTATTTCGGAGGGCCTCATTCTCCGCTCTCAGTGCTTGGTTCTCTGATGTAAGTAATCCTTCTGCAGCCATTGAGCCCTCCGCAATGTGCAATCTTTGCATTTGCTCTAGCTGCAATTCTCTTTGGAAGCTCCGGATTTGGTCTTCCAGAACGGGGACTATTGCTCCCTCTAGCTCTACTCCTGCTCTGCTAGCTCTTGGTGTGGATCTAAGCCTTAGGATTGTTCTCTCCTGCAGCTCCATCCTTTCTCGTAGCTCAATGAGCTCATCCTTTGTAGCTTCCAATTCATTTTCAATTCTTTCTTTGGCTTCTTGTTACTAGCCACCTCTCTTGAAGCATCAGCAAGTTGGAGGATTAGTCCATCTCTTTCATTTTTTGCTTCTTCTTTGCTGTCCCTCATTATCTTTGATCGGGCTTTGATCTGCTGCAATAGTTGATGCACTTTCTGGATATCTCTTTCATCCTCATCTTCAAGCTCAAGTGCTCTTTCTACTACGGTCTCCTTTAGCTTCAACTCATCCTTTGGCTTCTCAAGTACTACCCTCTGCTCTCTCTTGAATCTATTCCTGGTCCTCCTCTCTGTTCCTCTCCGTTCTTCTTGTGCTAAGGAAATGCCATAGACAACCTTGAGGGCCTCTTCTTGAGTATATCCTGTGTCTATTAGAGCATCATATTTCTCTTTCTTCTCTTGAACTGGATCCGTTGTCTTATCCTCTTGATGTATTTTGGGCTTTTCTAGCACATCCACCTCAACTTCAGTAGTCGTCTCCTCCACTATCTTTTCCTTTCCTTTAGGACTTGGCTCCTCTACCTTGCCCTTGCCCTTGTCATCTCTTTTTAATTCATCTTTAAGGTGCTGAACTTCTGCTTCAGTGTATGGCTCTACTGGTTGATGCTCCAAGATAGCTTCTGATTCTTCATAAGCCTTGATATATTGAACGTACTGATCAATATTTGTTCTTGCTGAGTTGGCTTTGACTTTTGTTGGGTCTGGTACCCAATTTTTCTCAAAATCTTCTTTTAAATCTCACGTGGATCTAAATTGTTCAATCAGCCTCTCCATTCTAGCGGCTTTCTGGCTCTTAGTTATCTTTGAAGAGGGTTTGTTCTTGGTCTTCTTCTTGAGGGGCTCGTCTTCTTCTTCTTCTAGCTCGGAAACAATTCCTAGTTTCCGCCTTGCCCTTGTCGACACTCTCTTTGTGATCTCTGGCTGGCCTTCGTCTTCATGTATCTCTTTTAGCCATTGGTGTTGCGAGGGAGCCTTTGGCCACTGGTCCTTGCTCTGATAGCTTCATAAGCTATCTTAGTCAACACTTCCGCTCCTCCAATGTACTTTGGCTTCTCATTCTGCAAAGCAATTACTTGCTCATGGATGTGCTGAGCATAATTGACTTCCTTCGGGATGTTGCTCTTTGTTGCCCAAGTGATTGTTGTGGCAACAACATGTGGTGGTGTGGTATAGTTCTGTGGCCTTTTGCTACATATGTGTAAAAACTGGTTGTAGAGCCGGCAAAGATTTGCCGCTCTTGGATCTGCCATGTATTCATAGGTGGCATTTTGCTTCTTTGGCCCATACACTTCTATGGCTTCTCGTCTTTCTCTTACTGAGCATCCTTTGTTGTACAGTTTCAGAGCATCTGCAATGAGCTGAGGAGTGATAACCACTTCAACCTTTTCCCCATCCAAGGCTGTGAGTGTAGCCTTTCCGTCTTTCTGTATGGTGGTTGCCAACTCATACACTCTTTGAGTGTCTACTCCTGATGGTCTGGAAGAGAAAAAATTGTGGAGATCTGCCCTTTCCAGGTATGTGCTTATCTCCTCTGTTCTACTGTAGTCCACCAGTTCTTGGGGAATCATTGGGATATCCACTGTTTGTCCCCGTGGGTCTCTGAAAGTACCTTGGTATATCTTTATCCCATGTTCTTCTAACACTTCTTCTTCTACCCAAGTCTTTGTGGGCGAGTCTCTCGGGGAATAGAAAATGGCTAAGCTTCTGCTATTTCTTCCTTGAGTGTCGGTCTCTCTCTCTCTTTGTTGACGACTTTCCCGAATCCATGGATCCTGTAACTCCAATTTCAGAAGTTAGCGTCTTTTTTAGTACTGAAAGTCGAAATTAAGCTTTTAACTATTCAAATGACTTAAAAATTGAAACATAAGCTATTCAGGGCCTAAGGATGCAATGCATGTGGAAAAATGTGCAATTTGGGTGCAAAATCATGCTGGAGACATCATACGCGTATGATGTCTTTTGTGTCAAAATGACTTGATATTGGTTGTGCTTGTAGCTGATAGTGCATACATCCATTCTATATGCCTGGATTTGATTTTGGGTCCCATTTGGTCAAGTTATGGCCATTTTAGTCTTGGTTAGGCTCTTTGTAAGATATTGAGAAGGAATTGGATTTTGTGATCCAAATTGGATGAAACTTGGTGGTTTGCTCTCAAATGGCATGTAGATCACTTATGTGTGGTAGTTGCAACTCTGAAATGCAAAAATCAAGTAGGGAGACATCATACGCGTATGATGTCTTTTTGGGCAAAATTGAACCATTTTGCATTGTAAGCTTGTATTTGGCTTTATATAGGTTTAGACAATGATTTTATGAAATTTGGGTATAGTTTCGACCAAAATTGGCTCTGCAGACAACATACACGTATGATGTCTTTTGTGTCATTTTTGCATGAGATTGATTCTGTGGGCTCCTCATATGATATAAAGGACTGTGTGTATTCAAATCTTGACTTGAATGATGCATTTTGGCAAGATTAGGCTTTAAATAGAGGATTTTCCGCTAATTGGGCTAGTGGAGTGATCCCCTTGACCAAATGGTACCAAACTTCATATGTGGCATTTATTTGATATATATAATGGATATATGATGAGAAATCAATTTTGGCTCTGTATGTGCAAAGTGACATCATATGCGTATGATGTCTTTTTGGCCAAAATGGTACTTTTTGTGCATGTGTTGAACAACAATCTTACAAAGTTTCATTGAGTTTTGGAGCTATTTTGGCAAATTTAGGGCCATAAGTCGGTTTTATACCCTACTTTGCGTCTTTTTAGTTTCCAAGTGGTTTTTCAACTCCAAATCTCATGATACTTTGTACACTTGTTGTTGTTAGCATATAGAAAGAGGCTATGCATTCATGTGTTCAAGATGATGTGAAAATCATGCTGTGAGACATCATACGCGTATTGTATTCTTGATAAAAAAAGTGTTTTTTTTTGTGCAAAGCATGGTTTGTGCTAGTGCCCTAAGTGCTGCTAACTAGTTTTCAACCTTAAAAATCATCAGTCTAGTTAAAAGCCCCCTTTGTAGGCATTTCAGTCTCCGAAGTCATCTTTTGGTGTTGGAGTTGATTTTCCTCGATCTTTCTCCTCGAGAGTTGCATCCCAAGCTCATTTCAGGTGTTGGGAAGTAGTCTATGTGGTTGGACTCGACTTTGGTTCCTTCTTTTCCACCTTTAGCCATTTGGTTGCTTGAAAGCGTCTTTTTCACCATTGGTAAGTGAAACAACTTTCTCTTGGGTTTTGCTTGTACACATGTGTCATTGATGGCTATTTGAATCGGCTTGTGAAGTTTCATGGCCATCGGTAGTCCATTTTGGCCGTTATGCCAAAATGGATCTTTGTGTGTCTGCCGCTGAATCGGTTGTTTCGACCCACTTTTGGTGGTCAAACCTGGAGATACTCCATGGTTGCATTGTCCTCGATGTTGCTAAGCTTCTTGTGAAGTTTTGTGTCGTTTCGACAACTTTTTCCTGTTTGCCGCTTGTAGGCTCTATTGACCTAGGGTTTTTTCAGTTGTTCCTTCTCGTACTTTGAGAGTTAGGATCTCATCTTCTACACTAGGGTAAGCCACCTATTGGTTCTTGCATGTTTTGGTTAGGCGATTGTGCCTCTACCTAGCATTCTACCCATTTCCCCGTCTGCTCTTTTTTCTTTGTTTTGGTTAGTTTTCGCAACAAAAGTTAGTGGTAAGCGTCAAAAGCTTCTGGCAATGAGTCTACCTCTCATATCTGGAGTCCTCTGAGCTCTCGTAGCAGTCGTAGAAGGCTATAGAAGGTTGGATGCTCCTGTGTGCTCTTTGCTCTCTCTAAGTGGGTAGTAGTGCAAATTAGCTTGTAAGTGAAGTCAAAAATACTTAACTCTGGAGTTCCCGGCTCACTTGTTACCAAATTTGACATGTGCTCCCATCTCGTTGTGAAATGCACTTTAGGATTTGAAATTTCTCAATTTGGACTCTGTTTGACCTGTTTCTAAGAAATCTGTCCAGTTTGCCAAAATTCTGCCATTTCGGGCTTTCCGCAACTTTTCCCGAATTGTGCCCAATTTTTACCATAGGTTGCCCTTGTCATTAGGATCATCAACATCTATTCTTTTTTTTTTTTTTCTCGTTTCACTGGTTTTTATAATTTTTTTTTTACTTTTATTAAGAAAATCCTAAAAGATAAAGGAAAATAGCAAATTGAAGCCAAAATTTTCCAAAAATACACAATAATTAGCTGGTAACCTTGCGTATATGTATATACACTTATTTGTGGTTCCTCGGCTTGGATTACCACTTTTTTCCACTTTTGGCTCCAAAAACACGCATATTTAGTCGTATTTACAAACTTAGAGACTCAAATTCATCATTTGATCTCTTACTATTGCAAAACAAAGTATATAAGGGCATAGATATTATTAATATCCGCAATCAAACATAAAAATTCGAAATCATGTAAGACACTACGCTTGTAATATCATTTTCTTTGTCCTTATTGCTTGTAGTTCTTGTATACGTGCCCCCTCCTAGTCCGAGTCCTCCCGGACGACTATGAAGTGTCTGAGGGTGAAACATTGTATTTGTTGTGGTCATGCTTGGTCAATTCAATTGTAGAGCGATGAAATAGCAATATTTCCAATAATGTCGCTCTTTGTTTGATTGTCAGGTTTTTAGGTAATATTTGGATTGTTTGTAGCGCTTTTGTAGTAGAATTAGTATTTGGATTCTTCTTTACATTGTTATCCTTTGTAATAATCCAAATCTGCTTCCGATTTGCCTGTGCTTGCCACAAGTTTTTTGCTACCCAAATTTGCTTGACTTTAGGTTGTGATGTCTCTGTCCTTGAGTACTTAGGATTCTCTGTTGATTGTACTGAAGGGAGTTTCTGCTGACAAATCTTTGGAATCCAAATTTCCTTGCTATAGATTTGTTCTATCATCAACTTCTTTGGAATCCAGATCTGTTTCATGGAATGTGACGGTCTGAAATCACTCTGTTGTCTGGTGTTGAAGACTTTGTTTTCCACCTTTGTTCTCTCTGGCATAACCTTCTTTGGACTCCTTACCAACTTTGAGTCTGTCTTTATCCAAGGTTGAATTGTGCTTTTATTTTCTGTCTTCTTTACCCATTTCTGAGAGTTCTTCGTTGAGGAGCATTCCGGTTGTGTAGAAGTAGCTTTTGGTTTCCATTTCTCCTTCTTAATCTCTTTAGGTCGTTTACCCTTGTCATTGGATTCTTCAGCTTGCACCTGTATGATTGCTTCGGAGAACGGAATTGGTTGACTTTCCTCCTCATATCTGATGTTAACTAAATTAGAGCTCCAATTAATCATTGCATTGTACTTCTTTTACCATGGTTGTCCTAGCAACAACGGATGTTGCGTAACTTTGTCTTCAACCACATAAAACATATGTAGATACACATATGTAGATACACATATGTAGATACACATATTGATTTATTTGCACGTGCATTATGTTGAGATGTAGAGAGCTCCCAAAGACTGATTCATATTGAGGACAAGATACAAATATATAGGTGAGACCAAGTTGAGTAGAGTGAGCCATATATAGCTCCAACACCCCCACTCAAACAAAGGTCTCTAGCTTTGGATGAAAAAACCCTTGGGGAGTTCAAGGGAAAAACCCAAGCCCCTATACAATGTGAAAATATGAACCAGCGATTATGATGTGAAAGTGAATTGTGCATCTATGTACAAATGTTCAAGTGACTTAGAGATCACAATGTGCAAATGTGGAGTGTACATATTGCATGGTACCTAAAAGATCACAATGTCATATGTACAAAGCTATTACAATAGCAAAGAAGCTAATCTAGAAAGAGTGAGGCCAAAGCAACTCCAAGCTCCGAGCGCAAGAGGATGAAACGTGACTCGTTGAGGCCTTTGGTCAAAATGTCTGCAATCATTTGGTCACTTGGACAGTGTTCAACCATAATGGTTCCTTTGCGTACTTCATACCTGACATAATGATAATGGACAGCAATATGCTTTGACTTATTATGTTGAACATAGTCTTTTGCAAGACTAATAGCACTTTGGCTGTCACACCGCAAGGGTGTGCTAGAAAGAGGAGAGTGACCAATATCAACCAGCATTTGGCGAAGCCAAATCAACTCACGAGCTGCAAGTGATGTCGCAACATATTCTGACTCAGTCGTAGAAACTGCAACACAACATTGTTTCTTGCTGGTCCAAGAAACAAGACAACCATTTATAAAGAAGCAATTTCCACTAGTAGATCGCATAGAAAATTTTAGCTTGCCCAGTCTGCATCTTTTGTACGGTTCCGTTGGATTTGAATGCCAAGACACGAGTGAATCTCTCCAAGATCCACCATATCAAATGCAGAAGACAATAAATTTTTCACTTACTGAATAAATCCCAAATCATTGGAAACAAGGATGGTATCATCCACATAAAGAGCAAGAATCACAAAACTGCTACCTTCGCATTTTATGTATAAGTTGGGGTCTGATGAGCAAGAGATGAATCCTTTACAGGTGAGAAAAAGATCAAATTTTGTATACCAGGCTCGCGAAGCTTGTTTGAGACCATATAGTGCCTTATGGAGTTGAGCAACAAGGTCTTCTTTACCTGGAATACCAAACCCTTCTGGTTGTTCCATATAAATTTCCTCTTCCAAGTCACCATTAAGAAAAGCAGTTCGCACATCCATTTGATGAGCTTCTAAATCAAATTGAACAGCAAATGCCAATAAAACTCGAACACTTGTAATACGAACAACTGGTGAAAAAGTCTCTTGATAATCAACACCAGCTACTTGGGAGTAGCCTTTTGCAACTAAACATGCCTTGAACTTGTCGAAAGATCCATTTGCTTTTACTTTTGTCTTATACACCCACTTACATTTAATAGCTATACAACCAGGAGGTAATTCAGTTAGTATCCATGTACCTTTAGAGATAAGAGAATCGTACTCTGCTTCCATAGCCTCTTGCCATTGATCCTTTTGTGGTGAAGATATAGCTTCATCATAAGTAACGGGATCTTCAGAAGTAGAAAAAGCATTATCAGCAATATCGTCATCATAAACATGACATGAGCCATGTTCAAAATCAATAGGCAGATCAACAAAAATATCAATATCATCATAGGCAACATTCGGAATGGATGGTTGTGAAGAGGAAAGTTGCCTATAGGAAGATTTTCATCTTCTGAAAGAAATGGAAAAGCCTGAAGCAATGATTTAGTATCATCAGAATCATCCATGGACCATGAGCCTCCCATAAGATGTTCGTTAAAAGTAGCATCACGATTCACAATTACTTTCTTGGAGGAAGGGTCATAGAATTTGTAGCCTTTGGAAGTGTCAGAATATCCAATAAAAATAAATTTAAGACCAGGAGCATCAAGCTTTGTTCGTGTTTCTTTGGGAACATGAATATAAGCAATACATCCAAAGGTTCAAAAATGAGATACAGAAGGAATGTCACCTGTCCATGCTGTGATGGGTATCTTAGCAGAGGGTGCAGTAGTAGGAAGATGATTCTGAATAAATACTGCTATCAAAGTAGCTTCAGCCCAGAAAACACGAGATAAGCCAGAATGAATCAGCATACATCTTACAGCATTGAGAATAGTGCGATTCTTTCGTTCAGCAATACCGTTCTGTTGAGGCGAATATGGAATGGTGTGTTCATGATGAATTCCACTGTCAGCACAGTAACGCATAAACTCTCAAGATACATATTCTCCTCCATTGTCACTACGAAGCTTCTTAAGGCGACGACCAGTTTGAAGTTCCGCAGCCTTGTGGAATTGTTTGAAAACAGATAAGGATTCAGATTTTTGTCTAAGTAGAAATACAGTCGTATACCTTGAGAAATCATCAATGAAAGTAATGAAGTAGAGATATTGTGATCTCGAAGAGGGTAGAGGTCCACATATATCAGTATGAACAAGATCCAATATGTCATGAGAATGAGTTGTATTTGAAAGAGGAAAGGGTTTACGATTGTGTTTCCCAAGAGCACAAAATTCACAAATTCCCATATGGGGATGGGCTTTAAGATCCATGCCATGAACAAGATCACGACGTTGAAGATCAAGGAGTTTTGAGAAATCAGCATGAACAAAACGGTGATGCCATACTTTGCAATCATGATCACCTGGAGCAGTGACAACATTTGCTACAGCATCATTGAGAGAGAGTTCAAACAAGTTACCGTTTCGAGGAGCAGTGGCTATAGTCTGTCCATCTTTCTCAATTCGGCATTTGGTATGATCAAATCCAACAAACAGACCAAGATCAACAAGTCAAGCAACTTGAAGAAGATTACGTTGAAGATCTGGTACATGTAATACTCCTCGCAAAATTCGAGTGGAAGAAGATAAGGTGCCAAGATATAAGATTCCAATACCCTTTACTTGACAAGTAGTATCATCAGCAAGATAAACAACACGTTGAACTGGCAGTGGATGATAGTTATGAAGCCACTTAGATTGATATGTCATATTCCCTGTAGCACCAGAATCGACAATAAAAAGTGATCCATCACGTACATGAAGTATTCTGTCTGGAGCAACTGAACATAGGACGCAGCTTGTTTCTGGTAGAATGTTGTTTCGATGTTCAGTAGCATATGCTCTATTCCGATCTGTGTCGAATCGACGCTTATAGCACATATGAGTGGGATGATCAGATCGTCCACAATATTCACAAGAAGAAGAAGAAGAGTCTCTAGATAAACGTGGTTGTTTTGTGGTAATATTGTGTTCTTCATCATATTGACGTGCCCAACAATCATCTTCAGTATGGCCATTTCTGTTGCAGTAAGAACATCGCTTATTAGGAAATTTGAGACGAGAGAAAATATTACGGCGACGGCCACCTCTGCGGTTTCCTCGTTGAAATGGACGACTTCGAGCATAAAAAGCACGTTCCATCTGTTGTGACTCAGTCTCCTCTTGTGAAATCATAGCTGTATCGTGACTAGCATTACGACGTTCTTGACGTGGAGAGTATTCAATTAAAGACATGCAGGCTTGGTCGAAATCAAGACCATCTTTATTAGAGAGAATAGTAACAATGTTATCATAAAAAGAGTCCTTCACCGTATCAAGCAGAAGTGTAATTAGTTGCTTTTGTGGAACAGGATCACCAGCAACAGCAAGTTGATTAATAATAGATTTGAAAGATTCAATATGTCCCGTCATGGCAGTACCAACTTCATATTGTAACTTGTTAAGCAACCCTTTCAAATAAAGTATTTCTGTAACAGATTTCTTCTAAAAGTTTGCAATAAGGTACTTCCATACGTCGTGGGAAGTAGGCAGTTCATACATATCAAGCAAAAGGGAATCAGTAAGAGCACAAAGAATATACCAACGAGCTGCTTTATCACGTCGTTGCCAATCCGTATAGGCAACATTCCAATCTTCAAATACAGGTCCTTCAGTGATAAGCGCGTTATCATTATCCGTATCAACAGGCTGAGGCGGACAAACACGATTTCCAAGAACAACATCGGAGAGTTCATCGCCTTCAAGAATTAACAACATCTTTGCTTTCCAGCCTGGAAATCCTTGACCTTGGAAAGGAGGAACAGAACGCTGGCCAGAAGGAAAGCCGTTGACGATAATATTCATAGCCATATCTTGTTGCGAGAAGATGTATAAGATAAGATCGTAGAATCTGCACACCATATATGGTGAAGGCCGCAATTGAGAATGAGAGAGATATGAGGATTGCGTTCTGTCAACGATAAACGTAAGAAGGATGCTCAAGGAACGTCCAAAGATGTGAGAGACGTCACCCAAAAAGGCAGGGTAAAGGAGACTTTAATAATAAAAGAGTCCTCAAAATAGAGTGGCGTGAGACGCAAGATTGACGGCCACAATACAAATAGGAAAAAGCTAAATCTTCTCGAAAAAGTTAACGCCAAAATAAAAAAACGATCGCGGACGCTTCACGAAGAAGTAGGACGAAGAAAGCTGCGTCAAGCTCAATTGCAGTAAAAACAGCATAACTTTCTACTGCGAACTCTGATTGACGCAAACCTAGAGCTCAAATCGAAGATCTCGAGGAGACGAACAAGTTTTGGATAAAAATTGCCATTGCGCTTTTCCCGTTTCTCCAAATTTTGAGCAGAACACCCCGAAAAATTGAGATGAAGTTCAGGGTGTCATCAACAAGAAAACGTAATCAACGATTAGATTGATTAGCAATAAACATCACACAAAACACTAATCATATTCTTCTTAACACAAAACAACCACAGTTAACAAGAATCAACGCTCAAAAATAAAATTTGTATCAATTTTGAATCTTACATGCGAATCGCATACACATACTGTTTTGTCACCATGAATTGAATCGGCGCGTGATCGTTACCACTCTGATACCATGTTGAGATGTAGAGAGGAAGAGAGAGAGAGAGAGAGAGAGAGACGAGACAAGAGACACACCATGTACGCTCCCAAAGACTGATTCATATTGAGGACAAGATACAAATATATAGGTGAGACCAAGTTGAGTAGAGTCAGCCATATATAGCTCCAACACAGTATTGTGCATCCGATTGCTTTCATTGAGTGTTCTGAATAACTCTTCAACTCCTATTTGGCAGTTTGCAGCTTAGTGTCATGTTTCAATTGCTTGTACAAACTGACTGAAAGGAGGTTAGCTTGTGCTCCTGAATCCAATAGTGCTCTGGCTTTAATCTGGTTTGTCCCCACTTTGACCTCGATGATGGGTTCTACTTTGTCTTCACCCATTTCAGAAACACTGACTGAGTTTATTCGTAAGGCTCCTTCATTCCGCTGTCTCTGATGCAGTAGTCTTCTTTTCTCCATTCTTTCTTTTGCTTCCGCTTGCGCTTCCTCAACAATCTTTTTCTTTTTCTGAAGTCGCAGCTTATCTTGATGTATTTTGAGAAGCATCTCTTGGGTTAGTGGAAAATGATACTTCTTCAATGTGCATCCACTAATCCAGTTTGGCATTTCTTCCCTGTCTAAGGTAGCAAGCTTGACGGCCCCACTTGGTAATTTCTGGTCCCAATCAGTTCTCGACTCAGATACAATCTTTGTAAGGACCGTGCATATGATTTTTTTCATTGCTTCAGCTTGTCCATTGGCTTGTGGATGATACGGAGCTGATTTGCGATGTATTACCATGAATTTGTCTAGAAGGATCTCTATCACTTCATTTATGAAGTGTGTGCCTCAATCACTCACAATTTCTATTGGTAATCCATATCGTACAAAGACGTATTCATACAAAAATTGTGCCGTGGTTCTAGTATCTACTTTTTGAGTTGCTTTTGCCTCAACCCACTTTGTTAGATAGTCCATCACCACAATGATGTATTGTGCATGAGTTCTGTATGCAGGAGGTGAGATAGATCCAACATAATCAATCCCCCATTTTGCAAAGGCTCTTGCTCCCATCATTGGTCTAAGCGGCTTATCATCTCTTTTCAGTGGTACTTTTGTTCGTTGACAGTCATCACATCGTTTTACATTTTCCTCAGTGTCCATGTGTAATGTCGGCCACCATATTCCTGCAGCTAAGACAATTTTTGTTGTCTTATCACCTGAGAAATGGCCTCCACCTACTCCTCCATGAGCTTGCTCTAGGATTATCACATACTTTGATGCGCATATCCTAAGCTGGTTGTCTTTTCCTCTCTTATAGAGTTGATTTCCTATTAAAGCGTAATTTCGCGCTTCTGTCTGTACAGCTCTCTGACGTGCTTTTGAGGTTCCCTCTAGAAAAGTTCTATTTGTGAGATATTCAACAATATATTGACTCCATTCAGGAGCTATCATTATCTGATACAATGTTGAATACTCAGCTAGTGGTTTTGACGAACATGTAATATATGCTGTGACATATTCATGTACACTCTCCTTCATTCCTGGCGAGTAGACTCCCAATTGTAACAGATTCCTGTACGTGTTCCTTCTTGAACAATGAAATGCACATTCTTTAACATGTGCTTCTTGCAGATATATGTTATATTCTTCAGGATTGATGCATAACCTTAAAATGTTATTGGTTCCTAAGTGATATAACCTTCCTGCAATCAACTGAAGATTCTTGGATTGCTGAATAGTAACTTGTTTCTGGTTTTATTCTTTTCTATCAAAATCTCCTCCATAGGTTAATAGACTAAGAACATCTCGAGACCACTTTGGTATCATTTCTATGTTGAATAAGTACGCATCTGGCATGTCGTCATCTACACCTATAGGATCTTCTCCATTCGTCAATCTTGAAAGGTGATAGGCTCTAAGATGTGTCTTTCCTTTCATTACTACTACCCTGAGGTAGAATTCTAATAAGATGATGAACCATCTCACTATCCGTCCCGTATTGCATGGTTTATTTACTAGGTAGACCAAGGCTTGATGATCTGTGAAAAACACAAACTTATTGGCTAGAAGATAATGCCAAAATTTCTTCATAGTATAAATCATTCCTAATCCCTCTCGCTCTATTGTTGTGTAATTCCTTTTAGCATTGTTGAGCTATCGACTGCATAGCAGATTGGAAAATCCATGTTTCCTTCTTCTGGCTGAGCCAGGATGCATCCTATTGCATATGTCGAAGAATCTATATGCACATGGAATATCTTCGCCCAATCTGGTGATTTCAAGACTAGAGCAGTAATGAGTGCCTCTTTCAAATTCTTGAATGATTTCTCACACTCCTCTGTCCATTCAAAATTCACTATTAGCCTGAAAAGTGGTTGGCCTATTATAGCGTACATGTAAATGAATCGTCTATAATATCCACAATGTCCCATAAAGATCTGCACTTGTTTTGCGTTGGTTGGTCTAGGCATATCCACTATTACTTTTATCTTTTCCTATTTGTGGATATTCCGCTATGTGAGACAATATGTCCCAGAATTCTGCCTTGTCGGACCATAAACACACACTTCTCAGGATTGAGACAAATGTGATATGTCCTACATTTCTCGAATACCTTTCTTAGGTGTTCTAGATGCTCATCTCTTAGAAGAGAGTGTACACACAAATCATCCATGTATATTTCTAGAAACAACCTCAAGTGCTCTTTGAAAGCATGCGTCATTAGCCTTTGGAATGTTGCGGGAGCATTAGTTAAACCAAACGGCATAACTCGATACGCATAATTTCTCCACTCCGTTGAAAAAGCTGTTTTGTGTTGATCTTTTGGCGCAATGGCAAGCTGATTATATCTTGAAAATCCATCTAGAAAGGAATATGCTCTTTTCCCCGATACACGTTCTAGAACATGATCAATTATCGACAAGGGATAATTGTCCCTGAATGTCGCAACATTTACTTTCTTCAAATTGACACACACTCGGAGTTTCCCGTTTTTCTTAGGCACTACCACAATCGGAGATACCCAGTTCGTGTGTTCAATCTCATATATGAGTTCAGCTTCCATTGGCTTGTCTATTTCTTCTTTGATTTGCTTAGTAAACGTGTCATTATACGTGTATGATCTCTGTCTGCTAGACTTAACGTCTTGTTTCAAAGGAATTGTGGGTTGGCATATTGATGGATCGACTCCTTTCAAGTCCTTGTACGACCGTGCAAACACATCCTTGTATTCTTTGAGAAGACTCAAAAGTCTCTCTTCTTCTTCCAGAGACAAATCTATGCTATGTATACCGGTCTCGGTTCCTCTCCTGGAGCTGCTAAATCAACCTTTTTAGCGTCCTCCGGTCCATCATAGGATTCATTCTCCTTTCTTTCTCTTATAGGCTGGGTTAATATCACCTTCCTATCCTCTATCGTAAATTTCTTGTAGTGAGAGGGAACATCCATGTTTCCCTTGATATTGGCATTTTCGTCCTCACCACTCTCGATTTCAGTCGTCCAAACTTCTTTCAGAGTTTTCTTTAACTCTCTGTACTTGTTTCGGTGTTCTCATTTGGACTCTTTGTTTTCCTTGTTTCTCATGTTCTTTTCCACTTTATCTGTTTCATTTTTCATTTCATTGGGTTGAACTCAATTTATTGAGCTTCGCTTGTCTTTCCGTGTCGTTTCTGCATTTCCTCTCATTCTTCCAGAAATCTTGTCCTTGACACAATCTTCCGCCTTTACTAGCATTAGGAATTGGTTTTTCCCTCTTATCCTAGGCATCGGATTGTTTCTAACCCCTTTCGTTTTTCTTTTTTCTCTGTAGCGTTTCTAGCGTTTTTCAGTTTGATTTGCGAAGTCGTATAATTTGAATCCTTTATGGTTTCCTCGTTCTTGCTTGAGTTGTCTGTGGACTCATTGTCAGCTTCATTTCCCCATTCTGGATGATCGGGAATGTTGTGAAACATCTCCTTTTCATCTTCCTTCTCTAGTGTATCAATCTTTTCAGTCTCCTTTTCGAGTAGCTCCCATCATGAAGTACGGAACCACATCATATCCATCTTTATCACAGAACTTCGTTGTGGGACCATCTTGAATTGCACAACCATCTAGGGTTGCTAGAATGTGTGTCCATTCTAATGGTTTAAGTGCATCCTCTCGAAAGGGTTCACCTATATAAGTTTCATCTTCAATTGCCTTTCTAAAACACGTTCTTTGCGCTTAGACTTCCATAGTTCAAAGCTCCACACATCCATAACTCTTTGGGTTTGCCTAACCAAGCTAGAAACTCTGATCTTGCCATAGTAGCTGAATCAAACTCTTCAATTGGTGTTCGGTTCACATCCTTGTAGCTATGATCTTTTAGGTTCACACGAGTAGTGGTTTCCATATGTCTCAAGTATGTGTGGTCATAACCCCAATCCTGGACCATTTTCAATTGTCTCATGAACGGTCTTCCAAGTATAATATCATAGTTATTCTCCTTGCCAAAGTCAACAATAGCAAAAGTATGCTCGTACTCAATTCTGCAAGAAGTCACTACGACTTTCTCTAATAGTCCCAAAGGTCTCTCCATATGTCCGTCCGCTAGTTGGAGTTTCAACCTCGTTTTTCTTATCGCCGATTTTCCCCATTTTTCCCAGATTTCTTTCGTAGCAATGGCTACCCCAGCCCCGCTGTCAAGTATTTCCATCGTGTTAACTCCCTGGAATTCAACTGGTAAGGTTGTATTCCCCTTTTCGCCTTTGCAATACTCTCCGACCTTGTTCAAAGGTACATGCTTAGCGTTTTTTTGTGGCTTACTCAGCTCTCGTATGCCCTCTTGCAGTTTTGCAGTTGGGTCTTTTATCCCAAATTTCTCCAAGCATTTTTCTACAGTTGCCCACATGTTTGGTCATAGTCTCAAAAGCTCAGCTAGGGTGATAGTGCATGTCACTGGTGTTGAAAAAATCTCTATCAATCCTTGCGAGTCCATAACTTTTTCTAAAGAGATTCCTCATGAGGGAAGCGCTCTAATCTCAGATTTTCCTTCATATTCTCCTAAGTATGAAGGTAAGGTATTCAGCGAATGAGGTTTACTCTCTACTGTTCTAATAGAGCCTCCATCTCCCGAGTAAGAATGCAGACCTAAGTCTACTTGAGATCCTGCCTCAAATTCCTCTATGGGAGGATTCCTGATGTCCTTTTCCCCATTAGTCTGATTAGCTTGACAACTCAGCTCGTTTGCAAAGTTTGCCTCTCTCACTTGTTTTCAAAACTCATTGTAATCCTCATCTCTTCCGTAAGACCTCTGTATCACGAGATGAAAACTCTCTATTTCTTGATCTGTTGTGTTCATCAGTATACGTTCATCCCTGTGCATTTTTTCAAGCTTTTGTGCATTGTTAGGATTTTCAACTACCGGTGAGAGGATAGTTTCTTGATGAATTGTGTTTTCCGCTCCACAATTCATTGGTTCTCTAGGTGGTTCTAACAAGGCTTGTGCAGTCTCGATCATTCTCTGACACATTTCGAATCTCTGATTTTCCAATTCCGCGTTTGGATAAGTCAACCACCATTGTTCTTGTGTCTGGTTTCTCTTTAATCTCGCTTCGTAAGCTCTCATCAATGCATCCAACGGTTCGTGTACTTTGCCGACTAACACTGATCCCCCTGAGCTCACACTCGTTGTCTCTTTGACGCTCTTCTGTTTCGACTTTTCAGAGCCCATTTCCCGTGTTCCGTTTTGACTCTCAAGTTTCTCTAATCTGTCTTTTGTTTGTTTTAATTCCTCAGCTAGAATCACGTCTTGTTGTTCTTTTTTTAGTTTCATGTGTGCTTTCCTAGCTTTCCATGTGTTTCTATGGCTTCATCGTCGTTGACTAGACAATTCAGTCTTTGACTTTCCATTCTCTGGTTCTCTAGTGGCTTTCTTCACTTGAGCTCTAGTAACAACTTGCGTTGGTATCAAAGTTTCATTTTTAGGCCCACTGCTAGTAGGAATCGACTCTAGCATGTTCAATGTCGTCTTTTGCACTTTTTTGGGATTCTTTGAACAATCCTCAATGAAGTGAGTGACACCACACTCTATGCAATATGCATTTATTCTAATGATCTCTGTGTGTGGAAAAACATTCATCAAATGGTCACCTCCACACTTATAACAGGGTCCTAATGCAGGTCTTTGTGTCCCTTGATTTGCCCTTTGTGGATAAGCTGGTCTTTGGTGTGACAACCCTCCATGAGCTATGAACATAAGTGTTCTTGCGTCCAAGCTATACCTCTCTTCATCTGAGGCGTGTGTGGTTGTTGGTGGTCCAACATTCCCCATCATGCTCCAAGGTTCTTGTTGTTTTGGTTCTTCAGGTGGGTAATACACAGTAGGAGCCATGAGTGCACCAATATCTTCGTAATAAGTCTGAACAGGCACTAAAGCTTGTTCTTCCTAATTCTCTAGGGTGGGTACATATCTAATGCCCACTGGTCTCGCTCCTGGTAAAGGTAATCATTGCCCCAATAACGGCTGTGGTCTTTCTATCCCCATAGGTCCTGGTACGTTTCTTGTTGGTTATGGAGGTACTGGATGTACGTGAGGTGGTGCTATTTGAGCTGGAGGCGCATACTAACGCTCCTTCACATAACCCTTGTTGTAAGAGCACTCCTTTGTTGAGTGATTCGTCCATTTTTGTTCAATTGCACACCATTTTGCTAGTTTTATTGGTTTCTTGTTGGTTATGGAGGTACTGGATGTACGTGAGGTGGTGCTATTTGAGCTGGAGGCACATACTAACGCTCCTTCACATAACCCTTGTTGTAAGAGCACTCTTTTGTTGAGTGATTCGTCCATTTTTGTTCAATTGCACACCATTTTGCTAGTTTTGGCATTGGTTTAGGGCATGGTGCTAATCTCTTTATAGCATCCTCTATCATTTGTTTCATGTTCGGCACTGTTGTTGTTTGGAAATTATTCTTAGTGGTGGTATCGCTAGCTACGGATGAGCTACTGGACGCAGCATCCATATCCATTGTCACCTCTCCATAAACCGCACAGTTATCCACTAAGTACAATGCTTCTCTGGTCACTTGCTCAAAACTTGTACAAGCTTTCAGGTGCAAGTCTTTCTTGAGAGTGTCATTTCTCAGCCCTTCTATAAAGAGGACATATAGTCTATCATCTTGTGATCGTTCTCGTACTGGACATCTCTCTATGTATTGTTTGAAGTGAAGCGAAGCTTCCTTTACCTTTTCTTGCTCCTTCTGTTTGAAAGCATATATTTGGGATACCGTGTTGTGTTTGATCCCTCTTTTTGAAAATTCCTTGGAAAACTCTCGTAGCAAATGGTCAATGTCATGGAAACCTCCACAAAGTAAGACCAAATCCTTCATATTGTGTGTGGAAACGTGTTATCTGCTCAGCTCTTAAGACTTGCTTAAAGAGTGAGACATGTACATACGGATCCACTGATCTTATATACTTCTTTGGCATGCACTTTGCTACCTAGGATGGCCTCATCCTTCTCTGGTCTGCGACCAATCTCAATGCTCCCCGTCTCGACTTAATCGTTCTCGTTCATCATGGATGTCGTGGGTTGCTCTCGTTGGCTCCCTTGCCACGAATCTACTACTAGGAGGCGAATTTGATCGTGCTGCTGCAAACATCGGGCCTACCGCGGTATGTGTAAAGATAGGAACCACACTACCTCGATTCGTAGCCATTGATTCTCTAGAATGTAATGTTCCCATGGGGCTTGGCATAGAATAATGAGGTCAACTGAGAGATTGAGTCACATGAGTCCTCTCTCCACCTGCTGCTATAGGGTCTGGCACTACATTTGTAGGTGCTGGTCTTTGTGAGCTAGGAGTGACATAATACTGATGGAGTGGTCCACCAAAGTACGTATATCCTTCCAACTCCTTTTTATTGATTGCTGTGTATCGTCTTCCATACTTGTCCTATGAGACAATTTTCGTTTCTGATCCCTCTGTGTAGGTGAAGACATAAAGTCTTTTCCAGTCTGTCAACCCATCGACGCAGGGTTCCTCACATCTATAACATAGATCTTCCTCTTCGTTATTATACTTGTATAACCCCACATAGACGTTGTCTGTGTTGACTCTCAAAGTTACGTTTTCTTGCCTTAACCTAGCATTAGGGAGGTGCATTGTGGGTGCTTTCTCCGCAGGTTCCTCATCTACTTTGGCTTTCCTGCCCATTAATCCCCACTTGTCCACAATGTTAGGATTCAGGACTACCAAGTACATGATACCTTCGTCATCTAGGTACCTATCTCCGCTATAGCTCACAGGCACTAAGTCCTTGAAATCACTCGGTCTATCTTCTATCTTTACACAATAGTGGTCCATACCATCTCTACAGATCTTGGCACCTTGCTCATTGTCGTATTGATACTTTATGAACAATAGTTTCATTGTGGCTGAAGGGTTTGATGGTCCTGCTGCCATGTTCTCTCTTTCCTTTAAGTTCAAGTATCCTAAGTGTTAAGTGAAAATCTCGTAAGGTCTCTCTGAAGAAGTATCGAAAATACTTCCTTCAAGGATCGGCTCTAACGGTCGCACTACACTTTGGTTTACACTCTCCTCGGTTGATATAACACTCGCTTGTTCTCTTTGTCTTGGTTGGTTATTCTGGAGATATCTATTGGATCTCATACTCATCAATATCCCTAGAGGAATCTAACTTTTTCGTCGCGGTAGTTTGTTTATCCCAATTCTCTGTGATCAAAAGTGATCCAAACTGAATGATACTTGGTCAAATGGTTTTTTTTGTCAGTTGGAAGACTTCCGTTACCTCAAGTGAAATTTTTGTATCAGATTTGCTCAAAAAGACATTATACGCTGATGGCCGATTTTTGAAAATCAAAGAAAAAGAAAAAGAAAAAAACTTATTTTTCCTCTTTTGGATCCTTGGCGACACTGTTGGAAGGCTCGGCAATGCCTGGTCAACCTCACAACACCTTTACAGGCATGGCACACCCCCCCCTTCGATTGGCCGGCCTTATCACCCTCAGGCCCCCCACTTGTCCATGCCCCAGCCTAGCTAGTCGCCCTAGGTTTCAGATACCCCTTCTCTCTCTCTCCCTGTAGTTTTATTCCCCCGGTAGGCATCGACTGAGATCTTCTCTCTCTCTCATTTTCCCTACGTATCTCTCTCCAAAATCCTCTCTCTCTTACCGAAACCTTGTTGATCCCAATACCCCCCCCTCACTGGCCACCCTCGGCCAAGTGCAAGCCTCAAGCACCCACCCCCCCTTATCTTGCTTTCTCTCTCGCGCTTCCGCTACACCAAGCCCGAGCCCCATGTGAACTCCCGCTCTCCCGTATTCTTATCCACACACCCACGCCCCCTCACACACTCCTTCCCTCGCCCTCTATGCAGGCCCTTGGCCCGCTTATATTCTACCCCTCTCTTCCCCACCCGCTCGCCTCACCCTCCCCTCGGCCTCATTCCCCCCCCCCCCCCCCCCCCCCCCCCCCCCTACACACACACCATTGACTTCCCCCCCCTCCTCTCGTCCTTGAGACACCATGCAAGACAGAGAATAAGACACCCCCCCCCCCCACTCACACACTCTCTCCCCCCCCCCCCACAGTGGGCACCCGCCATAGAACCCTCTCACTCTCTCTTATCCACACCCACCTCACCTCCCTCTCCCTCTCTCGTGCGTTATGCACGCTGAGCCCCAACTGGCACTATCTCTCTCTCTCCCTCTCGCTCTTCTCAGCCCGAAGGCGTAGCGCAAGAAGCTGGGTCCCATTCTCTCTCTACATACACACCACACACACACACACACTCATCCTCTCCCTCCCTCACCACCTCCAACCCCCTTCTCTCTCTCGCTCTCTGTTTACGGCCCCAGCCCCCGCCCGCAGTAAGCTCTCGCTCTCTCTCTCCCTCATGGGCCTGAGAAGGCGCAGAAACTTCTCTCTCTCTCTCTCTCTATACACACACCACACACACATACACACACACCCCACGCTTGCCCACACACACACACACACAACATCCCCCCCCCATCCTCGCGTAGCAGGCCGCCATGAACAGAGCTGAAAAAAATAAAAATAAAACAATAATATATATAATATATATTAGACAAGCCTGTTCCCACGCATGCTTGCACGTACATACAAATACACACATACACACTCACGCATGCGCACCCAGATATACATATATACACACACATCCGTCCACATGCACCCATACGTACACACATACATATACGCACATAAATACAAAAAAACCTGAAGGAGGTCTACGATTACGACATCGACAAAAAGAAGGAACACCCAAAGCACGCACCGCCTACAACAAAAAGACGAAATGCTCCGAAGGCATGCCCCGGCCGACCCCGAAAAGATGTACGCTCTACACCGATGCACTAGCAACACACCATTCGCTCACAACATGCAACCACGACGCCATTTTCAGTAATTCATAGGGTATTTTCATCATTTCTTCAGTTTTCAACCAAGGGTGATGGTCACAAAGGCTCACCTAGACATTAGCGCCAAAAACGACTCAAAAAGGGCTGTGTAAGGAATTGGTTAAATTAGTAATTAGCAGAGCCGTTTGTGGTCAAAACGGCTCCAAATTTGTCCGTTTTGGTCATTTAAAGCATATCTACGCAATCTAAAGCGTATCTACGCAATCTAAAGCGTATCTACGTACATATCTCTAAATATTCAAAAAGATATCGTTTTCTTCACATTCCTTTGTGGCTCACCTCAAAATTTGTTTTCATTTACTTCACTTGGTGGCAAATAGTTGTTTCCACTTTTGAATCTCTCTTTTTTCTCTCACCTTTCGCGAGCTTTATCTCTTCTTCTCTGATGCACCTTGTTCTGCTGCTACGTTATTTCCATTATACTTTCTACTCCTTCATTACTTACAATGACTAATACATCTTTCATTAGTGATAACCGCAAGTTTACCTTGAACATTAAGCGAAGCCAGGAATATGCTACTACGCGGAGTGTCTATCAAAGACCAGTTACAACTGCAAATGAAGCACAACAACTTCCCAACGAGGAAAAGAAACACATTGATATATGGACAGATGGGAGCTTGTATCCACCGGATCCTAGCACTGGAAGGTATCCATCTTTTCACACACCTCATGATTTGATGAGATTTGTTGGTGATGGGGTTGAATGCTTACTAGGATATAGTTCTAGGTTATCTCATTTATCATACACATTACATTCAATATCTCCAAACTGTTTTGTCTTCAAATGCAGCAAGAATTTTAGAACTTGAAAACCAAATAGCATCTCTAAAACAAGAAAATCACCAACTTTGGACTTTAAAAGAAACTCCAATAGGATTAAGAGCACGAGTAAAACGAATGAGAGATGTAGTAAACTTAACAGAAGGTTCTGGACAAAGAAAAAAAAGATTAAAGATTACTAGAGAACATGTGACTAGTCTTTTAGGATTTGATATGTCCAATGGTCAAGAAAGGGTGAGATTTTTGAATGAGGTAATGAACAAAAGTGATATTCTTGAACTTTTGAAACTTCCTGAAAATCAAACTCAGAAAAAATTGGTATTTCAAAGTTTACCGAAAGATATGGGTTTACTGGTCCAACCTTCTCAAATGCTAGAAGTTTGTGACACAGTGGGGGTGAGTAGAAGGGGTTACAGGGCCATCTCTAAAACCTGGTTTCAGGTTTTAAAGTATTACAAGATTAAAGCTTTTGGGTTGCCTAGGCCTCATAATGTTGGGAAAGTTAGGACTCTATTAAACGCAGAAATACCCGAACATTTTGGAGAGTACTATCATATAGAAGGAACGATGCCATATGAAAAAAAAAAAAAAACTTCTTTTGAGTATAATTTTTTTAATAACATTTGGATGAGTATAAAAAACGTTCAATCTGCTATGGTGAGATACTATAATATGCAAGAAGTAGATTGTGAAGGAAAACTTATATTTGTTCTGAAATTGGATGAAGCTCAAATTCAAAAATGTCAAAAAATGGAAAGAGTATCCATATCCCTTATGAATAGAGCATTGGACTATAGCCAGGGTAAGCTTGATTCCCCATACCACAAAACTCAATCAGAAATGGAACTTTGGTGGATCGGAGCAGCTCAAATACCAGTAGAAAATCACGATACATTGAAATGGCTGTTTTTTCAGACCGATATCCCTTCTATTATACAGGACCAAAATGCAGGTGAAAAACTCTGTGTAGATGGCATAGGTGACTTTTTTGTAGAATGGCACTTGAGTGCCGACCTAAAAGCATTAAAGTGAATGTTTGGTGTATGTGGAGGTGCCAATACCAAGTATCCATGTCTATATTGCATGGCAAGCACTGGAACAAAAGGATGGCTTGTAGAACACGAGGTTGGAAAAGCACCATTGAGCAATAGTGTTAACGTCATCGACTACCCACCGTCTTCTATGATATGGGATCCAATTCTAACAATAGATTTAAAAAATGTACATATATGCACAATGCATGCACAGATTAGAATCTTGGACAAATTGCTTTGACTACATCTTGACTATGCATATTCTATGAAGCCAACTAAACTTGCAGACGAGTGCATAGAAAAATGGGAGGCTTTGCTCTCTCAAATGGGTTTTCATGGTGGTCAAGTGCATCTAAAAAAAGATCCCACTATTTCAAAAGGAACCGGTGTCGGGGGATAATTGTTCGCTACGTGAGTCGGGCAGGCGCCGGGCCTCTGGCTGTGGGAGGTGTGAGAGAGAGAGACCAAGAGACAATGACAGCTCTGCCAATCACCACAATCATTAATTAATTGATTATTAACTTGAGTACAACTTAGTCCTTAGCCAAGGCGGACTGTTAACAGACCGTCACTTGGATCATCTGCTAACGAGGAGTTTAAGCTCCCATTTACAAGATTAACCGGGCCGTTAACGACACCAGACTTAAGAAAATGCTTAATCAACTTCGGACTGATGTTGGTGATAAAAATTCTCTTCTGCTACTTCAACTGCTTCAATTGCCCCGTGGATTCTGCAAGCTTTGCTTTGAACTGGCTTAACTGCCATTCTCTTCAATTGCTATATGATGCTTTAATCCTTGCTTTGCCTGCCTCATGATGTCCTCTTGCTTTTACCTTGCTTCGTTTACCGTGCATGCCTTCACCTGCTTTGGTTCAAGACCAAGAGTGCTTCTCAAGCTTACTCGCTTTAATCCTTGACAAGCTTCTTCTCGACCTTGCTTGCTTCAACTTTACTTCCTTGCTTGCTTCAAATTAGCTTGCTTCGACCTCGGCCTTATTGCTTTGACCTCGAGCAAGCTCTCTCTCTTCTTCTTCTCCAAGATGTATCCCTTGCCTCCTCGCTCCTTGGTTCCTCTCCCTCCTCGTTCTTCTCCTTTGCCAAGCTTGCCTTTGTTCAAACTTGAGAGCACCAGAACTTAGCTATTGTCTTCCTTGGATCGATCGAGCACGAGGGAGAGAGAGCAAGATTTCCCCTTGTGAAAACTCGAGAGAGAGAAGCTTTATCTAGTTTATCTTGCCGAGCATGAGATCGAGAGGGAGGTAGCTTTGCTCCTAGCTCCTTGCTTCGAGCCCTCCCCTCTTGCTCTTTTCTTTGCTTGCTTCTTCTTCGTCTTCAAGTCTCGTTTTTTATGCCTTATGCCCTAAAAAAAACCCCTTTCAACTCGTTTCCTTAAAAAAAACTTGCACCGACGGCGCCGTCGTTGCGGGAACGGCCGCCGGTGACGTGGCATAAGCAATTTTTGACCTGCTTCAAATGCGCCATGTTCGGCCTCGATAGCATCGCATGGGCGAGCACACAGATTCCCGCTTCTTGCTCGGTGCCTCCTGAGCATCAATGCTCCTCGCGCGGGCCTCTTTCTGCTCCTTGCGCAGTTCTCTTCGCTGCTCGCTTGCCCGCCATGCCTTTTTCTCTTTAGTTCACACCCAATTTTAATTAGGGTTGCCATTGGCCATGCCCCTTAATTGGACCTTTGGGCGGGTGCCCATTACATGGGCGGCCTTGCTTTAAGTGGTCGGCTTTAGACCCTTGTAGGGCACCACATTTGTCATGCATATTGGCACCGCCTTGTTGGGTATATCCCGCAATCAACATACTTTAGGAGACGACATTCCGGCCAAAGAGCTCAGCAGGAACCTTTCGTGCTTTCATAACGGCACCGCACTTAGTATACATATCGGCCAAGCACTGCCTAGCTCTCATTTTTCTCCAGCAAGCTGCAACCGTGTTGGCATTTTCCCGCAATCATTTCATTCCAAAACCCGGTCGAGAGACAAAAACTCCAGATGGCACTCCGGTCGAGCCGACCAAACTGGTACGGAGCCGACCCCCGACGAATCTTTAAAGGCTAATATCTTGGCAACCGGAACTCCGATCACTGATCTGAAAAGATCGACATGCTCCACAAAGTGAGCATGTCAGGCCCGTGCATTCATTTCAATTTTGTCAACTCAGCTGCAGTTGTCCAATCCGGTACAGATCTACAATCAACTTGAACTTTAAACTGCCATAACTTCTTCACCGTAGCTCCAATCGACACGCCGTAAAGACAGGTTGGTAGAGCACATCAAGCACTACAGTTCTAGATCATAATATTCTATCTGAGCTCACTTTAAGTATAGTCCATTTTTGGCATCATTAAGGCATCAATTGACCCTTTAAAGCCGCATCTGGCATACATTAATCATTAGACTTGGCCTATTAACAAGCCCTCATCACTGACCATTAATCAAGTAGGCTTCAAAGAAGCTTAGCTTGCATTTCTCTGCTCTTTTTCTCATCATGGCAGTGGAGCTGCACGACACCGGTGATGTTTTGCAAGATGTTTCAATGGGTGGAGCAAAAGCCAGAAGATTTTTGAGTAACCATGACAACAAACATGTTGATGCTATGTGGAACTGTTGAAAGGATCTTTGTGTTATAACAACCAATGTCAAAAGTAGACTAGATGTAGCCAACAAACGCATGGAAGTGTGGAAGAAGCTCGATAATTTTTTAAAAGTTTTGAGACAACAAGTTAGCTCTTCTACTTATGCAGATGACTTTAAAAAGACAATAACGCTTCTAATAACTGCTATTACAGATGCTTGGGGAGCAAAAGACATCACATATTACTTGGTGAGTATTCAATTACTTTCTAAAGTCTGGATAGTATTTTACTTTGCATCCTATTGAGTTCAACTAACTTTTTTTTTATTTTTAGCATATTCTGTACCTGCATGGACCATATTTTGCAAAACAAGGACTCCTTGCAACATGGAATACTCAGGGAATGGAAAATCTCACTATCAAGTGAGGACTTCTTTTTTCAAATGTACGAGAAAGGGAGGTGGACAAAGAAGGAGCAATGCACTAAAGGAATTATTCAATTGGTTCTATAGGAGGCAATTACAACGGATAAGATCAAAGAACCATGCTGCCCAACCACAGATTTGAGATTAATGCTTCACTTTGAAACTTTGTACTGAATCTTTTTAAAGAGATCCAAATTCAAAAAAGATATTTTGGTGCAAAAAATTGTCAAATTTACATCAGTTTTTGATTTTTTTTATATCTCTAGGCATGTCACCCCTATCTCTCAAAAACTTTCTTCTTTTATAGCCCCCAAGAAGGTTGACATTTGTCTCCTCAGCTGTTGCTGCATATCTAGAGTAGCAAAGAAAGTATCCTACTCTTGAGGCATTGAATCCTACAGCATATCCAAACATTCGAAGTGTTGTTGCTCTCTCAAGTAGCATGATCTTTTTTGCATTGATTTGAAGGGGAGTGTACCCTAAAAACCGTGACAAATATCTTCACTGCAAACATTGGCAACTCAGGATCTTCAGAACACTGCATGTGGAAAGCACAGAAGGTGGCAATATCCAATGTAGGCATGTAGTGTGCTTTCCACACTGCATGTGGAAAGCACAGAAGGTGGCAATATCCAATGTAGGCATGTAGTGCATGAGAGAGGAGGCATCCCTTCTTGAAGAGCCCTTTACTGCTTTCCCTATCGAGCCTTTAGCTTTCCCAAGAAAATTCTCTTTGTCAAGGAGTTCAATTTGCAAAACAAGACAATGAGTAATTAAAACTAACTTGAAAAAAAAGAAAGATTTCAGTAGGGAGATCACCTTTTGCAATTCATCTTTGGCAATGAATTTTTCTTGAAGGAGATTGCATGATCCGATCATCTCTCTTATGCCAACTTCCTTTCCAATTTTTTTCAGCTTAAAGTCTCTGCCAAAAGATTGGATGCCAAGCTCAACAAGCCTCTTCTCAAAATCTTCATCTTTGAGGGAAGGTTTTTCCTCTTCCACTCTTCTCATGCATAGAAAAAGTGCATCAGGAGCATGTAAAAAATCTTTATTGGATGTATGAAGATCAAGTGCCAAAAACTCCTCTTTTGACTTTTCTTCTGTGTCAATAAAATCTTTGGCCACCTCAGAAGCTTTAGAAATGGTTGCAATACAGTAGTCCTCCCTCATATTAAGCAGACACTGGATATGATGGAGAGGAATATACTCTTTCCCCTTGATAAAGAAGTAGGGAAGGTTTGGAATAGTAAGGGAAGCTTCAGATACCTCTACCTCACCTGTTGGCTCATCAATGACAGTACTAGCTCTAAATTGAGAAACATCAAAATTTGCACTCTCCTGCTCCTCAGCTGCAACATCAACTTCCTCCTCTTATAGAATTTCACTTTTCTCAAGCTGCAAAACTGTGGAAACATTTTTATTTGTTGCCTCATCTGTATCTTTCACTGAATCAGCTTTGCCTTGCATGTCAACTTTAAGGAACAAAAAGAAAAGAAAAGCAATGTCTTTTGGAACAAGGTTACAAGGTTTTAAATGTAATTGACAAGAAATGGTAGGTGGACAAACAAAGGAAGTCTTCTTAGAAAATCTTCCAAACCTCCTTGTTACTTTGCTCTTCTCAATTGAGTTTGTAGTATATTCGGTTAGATGACAATAAGCCTTCCCATCTAAAACCAAACACTTGCCTTCAACTGCTTCTTCAAACTCTTTGAATTCTTCTACCAAGAAGTCTTTCAAATGGTCTAACAAAGCTGCAAGATCAAACACAGGGTTGAATATTTCATATGCTTTGGTGTACACCTCCATGTCACCACCATCCATCACAGCCACCAATAGTTTATCACTTGGACTCTCCTCCAAAATCTCCTCCCGGCCTTCAATCATGGTAGAGGAAAAGTCCACAGGTGAAGCTAGGTACAAGGTACGGAAATACGCCCAACATTTTCAAATGTACTAGTGCCAATGACAAACCCGAACCATGCGATACGCGCTGGACCCAAGCTTTGGAACTTGCTCCCTACGCGTTGTGCAGCACAAAATCACAGCAAAACGAACAATCCCAGACCACGCGATACGCATTGGACCCAGGCTTTGGAAGTGCCTCCCTACGCGTCGTGCGGGACAAAGCCACACCAAAACGTAAAACAACCCCGAACCACGTGATAGGCGCTGGACCCAGCCTTTGGAACTGCTTCCCTGCGTTCGTGCGAGACAAAGCCACAACAAAGAAAACAAGAACCTCGAAAGACGCGATAGGGGCCGCAAAAGACGCGATAGGGGAGGGACCACTGATGTGAAATTGCAATGGATGAGATCATGCGGAACGAAAGGATTAGTACAGAAAAATGGATAATATCTCGTGTCATATGCGACAAGTGAACGTGCAACATTCTTAAAATTCGAGACCAAGCTTTATATAAGATCCAAAATATGACCGTTAGTGACACGTGTCAACCATGCACACGTGCCACGTGGCCTGCGCACAACGGTCGTCGTACGGATGGTCTTATGTATATAAAGCCTTGTCACGTGCTCATTTTGTGCTTTCTCCCATACTCGACATTCGCGTCGTGTCGTCCTCAACTACCCGCACTTCGAGTCATCCGTCCACTAAGCCAAGCCAAGCTTCTTCTCAAACGACACGACCGAATGTGTTGGGCATGTGGGCACACCTTCTACCGCTTCCCATACTCTTAGCATCCCTTACGATGCGATAGGCGCAAGTTGCGAAGTCTCGATGAGCCTCTCATTGCGTCGTACGGGGGTTGCTGCTCGGCTAATTAAAAGTTTTCACAACTCGCATACAACACTCTATACCATGTGCTAAGGTGTTTGTGTGCCCTCTATCGCATTGTGAAAGTATTGTTTTTTGAAATACTCATGGCTTTCCATACGACGCGATAGGCGTATGTTGCAACGGTCAAGTGAGGCTCTCATCGCGTCGTGCGGGGGTTTCTGCTCGGCTTACTTAAAGTTTTCACACCTCGCATACGACGCGATACGGTGATGTTCTAAGGTATGGTTGCGCCCTCTATCGCGTCGTACAGGGCGTTTTGTGAGATTTTTTTTGGAGGTTCCGGTGATCACATACGACGTGATACGGACCTATTCCAGAGTCTAGGTCACCCTTCTATCGCGTCGTGTTGTTGTCACCCTTCTCTTCACACATGGCGCTCTCAGGAGTTTTTTCGAGCAAGGGATTGCGCACATGTACATACCCATGCATGGTGCATCGAATAAAGGATTGCCCATTTTCCAGAGCCAGGTGGTTACGTGGGGCCCACATGTGTACAGGTAGGACAACATGTACATAGTGCAACGATTTTCATTATTATCAATACTAGTGTGTTTTTTCTACAATAAGGAGGAGTTGGTAGCGCGTAAAACTTCTCGAGGAAGCTATCCGCGGGCCGACGACGTGAGGTGAGCAGGTGCGTCAGATGGCATCTAGTGGCGTCAGGAGGGCGAACGAGGTCAATATTTGCACGCAGATGAGGACGGACACAACGTGGGTGTTTTCTTGTGAGAGTTATGCAGAAAGGTCATCATTAGGACCAATTTTTGGGGGCCACTTCACGTGGTGGCGAGATGCATTATTGGAAAAAGCTGAGTGCCAGGTGTCCGAATGATGCAAAAAGGTGACAACTATGCACTGCGAGGTCAGTTTATGGCCTGTTCGGGGTCCGTTTGAGGTCATCTAAAAGGCCAAGGGTGCCCAAGTAATAAAGCTAAGTGTGGGAACTGAAAAAGAAGAGAGAAGACCAGAAAAAACGTGGAGAAGAGAGGAGGAACAGCCGTAGGTGTGTTTTTGCTCATTTTGGAGCCTGTTTTGGCCGTAAACTGCTCATCCGAGGCCGGATTTGAGCACTTTGACATTGTAGACTGGGGTTTTGGGCCGTTCCGGACGCGATGGCACTGTCCGTTTTTCCAAATTCCTCACTCTTTTTCTGCTGTTTTTCTGTGTAATCTTCTCCGGTGAGTGAAGCTTCTTCTCCAATTTGTGATTGTATCTGGTATCTTTTACCCATATTGTGTGAGCTGTTTGCCCCATTGGTGTTGGCCCAAGCTCATTTGTATCTAAACATCAGAAGTTCTCCTCTTTTGAGCTGAGTTTTTGTGTGTGTGTGTGTGTGTGTCTCTGTGTGGAGTGGGCAAGTGGATAGTCTCTCTCCTCTCACTCCAGAGGTGTGTTCCCTGTCTCGACCAGGTGTGTTGTGTAAGCCGAGTGGTGCCCCATAGTGTGTGTGTGTATCTTCCCAAGAGTGTGTGTCGGGTCATTATAGAGGCGCTGTGTGTGTTTTCATCCCGACCACATTCTTTTGGCGTCCCCACGGAGGATCTTCTTCGAGTACCTTCTGCCTCGAGCTTCGAGCTTCGAGATTACAGGTTGCAGGTTGCAGATTACAGGTTACAAGTTACAGGGACTGGTACAGGTACAGGTGATTTACACAGGTACAGGTAGCTGGAGTACAGTGATGTACTAGCAGTGGTGTCACTTGCAGTTGTTGTGGGTATGCATCATTTGGCGCTTGCTTGAGTGCATTGTCTACTGGATTGTACATTACTTGTGGAAACTTCCATTGTACGCATTTGTGGAGCCATACTTGGTTGTATTTGGCAGTCCCAGCCATTTCTAAGACTTGGTCTGGAAGATAGTCATTTCTGAGACTTGACTATACGCGATTTGCATTAGCCTTCGTGTGAGGGTCGATAGTGTGAGGTTTTTATTGAGCTGGGGGATTCTCAAATGTGGAGATCCTTTCGGTGATACCGGTAGCTGGAGCACCCTTTTCGTGACCTCGCCATAAGCTATGTATTAGTGATTCCTATTTGATGCTCGGGTTCTATTGTTGGCAGTTTATGCATACAGATACAGTCTATATTTTGGGTTCTCATTGCTCTACTTCTGGGGAAACTCTGTCAAAATTTTTCCAAGTTATGATGGCTGGTCTTTTGGTCCTTTGAGCCATTTTATGTTGTTATGCTGCTGAAATTTTGGCAAAATCAGAGGATAAGACAGGTGTGCTTTCTTGGGAGCTTCATGGTTGGCTTTAATGGATGATCAAAATGGCCCTCAGTTCACTCCTTTTCATTTAACTCAAAGAATTTAGATTAATGTTCATGTGTCCAGGAAGATCTTTTTCCAGCAGCGCATAGTCTTTATGTTTGGGCCAAGAAGATTGAGAGAGATCCTGGAATGTCCTTTGCCTGTTGTAATTCCGATGATCAACTATGAAAACTCATTTGATGTGCATGTGTTTGTTCTCATCTAAAGTTGAGCTCCATTGAAGTTTTTGGGGATTGGGTAGTGAAAAGTTTTGGGTTCTTTCACGTGTGTTTGAAGGGGTCCTCTAGCCATGGCTTTCTCTTATCCGGAGTTTCATGGAAGAAGTGATGAAGATGTGGAGGAATTTATGGAAAAGATGGAGGTTGCCTGCATTAGCAACCAGATTCATGAACCGGCGCAAATGTTACGTCTTCTCCAAATTTGTTTGAAGAGTGATGCACGAGCTTGGTCCAAAGCATTTGAAGAGGAGTTGTGTGTGGCTGATCCACCTGTAAGGTTGAGTTGGGACAATCTACGACATGGGTTGGAAGTGGAGTTTGTGAAGATAGAAGATACTGACAAAGTGTGGCAAGAAGTACAGGCTTTGGTGCAAAAGGAAGGTGAGCTAGTAGATGCGTACATACGTAAGTTTTCATTGGCATGGGAGCGAATGTGCAAGGCCTTAGCACCACAGGTACCCCCGCCTGACATGATGAAGAAGGACACGTTCTTAGCTGGTCTTTGGGAGAATATACGTTGGAGAGTGGATCTAAAGAAGCCTAGGATATATGAAGATGCACTAGAGGTAGCAAGGAACAAAGAGTGGAAGCTGAGGAAAATGAGCCAGTTAGGGGTGGAGTCTTTGCCCATGAGGTCTGAATTTCAGCCTATAGAGTCTTTAAAAGGTCGCATGTTAGGGGTTCATCACGAACCAGTGGTTCCTGTTACTACTCAGGTTATGCCAGCAGTGGTCACTACAGCAGTGCAAGATGATGGGCTAAGGCAAGACATGAGGCAAATGGTAGATTTGATGAAGAATCTCAGCCTAAACATGCTAGGTCAAGTGGGAAATAATCGAGGTCGAGGGAGGTTTGCAAATCAGCAAGGAGGTGAAGAAAGGCCTAGGAATGGTGTTGGACAAAGCAATGGTAGGTCTTGGAGGCAGACGCCCACATGTTATAATTGTGGAGAGTTGGGTCACATCAGCCCGCAATGTGATAAGCCACCAAGGATGGGGGAAGACATGTATCCATTGCCAAGACATGTGCTAACTAGGTCAAATGATTATGGCATCGAAATTAAGGGAGACGAAGGAACCAGTGGACTGACCCAGGAGGAAAAGGGAAAGACAAAAGTGCTAAGTGTAGTCACCTTGGAGAAGGCATCAAAGCTAGAGGATACATTAGTGATTCCTATTGGGAAGAGGACCACAGAGGATAAGGAAGGAAGAAGTGCCCCAGGTCCTAGTAAGAAGAAAGGAAAGAGCCATGAAGGCGAGGATGTCAAGGCCAAGAGGAAAAGGAGAGCTCGTCGAAAGTTTCATGTTTCAGATTTTCCACTAGGGGATGGGCAATTAAGCTATGACTTGAGGGAGGATCTGATGAGCAGGAAGGTAGATGTTACTTTTGGGCAGCTTATAGAGATGGTGCCTAAGCTAAAGCGACAGTGGAAGAGGATGGTTAACCCAATGGAGAAAGAGCCAGAGAGAGGTTCAGTAAAGGTGTTGGCAATGGATGAGCTACCATAAATTTGTCCAATAGTAGATGTGTGGCATAAAAGGAAAAATTTGGGACAAGGTTATGTGGATGGCGGAGCCCAAATATGCGTCATAACACACTCATGCGTTGAGAAGATGGGTCTCACAGTGGCTGGGGTGTCAGGTTTTCGGATCAGATTGGCAAACCATCAAAAAGTAAAATGCTTAGGTGTTGTAAAGAGCTTAGAAGTGGAGGCATATGATGCAAAGGAAGTGGTTGATTTTCATGTGATGCCAGCAGGGTTGGGAGCATATCCTATTATACTGGGAAGGCCATGGTTACGTGCAGTGGGAGCTGTTCAAGATTGGCGACATGGTACGATTAGCCTCTATGGAAAGACAGGTACCAAGAAGCTTTATAATATGGACACAAGGAAACGATTAGAGGAGCTTTATGAAGATGAGGATGAGTCTAGTGATGAAGACTCTTCCACGGTGACAGATGAGGAGAGTGATAGCACTACCAGCAGTGATGAGGATGCTGATGTTGCATTTCTTTTGATGGACAAAGAAATCCAAGAGTTTGGTTTAGTTGCATTTGCGAATGAGGTTGAAGATGAAAGTGAAGGGCCTTATGAAGTGATTGAAGGGCTGATGCAAACCAAGGTTGAGTTGTCAAAGAAGTAGGAATTAATGACACAAATGATCAGTGGAGACCTCTCAGCTATGGAGAAGGAGATATATTTGCACATGCAGGTCTATGCCAAAGTAATTGATGATTTTCTTGATGGGAGGTTGATAAATGGCATCTCCACAGGTTTTCCTTGGGAACCAGGTGAAAGTTTGATTAAGATTTTGATGCAAGGAATGCCAAGTGTTTTTGTGTGGGATCCAGGTGGAATGAGCATCTACTAGTGTTGCTGTTGCTGAGCATGAATGCTCTAGCAGGCTAGGGGGTGGGAAAATTATGTCAGGAGTTTTTTGGAGCAAGGGATTGCGCACATGTACATACCCATGCATGGTGCATCGAATAAATGATTGCCCATTTTCTAGAGCCAGGTGGTTACGTGGGGCCCACATGTGTACAGGTAGGACAACATGTACATAGTGCAACGATTTTCATTATTATCAATACTAGTGTGTTTTTTCTACAATAAGGAGGAGTTGGTAGTGCGTAAAACTTCTCGAGGAAGCTATCCGCGCGCCGACGACATGAGGTCAGCAGGTGCGTCAGATGGCATCTAGTGGCGTCAGGAGGGCGAACGAGGTCAATATTTGCACGCAGATGAGGACGGACACAACGTGGGTGTTTTCTTGTGAGAGTTATGCAGAAAGGTCATCATTAGGACCAATTTTTGGGGGCCACTTCACGTGGTGGCGAGATGCATTATTGGAAAAAGCTGAGTGCCAGGTGTCCGAATGATGCAAAAAGGTGACAACTATGCACTGCGAGATCAGTTTATGGCCTGTTCGGGGTCCGTTTGAGGTCATCTAAAAGGCCAAGGGTGCCCAAGTAATAAAGCTAAGTATGGGAACTGAAAAAGAAGAGAGAAGACCAGAAAAAATGTGGAGAAGAGAGGAGGAACAGCCGCAGGTGTGTTTTTGCTCATTTTGGAGCCTGTTTTGGTCGTAAACTGCTCATCCGAGGTCGGATTTGAGCACTTTGACATTGTAGACTGGGGTTTTGGGCCGTTCCGGATGCGATGGCGCTGTCCATTTTGCCAAATTCCTCACTCTTTTTCTGCTGTTTTTCTGTGTAATCTTCTCCGGTGAGTGAAGCTTGTTCTCCAATTTGTGATTGTATCTGGTATCTTTTACCCATATTGTGTGAGCTGTTTGCCCCATTGGTGTTGGACCAAGCTCATTTGTATCTAAACATCAGAAGTTCTCCTCTTTTGAGCTGAGTTTTTGTGTGTGTGTGTGTGTGTGTGTGTGTCTGTGAGGAGTGGGCAAGTGGATAGTCTCTCTCCTCTCACTCCAGAGGTATGTTCCCTGTCTCGGCCAGGTGTGTTGTGTAAGCCGAGTGGTGCCCCATAGTGTGTGTGTGTATCTTCCCAAGAGTGTGTGTCGGGTCGTTATAGAGGCGCTGTGTGTGTTTTCATCCCGACCACAGCGCGATAGAAACATCTTGAAGGTTGTGTCTTCCACGTCTGTCGCGTGGTGTGTTCTTTTACCCAAATGGGGAGGACTAAGCAAACTCCAAGGAAGGTCTACCAAGCCCCAATTGATCCAGAAATAGGTGATGATGAGAAATATGCAGAGAAAGCATCCCCTCCACTACCTCATCAGAGTCTCAATGCCAGAAAAAGATTGAATTATCATGTGAAGTCCCTAAGAGAAATAAAAAAAAGCACAAAAGTCTACTTGTCTACTGATTCCAAAGCTCTCTTTCATGAGGGTTGTCAAGGAGATATCTGATAGACTTGTAAGCATGATGAATATCAAAACTTTTGTCTCAGTAAGGTGGCAATCTCAAGCTGTGATGTGCCTTCAGGAAGCTGCCGAGGATTTTCTCATAGACTTTATGAATGATAGCTACATTTCATCTGCATTTTCTCATAGGGTCACACTTATGAGCAAAGATTGTGTGCTTGTGTCAAGGCTAAGGTACAAGTTTGATAAGGCTCTTGAGCTCATTCCTAGTGAGGATCTTAGAGCCTTCCAAATTTTAAACATCCCTCCTTCCAGGCAGTAGAAAGATTCTGGGGTTGTCATTGAGGATGTTACACATGAGTACGGGACGAGAAAGTCTCAGGATATTAAAGCATGAAAGGAATTTGAGAGGGAGCAAGACATGATATCAGAGGATGCTATCCTTAAAGAGCAAGCTGAAATTTTAAGAGCATCCAACTCTCTTCTTTATGAAAAAGTCACAGGCCAAATGGTGGTGGATGTCTCCTTGTTTGGAGATACTGAGGTATATTTGCACATATTCCCTCAAGACACAAGTATGCTTGTAAATCCCAACATTGAGCTTGGTGACACTGTGCTCTATATCCGTCTCAGGTATGTGTTGCTTTGCTAATTATTAGTGCATGTGCAAGGCAGACAGGCACAAGGGGCTCATTGGGGCTTGTGTTTCCTTTTCCAGGTGTCTTATGAGGGATCTTCCAGAGGGTCTAGCTATGCAAATTTCCATACTTGACCCTCTAGTGACACAGTGCCTTTTCAACAAGCAAGGAACCCTTTCAAGTTTTTTTGATGATTTTAACATGCTGACCTGCAATTACATATTATACCCCTATGTTGAAGGGTAATTCTTAACTCCTTACATGTTATTTTTAACATTTTGTGGTATTCTTAGCTAATTGTTTTTTATTTTGTAGAGGACATTGGAGTCTTATTATCTTCAATCTTTTGGAGAAAGATATTATATTTATGAATTCATTGTCAATATCCATGGGAAAAGTAAATTGTAAGTATGAAGCATAATCTATGCTTGATGATGGCCCATTGTTTTCTATTAATAGCTTTTTGATTCAATGTCTTCTTGCAGTGCTGCCAAACTTATTGTTGGTCACCTGAGTACCACAAATAAGGATTACAATATAGAAGCTTTCAAGTACTACAATCAAAAAGTGCCTTTACAGACAGACTCAACATCTTGTGGATGGAGGGTTCTTGCAAATGCATGGAGATATCTTTAGTCAAGGTGCCGGATGACTACACTCACTGTAAGTGTGTTTCATGTATTTATTTTGATGTTTTATGTATGTATGTCATGTACTTTAGTTCCTTTTTCTATTTTTTTCAGTTGCATGACTATCCAAAGTCTTGGGTCACGTGGGTGAGAGATAAGGCTGTTTTTATGGTCTTGGAGATCAATAAATCCAAATGATCCAGATTCTCCTTTTCCACCAAAGAAAGGTAGATCCACTAAAGGTTTGGATGCAAAGAAAATGGATCAAAAGAAGAAAAGTCATGCAAAGAAGATCCATACAAAGAAAAAGGATCACAAGAAGAGTCCTGCCAATGAGAAGAGTCCCACAAAGAAGAAGATCCCTGCCAAGGGGAAGAGTCCTACCAAAAAGAAGATCCCTGCCAAGGGGAAGAGTCCCACTAAGAAGACTGCCAAGGGAAAGAGTCCCACTAAGAGCCCTGCAAAAAAAAGAGCAGATACAAAGGGACATCCATTCCACTCACCATTGAAATTCAAGGTTCAAAAGCGTCGTACACTTAAGAACAATAAGGGGGAGGCACTTAGCTCACCTTTCAAGATACCATTCATGTTGCCAAAGAAAGCTGCCAAATCACCCAAGCCAGCCAATCCTAAGGAGCCCAAAGCACCAACCCCTGCCAAGTCACCCATGCCAAGCCCTAAGGGGTCCAAAGCACCAACCCCTGCCAAGTCACAACCACCACCCACTCCTGAACTTTCACCCCCTTCTGAACAGAAAAGGAAAAGGGTCTCTAAGGATGCAGAATCCTCTCAGGCAAAAAGAAAAGTGGAATTTTATGATTGAATAGTCCACAAAAGCTATGTACACTTTTGTTCATTTTGTCCATATGAACATATATATATACCCTTTGGTGATTCATAATTTTGTACTTCAAATACTTAATACCAACTGTCGATTCTTAAATGTGTATCATGATGTCATGTAAGTTTAAAATAACATAAGTAGAGAAAAGATAAATATATTTGCAAAATGATTACAATATTGAACTTGTTTTTTCAAGTCCTTGCAAGTGGATCAAATACAACTCTTTTTGGGGGAAGGCATGTGATGCAAGAGGTTGAATTCTCCATCCTTGTGCTCACCACAATTTCATCCACTTTGAATCTATACTCGGGAGATGTTTCATCAAGAAACTCAAGAGATTCTCTAACATCATTTAGTATCCAATTTGTTGTTACTATCACGCTTCTATACTCGGTGTGTGGATGGACTGTGACCTTTAGTTCAAACTCTAGACAATTTTCCTCAGAGTCGAGAGGAACCCAGCTACCTAATTTGCTTCTCCATCTCCTATAGTCGTAGCCCAAAACTAATGATTGACGACATAGTTGATATGAGATAAGCATAGAATTTGGGCTTACTCTACAACTAATATTGTCACCAATATGGAAAGTTTCTTTGGTGCTCCATCCGTCTCCAAGAACATTATCCAGTTCATTCATAGAAAATGTTCTATTAAGCCACATCATCTTTGTCCTCTGCAAATCCATTGTTTTGAAACATGCCACAAAGACATGTATAGGCAAGAACCATTGAACTTTAATCCTTCTTGATATCTTGCCCGGAGACATAGCTTTAAGGATGTCTTCTTTGATCTTGGATTTGAAGCTTGATATAGTACATGCATCAGGAGCTTCCCAATCAAGTGAACTTATGGTGGGAACGCGTAACTAATGTAGTTCTCCATATGCACCTTCTTGTGATGGAACTTTGTATTCTGCAAAATAGACAAACAAATCCATTGTTTTGTAAAAGGAAGATGGCTTGTCATCATACATAGCATCTGCAATCCCTTTATGCATTGCTTTGAATGTCCCACTTAGACTCTCCATAGGCTGCCATTCCACAGCTGTTGAAGGAAATATATCTGGAATGGAATCAAAAAATGAGAAAAACAATGGGATAATGAAAAAAATTAACTGTATCAAATAGTTTTTTTTGTACTTACAGTAAGAATGCAGTGTGGGATGTTCTTCCCAGTCTAACACCATATCCTTGGCCATGTACACATGTTGAACCTTAGCTAGCCAGCCATTGTCGGTCACTTTGAAAGCAAGAACACGACCTTTCCAATGATTTTTCACTTTATCGCGTTTAGTTCTCTTCGCTCTGTGTACACCTTTGCATGAAGGAAGCATTGTTACCCAATCATTTACACAAAAAGATATGGACTTCCAAAGACCATCCTCTCTAACGTTATGAAAGTCACAAGAAGTTATGTTATGTGAAGGGCGACGTGCAAAAGACGCCATGGAAACTCAGAGATTAGAGAAGAAAGAAAGTATAGATGGAAAGACTTAAAACCTCTCACAAACTAGAGAGCGAGAAAGGTATACGTTTGAAAAAAGTAGGTGATTTGTCATTAATGCTCTTGTTTTGAGAGCCTTCTGACATAGATTTTGTATCTTTTGACAACGCTTTTGTGAAATATAAAATAGAATAAAAGACGAGACTTCATTGCTTTGAGCCGCAAATTCAATGAGCTCTCTCACCGAAAGCACCTAAATATAGCAGTTTCAGCCTTGGGATCAAGACATTTAGCGGTTCTCCGTCAAAATAGGACCACCAAAACCCACAATAGAGGAGACAAGAGTGCCATACTTTTTTATACATGTCAAATAACTATTGGACTATTCCTTAATCCTTAGATTAACAAACAGCCCTTTTCGAGTCGTTTTTGGTCCTAATGAGATTGTCATCTTTTAATAACCTCCCAAAACAAAGCAAGGGTCAAGCAGCCAACACCTATAAATTGGCAGTAAGAAGTCACTATCGGGGGGGGGCAGTTCATGAGAAGTCAGTACTTGGTAGAGTGTAGTGGGAAGAGTTGACACTATCACCATCACGGGGAGGGGGCTTGTGTGTGGGGTTTGCCTTGGCAATTGCACCATGCGAAGGGAGCCGCGTCCGTCCCTCGACTCCAATGGTCAATGCACACACTATACACGCTCTTGGTAGAAAGCTTCACAATCATTGAGTCGTCTTAGAGAGCGCACCAAGTAGTTTGCACCATCTTTTCTCCCTACCTCTCTATCACCACGGCGTGCCATTTGTAAATACTGTAGAAATAATTCTCCCTCACACCCCCGAGGGTTTTCACCATTTGAAAATCTCTCTCTCTCACTCTCTCTCTCTCATTCTTTCTGTGTGTGTGTGTGTGTGTGTGTGTGTGTGTGTGTAAGTTTGCGGTGTTCATATCATCATGGTTTTCATCCTAGCTGCTCAAAGCTAGGTGGTGCCCCCTGTTCGCTTTACCGTGACAGGTTCAAGGCGCGCCATTTGGCCCCCAACATTTTAGAGGCCGTCAGGATTGGGGGTTCGCTTTGCTCCCGTCACTGTGGTGCCCCCACTGAGGAGGGCTTTCTAAGACCCTTCAGTTCACAATGCTGAAAGTGACACCCACTATCAATCATGGACGAATGGCTGAAGGAATTTTCTAACTGGAGGACAGAAGAAGAGGAGACAAAGGAGGAACTAGCCGCCTTCATTGAAGTACTACTACCAGGGTGCAATGTTGCCAGTATGAGGTAAATTCTCCATCTCGTGTTGCTCGTTCTAGCCACACATTGAGAGCATCAGGTGGGAGGTCGGTGAAGTGCCATCACTGTTGTCAACCAAGACACACTGTCAATGAGTGCCAGCAATGAAGGCAGCGAAAGGGTTGAAATCATCTACATCGACATTCATCGTGAAGAAGTCATTCACATCAAAGAAGGGAAGAGAACGGTGAGGCCTCTTTTCCCTAAAGAAACCGCAGTCAAAGTTATAACTCCAAAGTGGCCTAAAGGGGCTGCGCGAGCCAAAGCTAAGGAGAAGTTAATCCAATCGGGAAACATATGACCCCGAAGGGAGAAGCATCTGGCCAAGCAAGTGCTTCAAGCTCAGAAATCCGGGTTATACCTAGCTTGCCAAAGAGGAAGTCATCCAAAGCTAAGCGGATGAAGATCGCCTACCAATTTGCACGATGCATGTGAGTGCTACCAATCCACTTCAACAATCCTCAAGAAGAAGTGGTAAGAAGATTCCCATGTCCCAGGGAAGAGTGGTTCGGCTACTGCTCGCACTGTTTTGGAAAGCGAGTGGAGGATCTTCCTCCTCTCCCTATACAACTTATCCTGAAGAAGATTTCTACCAAGGGTGAAACCCAGTGGGTTGGGGACGAGAGTTGCACCAGAATGGAGTAGAATTCATGCAACACACCGACTACGGAAATTACCTGCAATTGCTATTAGCCAAAAAGACGACCTCTTGTGGATGTGCCGACTCATCAACACTGGCATGGTAAGAGTATAAGTAGGTATTCCACCCTCTCCTCATGAACAATTGTATATTCAATGTTTTTCATAATATAACGGTGGGTGTATATAGAGCTCTGGGTTTTTCCCTTGATCCCGAAAGGGTTTTTTCATCCACAGTAAGGGACCCTTATTTGAGCGGGGGTGTTGAGCTTATATGTGAAGCTACTCAATATATGGCTTCTCTATATATGGCACCCAGGTCCCCTCTATGTATACATCATCTCATGTGTGTATTCTACACACTTTGGGGTTCTATTTCTTTGCTCTCTCTCTCTCTCTCTCTCTCTCTCTCTCTCTCTCTCTCTCAACATTACAGGCACTACATTATGTCCTAGATACGGAGGTTGTTGTTCCAACACAGGTGGAGGTCTTTCCATACCCATTGGTGGTCTTTGAGCTTCAGCCATATTAGGTTGATATCTGTACATGGGTTGTTCTTATGGCCTCATGGGTACGTACTAAACATTCCCATCATACTTTGGTCTGAAGTAGCACTTCCGGGTCTCATGGTTGGTCCATTTACCTCGATTGCACACCATTTTTGTGGCCTAGTTGGTTGTCCCTATTGAGGTATTTGTTGTCTTGGTCCCCTCATAGGTGCTTTTTGCATGTTGTTCATCATGTCCTTCATCATTTTAAGCATATCTTCTATGATTGAGAGTGGTGCTACAGTAGTCGTTCCCACTTGTACTAGTTTAGTGGATTTTCTTTTCTCACTTTGGTTATCCTTAGGGACATATTCTTCGTTGAAAATATCACAATTGTCTCCTGAGGTAATAGCATCTGACACATACTCTTCTAGGGTTGTATAATTTTTACTATAGAGTATAGCATGAAGTTATTTGTTTAGCAATCCTTCTAGAAACAAGGATATGAGTCGTTCTTCTGGAGGTATCTCTAGTCATGGGCATCTGGCAATGTATTGTTTCATTCCAGTTGCACAATCCCTAACAGACTCACCATGTTTCTGTTTAAAGCTGTGTATTTGAGCTACCGTATTGTGTTTGATCCCCGTTTTAAAACATGCAGCTATAAATCCTTGAGCTAATGTATTCAAGTCCATGATTGACCTCGGTGGAATGTTTTGGAACCAAGTCTATGCTTTTCTCTCTATTGTCATTCCAAACCCTTCACATTGAGTATGAAAATTGAATATTCATTCTACTCTTAGCACTTGCTTAAAGCTTTCTAAGTGGTCATATGGATCCCTTGATCCATTGTATTTTTTGCCATTTCTGAAAATCAGCTGGTCTCACGTGTCTGTTTGGTTCAACTCCAGGTCTTCTGGCAGTTGATCTTGTTCCGAGTCATTCAAACCAGTTTGTTGGAAATAGTGACTCATGTAGCCCTGGATTGGCCTTAGTGCCACCCGATTTTCTACATGATGAGGTGGTTTCTGGTTTCTTTACAGTACTCTCAAATGATCTCTCACGGTGTTCATCTATTGGAATTGTCTATGGTCCTTGTCCCAATATCCAATCCCGTACGGAATACCCTTGGTATTTAGTTTGTTCTACCTTATCAAGAGTCATCATAACAAAATTGTTGTTATAACAATCCCTAAACAAGTAGGTTGATAGGTCAGCTGATCCCTTATCTTTGATCTTGAAGATATAGATGATCTTCTTGGCCGTTAGTTGTCCTGGTTTGGCATGCAAAGTCCACAAAATATCTTTTATGTTTCTATCTTCCCAACACTAGATCTCGATCATAGGATTATCCATCCTAAGACATTTCAAAGGCTTCAAGTCTACTTGATCGTATCCCTCGAATTCTAAAATTGGTGGTCCTTTTGCTGACATATCTGGGATTATGGTGTTTACTTCTAAACCTCATTTGTCTACCACATCACGGTTTTCGACTTGTACATATTGAGTTCCGTTTATGTCCATGTACATTTTTCCCTATTTGTTTTCCCTAACCTGTGCTTCAAACTCAATACCATGGTCATCAATGCGAATAGCATTCTCCTCGTTAGGGTCCAAGTAAACCTGCACTCCATGGTGGCTAGTCTTGTAAAAAGACAGTATATGCTTATATCTCATTATTGTTCCGATTTTTTGAGTGATTCAAGTAAGAAGACATTTCGGATGTTGAATCTGAAAAAGTGTCTGAAACTTCTTCAAGAATTGTGTGTTAGAAATTTCCTTGATTCACGCTTTCTTCGGTGGATACTCTACTGGAGGTTTCTCCAAGTACGCCCTGATTTCTAGTACACAACCAGATCTAAGGTTCTTATAGACTTATGAAGCCCTAGATAGAGTACTCACCTTTGGATTGATCGACTTGTTGTCAATTTCCACTTGATTCGATTGCAACTTTCTGTCAAGCCACTGATTCCTGCTTTGCAACTTGATTTTTATACAAATTTGATCAAGGTAGCTATTCTTCTATAAAGACAATAGAGTCTTTGCTAGCTCTTGTGATTGGTCTCTGTGTATACTTCAAATCAAGCTATGGGAGTCAAAATTTGACTTTCAGATTTGAGTTTAGCAAAAAATCAAAGGTTTAATCTACAACCTGGAAACTAAGTGAACATATACCAATTTTGATCCAATTGAACCCAAAATTTCCTAGTGGCTTTATATTATGTTGGTCTAGCACTGTATAAGTTCAAAAGTCAAAATTGATGTCTCTGGATAGCAGAAGTAAATAATCGTGATTATTTACTTTTGTCAATTTTTTTCACTTTTTGTATTGGTTTGGCAAGTATACAACTTGTTAAAGTCACTGGACTAGTTTCAACAAGTTTGGACAAAATCTGATCAAGTTTATCAATTGTTTTGTGTTCGCAGACTCTGATTTTGGGAATCTGGCTTAAGTTTGACTTTTGGGATCCAAATTTCACCAAAATTGATTTGTGAGGTCTACTTGATGTGCTTGACCTTGTGGTATACTCAAATGTCCAAATTTCTCAAGTTTTGAAGCAGATATAAATAATTATGATGATTTATTCCAGCTATATTTTTACAACTTTTTGTCCCAACTTTGACACAAAACTATTAAGCACCTCTAGTTAAGATCACTACCCAAGTTTCATTAAGTTTAGACAATTTTTGGTCAAATGGTCATCAATTATCTGTCCGTAGACTGACTTTGTAAATTTGGTCACAATTTTCAATCCAGTGATCCAAATCTTACCAAATTTTTTTTGTGGGCTTATTATAACCTATTAAAACTAGTGGTATGCTGACTTGGTCAAAAAGTTGAAAAATGAGGCAGATGTAAATAATCACGATTATTTACAATTTACAAGTTTTTGCAAATTTTTGGTCAACTGAGCATGTACACATGTTTATCACATCAATATAAGCTTATGAAATCAATTTTCATCAAGTTTGGACAAATTATTTTCCAATTTACACTCAAGATTAAAAAGTCAGTACAAACTTTAGTTTTTACCCAGTTTTTTGCCAGTTTAGTGATCCAAATCTCTTGGACCTTTACAAAAGTTGTTTGTACACATGAAATGAGTCAATGGTATGAACCTTGGTCAATTTAGAGCAAAAAGTTAATAATCACGATTATTAACTTCAGGCTTGAAATAAACACTTTTTTGCATTTTTTTCAAATATAGTCTTTATATGAGCTATTTTAAGCCTATGAATCAATTAAAACTTAATTTGGCCTAAAATGTTAAGAAAAACTAGATAATCTGAGTTTTGGCCAACTCTTGAAATGTTCAGCTCGAAGTGTCTTTGAGCTTACCAACTGGTTCATACAACTTTTAAGCTTACTCTCTAGTCGGAATGAGTGGTTTCAAGTCTCTTCGAGCTATTTCTAGCCATAGACCTGAAATTCTCCAACTTCCAATAACAACTCACACTTGATTCTTTCAGAGAGAGCAATGTTTTGAGATCCACCTCAGATCCTACTTATCCTACTCCTAGATTCTCATGTAATGGGGTTGTGGAAAGTGTCCACAAACACTCGTTTTCTTGTCTTTTATGTTTTTTTGAGCACTGATCTTAAGACTTGTCTCATCTACCAATCATTCTCAAAATTCTAATCTATTTCTACAATCCTACGTTCCTAAAGGCACTCAGCAAGTACAATTACTTCCAAGCTACCTCTATACAACAATCTTAAGCTATACGGTTTCTAAAAGAAAGTTTTAAACTCTATGCAAACCTAGAGGAAGTTAAAGGATAACTTCACAAGAGGCTCATGTTTCTTCCTAGTTTAGGTCTCTTCGATCCCCGACAATGGCACTAAATGTGGGACGCATGTCTAACCTCACCATCCTATCTTATTGTAGTATTAGCGAGAACCACGATTAATTTGTCAATCCATGGGATGAAGCTCACTCGACTAGTGCATGGAGGCTACAAGAGGTTGTCAATCTCTCTGAAAACAACTAACAACTCGCATCTAACTCAAGCTACACTCAAGTGACTGAAATCACCAAAAGCCAATCACTCATCAACAAACAAATCACATCCGTTACAGCATCAAATAACATCCAAACGTAATGAAACTTCTAGGATAAGTTTATATTACATAAGCACACATCCTTATGGTTTCAAACCCCGCTTCAGGTCAAATTCTAAAATTGCGACCATCAACAACAATGGATTTTTGACCTCGTCGTTTTTGACCCAGAATGCATCTAAACGCTTAGCAATGATGTCCCAATACCCCGCCTATGCTTAGTTTTGTATTTGAACATATAATTCATAGTTATAATGAGATTAGGCCGCAGGTCGACGACGCCAGAAGGTACGAAATACTATGAACTGCTTATGTCAATGCGTAGAGCTCTTACCTACGGTTGCAATGCAACAATCGCGACTGCAATGTGACAATTGGGGAGGGAGTAGGAAGTGCGAGAAGGAGAGAAGTAAGCACCATTAGCTTACGCCGTGTATTTCTTATCCAAAAACTTACAAAAATTGGCTTTTATACCTTAGCCAAGGTTTTTGGGTGGTCAAAACTCATAATCTAGAGTTCTACCAAAGCTGAAAAATGATTGGCTGATATAATCTGGAAGCTTGTAGCCCTAACTCATTAACTACAGGGTTTATCTGAGAAAATCGGAGTTACAATATTCTCGATTTATCAAAATAATAAATTCTCTACAAAGAAAACTCTAAAAAATGGTGTCCATGCTAGTTTACTGCTAACAGGCTGTCATTAGTTGCATGTTCTTTGCATACTCATTTACCTGAATGATGACTTCATCATTGGTTTCCCAATCATCAAGATCTACCTGGGGTTGTTTAGAAGTTTGGGTTGTTTTGGTTTGTGGCTCTTTTGGTGGTGCAGTGGATTCTACTTGTGGCCGTGGAGGCGGTTCTACTTCTTCTCCTTGAGGCTTTGTGGATGTAGGGATTGTGTGGGGAAACTAATATATGAACTCAAGGTGGCTTGAGGCTTGAAAAAACCATGGCTATACACAGTAGAGAGAGAGAGAGAGAGAGAGAGAGAGAGAGAGAGAGAGAGAGAGAGAGAGAGGAGAGAGACTCATACTCAATAGAACATAGTGTATATACAATAAATTTACAGCATATATTATTCTCATCCACAAAAGGTAGTGTTTAAGTACAAAAGGTCTCACAGCCAGTATCGAACAACTCATATATCCAGGTGCCTTTTTAAAAGGCTACACACATATATGTAATATGTGTTGCATCAAAAATTGAACTAAGTGTTGAAGGAGTTCCCATGCACACCTTTCAACCCTCCCCTTGGGCATGTAATACATACTAAGGACCCAATTATCCAGACAGGATGACACTATCCACACAGGATGGCAAGATTTATCTACACAAGATGAAAAAATACCTCCCCTTGAACTAGAGAAAGTAGAAATGGATCTTCAAAGTACATCTATAAGGAAAGAAATTTCCCCTTCATCCTGAGTTTCTTCTTCTTGGACTATCTGTGTTGCTCCTCTCACTGTCTTCTTGCCTTTGTTTTTACTGTTGCCGCTGCTATCTTGAACTTTTGAATAGCACCTAGAAGAAGGGTGCCCCTTCTTTCCACAAGTGCTACAAAATTTATTGATGTAGCAGTATTTTGCTATATGACCCATTTTACCACAATCATAGCATTTTTGAACTTTGGAAGATGATATGAAATCTATGGATGATTCACCTTCTCTTGCTATAAAAGCCCCATTTGTTGGTGTAGGTGGATTTTTCTGCTTCCTTTCTTCTACCTCTGGTGAGCTAACCACATCTTGAAGTGCTGGAGTTGGCTTCTTTTCTTGCAGAGCTTTACACGGAAAGAGTCTTTGGCTAGAAAACCCCTCGAAGGGCCTCGTCTCGAGAGAAACTCTTAAAGTATTGATGTTTTTGTCAAACCTGGGACAAGTAGGGTTGCCTTCTTGGCGGGACCTCTAGTTGAAAGGCGAGTAGTGAGGTGTGTGGGAAACACTTTAGGCGGAGGCCCAAAAAAAACAAATAGATTTTAATGCAATATAAGGCAAAGACAAAACAAGACACAAGAAAAAAAGGATTTCTGATGACTGCGATAGGCAAGCAGCGGCCCTCCAAGGAGGAAATGTTATGCTTTATAGTTGTTGCGTGATCGAAGAGTGTTGGAAGGGTTGCTTCAGCCTTGTAGTTTCATCCATAGAGCTTGATCATCACATGATTGAAGCCAGTGAGGGAGCAATCGACATTGCATGTGTGTGTGTGTGTGTGTGTGTGTTTGATCATTCTTGGGATCCTTCTCACAATGCTTTTATTCACCCAGTGGTACTCCTGTCTCACGGCCTCTTTGACCAATTTTTCCTTCGGAATGCCCTGCTCTGCTGCACGCTGTGTGTGCTCCCTCGCCTTGGAATGGTGCTGCCCAACTCGCCTTGCTCAAGGAAATTTCCCCCAACTGGGCTCGTAGTTCTGTGGACTACTTCTATTGCTTCTATTTTCTTTGCAATTAAGCCTTTGAAGGCATGGATTTGTTGCTTGACTTTGCTCCCAATTTACAGAGCTCTACTTGCAACCCATTTCCTAGCACTAAATCAATCCATCTGAAGCATTTTGAATGTTTTTCCCTTGCTCACTCAATAGAGTTTCTTGGCCAACACACACCTTGCCTTACCGATTTACTTTGCAACCTCCTTAGTCTTGATTCTTTTCTGTATTGCCGAGATCTACCAAATGCTTTGATTTTCTATTTGATCTTGCTTGGCAAGCTGCTCGCTTCATCCTGCAGCTTCAAAGGTTCAAGGAGGGATACACACTCGGGATGGAAGCGGGAAGCCGACCAAGCTTTGATACCAGTTGTAGGGATTGTGTGGGGAAATTGATACAGTGAAGTCAAGGTGGTTTGAAGCTTGAAAAAACCATGGCTATACACAGTAGAGAGAGAGAGAGAGAGAGAGAGAGAGAGAGAGAGAGAGAGAAGAGAGAGACTCACACTCAATAGACCATAGCGTATATACAATATATTTACAACATATATTATTCTCATACACAAAAGGTAGTGTCTATGCACAAAAGGTCTCACAGCCAGTATCCGGCAACTCATATCTCTAGGTGCCTTTTCAAAAGGCTACACACATATATGTAATATGTGTCACTCAAAAAATTGAACTACGTGTCGACGGAGTTCCCATGCCCACCTTTCAGTGGATGCCTCAACTGCTTCGGCTTCTTAAGGCTTCATGAATGCCTCAATTGTTTTTGCTTGAGTTGTGGTAGAGGAAGGTCTTGCTTCACAGCTGTTTCGGCTTCTTTAGGTTGTTTGAAATTAGCTTCTTTTTATTGCTCAGGTTCTTTTCCATTTGCTACGTCGCCCTCATTAGATTTATCTGCTGGTGAAGGTCTTGGACTCGTCATGAGCTAATCTTCTTGTCCCATAGTTGGTGAAGAGGATCTTGGAGACATCTGTCCTTGATCAGGATGTTACTCGCTTTGTTCTGCAGTTTTTGCTTGTCTTTGCTGCTCAGCCTCTTCTTCTGTTGCTTTTATTTGAGCTTCTAGAGCTTCTTTAATCTTTAAAGCTTTTGTTTCCGCATACATCCGCTCGAGTAAATCTTTGGGATCCTCTGGAGCCTTTTTTGCAGGGTTCTTGGTTCTTGGTCCCTTTACCTCCCTTGGACTCCATTTTTTACGGTCTTCACCTGTAGCTTGGCAACTTCTTTTGTATGTTTGCTTTTCTATTTCAAATCTAGCCTTTTTTTGCTACGATTCCTCTTGGTGAGCTGCCACTGCCTTCTTTTTCATTGCTTTCCTCCTTGCCCTAGTTTCTTTGTTGTCAGAGCTTTCACTGCTTTTGCTTTAATTTCTACAGATTTCTCCTCTAATTTATATATTCTTTCTGTTGATCTAGTGGTCCGTGGAGAAGGTTGAGCTGAAATGATTCATCTGTTTTGATATGGAGCTAGCGGCAAGTTGTGGGCCATTCCAATAGCATGAAATGCTATTCTTGTTAGCGCTTCTGGAGCGCCTAGATATGTGATTTTTCCCTCTTTCTTTGTGCCCTTCATGTTTGTAAGCACGTAATGTGCGTGATCTATTACTTGCATGGTTTTCAACTTCAATAGGTGAGTGAAAGTAGTCGCAAATACATGGTTTGGAGTTGTGTACCGTGGCAGTCTCTTTGAGAGGAAGTGGAAATGTTGATGGTAGAGGCGAGTTGGATCCTCCACTTGTCATAGGATAAGATAAAAAAAATTTGACAGCAGTAGTATCCTTGGTAAAAGTACCTGTTGTCTTTCTATCTCAGGCCCACATTGTCATTCCTTATGTGGACAGCTCTAGTGTCTCGGCCACTATATTTTTAGTGATCACCACTTCAACCTTTTGCCCCTGTTGATATGTGATTTGGGCCGATCCATCTTCTTTGATCGTGGATAGCAATTCATATTCTTTCTGGAAATCCACTGCGCATGGTTGTTGGTCGTAGAAGTCTCGAAGCCCCAGCCTTCTGTTGGCTTCTTTCGTGTCTGGCTTTGCAGCTACATCATAAACCTCCTTAGGTAGCATTTGCAATTCTAGGTGTCCTTCACCCTTGAATGTGCTAGTGAAGACCGTGGTGTTGTTTTCTTCGAGCAGCTCTTTACCTTGATTATGTAGAAGCGTTTTTCCGAACCCTACAAGGAGAGTTGTGCCACTTGGCACCAGCTCATTGGGTTTTTGTATTAAAGGCAAAAAGAGAAGAGAGCGCTCGCACGCGTACGCGAGAGAGAGAGAGAGAGAGAGAGAGAGAGAGAGAGAGAGAGAGAGAGAGAGAGAGAGAGAGAGAGAGAGAGAGAGCGAGAGAGAGAGAGAGAGAGAGTCACTTCAGCCCCTTCTGCCAGAAAATTGCAGGCTGATTTCAAGGAGGCAATCGAAAAGGGCACGTCATTACTTACCTGCGTCAGTTTGTAGGTTGTTAAGCTTCCATAGGGAGAAGAGGTTGACCAGCTCTGCAATTCGCTCCAGCACCTGCAGCTTACCGCTGGTTAGCGTCTTCATGACAATTTTCGGCAGAGATGGTAGCACTGAGCGAGAGACGAGAAGGGAAGGCAGGCTACTAGATATGGTCGTGTAGGCAAACACGGATTTGAAATCTTGAGAGCTCCAACCGAGTAATCTTGAGCTCACAATTGAGGTTGAAAGACTCCGTATTTGATAGATACTGTAGAATCATTTAAGCCGCTTCCGTCAAAAAGCTCCAGGCTGATTTCAGCTAATGCAAGGAGGCAATCGCTTCAGCCCCTTCCGTCAAAAAGCTCCAGGCTGATCTCAGCTAATGCAAGGTGAGGGTCTCTGTCCCGATGCTATGACTTACGCATGCACTGATTGCGGAATATGCACATCAGGAGCGAGGCCAAAAAGCTCTAGGCTGATTTCAGCAAATGCAATGCTATGAGTGTCTCTGTCCTGATGCTATCACCTGCGCATCCTACGCATGCATCTTGAAGGCATGTGACTCTATGCAAGATGCCGATATGGGCTTACAAATTCATTCTATTATTGTTAGTCAGGGGCTGTTGTTGTGCTTGGCAATGCCTCAAACCTCTCTTGATGTAATCACATAAACTGCAGCTCCTTCCGCCATCGCCATTGCCTATGTGTGGTCGATATGTATGCCAAATGTAGTGCACTTGAAAAAGCACAGAAAGTGTTTAAGGAGCTTCCTATCCGGAATGTCGTCTTTTGGAGTGCATTGATTGTGGGATATGCACAACAGAAGCAGGGCCACAAATCTTACCAAGGCAGCAGGATACATTTGTGATAGTGGGTTACTTGAAAATAACACATACTTAGCCAACATGTTAGACATTATGTATGTCAAGCGTGATATACTTGTCCGAGCACAACAAGTCCTTGATGAGTTGTTGTGCTTGGCACTGCTCGATATGTATGCCAAATGTGGTGCACTTCAAAAGCAGCTTGTGGAGCTTATTGTTTGAAAGGACGCTCGATATGTATGCCAAATGTGGTGCACTTCAAAAGCAGCTTGTGGAGCTTATTGTTTGAAACAACGTCTCTTCAAATGCACTGATTCTGGTATACCCACAACATCAGTAGGGACAAAGAGCTGTAGGCTGTTTTCAACATATGCAAATTGCTGGCCTTTGTCTAGATGAGATCACCTATGCGTGCATCTTGAAGGTATGCAGGGCCAGGTAGCTCTGGGCTGTTTTCAGCAGATGCAAAGAGAGAAAATGCAATCACCTACATGTGCAACTTGAAGGAATCTAGCATCATGCAAGATGTTGGTATCGGCAAAAGAGTTTATGATAATATTGTTATTCTAGGGGTTGTTGACAGGAAACTTTGTGCTTGGCACTGCCTTGGTCGACATGTATGCCAAAGGTGGTGTACTTAATAAAGTACAAAAAGTGCTTGCTATTTGGAATGTTGTCTATTGGAATGCAGTGATTGTGGGATATTCCCAATAGAGGCAGGGCCAAGAAGCTCTGGGCTGTTTTCAACAGATGTAAAGAGAGAGAAGCTATCCAAATGCAATCACGTACTCTTGTATTTTGAAGGCATGTGGCATTAGGCAAGATGCTTATATGGGCAAAGGAATTCATGACGATATTGTTAGCCAGGGGCTGTAGAAAAGAAACGTTCTTACTTGGCATTGCCTTGGTTGACATGTATACTAGATGTGTTGTAATTCATAAAGCACTCTTTGTATGCGCATATACACTTACACACACACACACACACACACTCGATTTTCTCTATGCATCACTAGTTTTGTTTTGATGCAATATCCACTACAGAAGCAAACATGGAGAGGAAGAGATGAGTCTTTCTTTTGTGAGCTCACTTAAAGACTGTGCTTAGACAAGGGTTTGTACCAAGGCAGCAGGAGACATGCTGATATTTGTGGTAGTGGGTTACTTGAAAAACACATACTTAGCCAACACGTTAGTTAGTATGTACGTCAAGATATTGAAAAGAGAATTACTGCTTGGCATTGCCTTGTCGATATGAATGTCAAATGTAGTGCACTTCACAAAGTACAAAGGCTAGAGGAGCTTACTTTTTGAAACAGCGTGCACTGTTTGCGAGATACACACAACAAGAGCAGGGCCAGAAAGCTCTAAGTTGATTTCAACAAATGCAAGGTGAGGGCCTCTGTCTTGATGCAATCACCTGCGCATGCATCTTCAAGGCATGTGACTCTGTGCAAGATGCCGATATGAGCTTAAAAATTCAATTTAATATTGTTAGTCAAGGGTTGTTGTCTTTTAAAGTTCATTGATTTTGGGATACGTGCAGCAGGAGCATGCCAGAAAGCTTCAAGTGTTTTCAACAGATGCAAACGCGAGGGTATCTCTGTAGATGCAATCACATATGAGTGCATCTTGAAGGCATGTGGCTCTATGCAAGATGTTGATATGCGCTTAAAAAATCATGCTGATATTGTTAGCCAGATGCTCTTGAAAAAGATGTGCTTGGTAATGCCTTGGTTGACATGTTTGCTAAATGTGGTGCACTTCAGACAGCACAAAAAGTGCTCAAGAAGCTTCCTATTCGGAGTATGGACTCTTGGAATGCACTGATTGCAGGATTTTCCCTAGAGGGGCAGGGCACAATGCTCTTGTCTGTTTTGAGCAGATGCGAAGTGAGCGTCTCTTGGCACTGCCTTGGTCAATATGTATGCTAAATGTGGTGCACTTTAAAAATTCACTCTAATATTGTTAGTCTGGGGTTGTTGCAAAAAAATGTTGTGATTGGAAATGCCTTGGTTGATATGTATGCCAAATGTGGTGCACTTCAGAAAGCACACAAAGTGCTTGAGGAGATTCCTGTCCAGAATGTCCTCTCTTGGAGTTCACTGATTGCGAGATATGCGCAATAGGAGCACCTCCAAAAATCTCTAGGCTGTTTTTTGTAGATGCAAATTTAGGGCCTCTCCCTTGATGTAATCACTTACGCGCCTCTCTCTTGATGCAATAGCTTACGCACCTCTCCTGATGCAATCACATGTGTGTGCATCTTGAAGGAATGTGGCTCTACGCAGATGCTGGTATGGGCATAAAATTCACACTAACACTCTTAGTCAGGGGCTGTCAAACAAAGATGTCGTGAGGGAGCTTACTGTTTGGAGTGGCGTCTCTTAGAATGCACTGATTGTTGGTTACTTGAAAATAACGCTTTCTTGGGGAACATGTTGGTCAGTATGTGCAGTGCACCTGTCATGGCGCAACAAGTCTTGTGCGGGATGTTTTCTGATTACAGGATATGCTGAGAAGAAGGATTTGTATCAAGGCAATACAATTTTCAGGTTGATATTCAAGGAAGTAAGATTCATGCTGATATTTGAGATAGTGGGTTACTTGAAATGAACACATTCTTCGAGAACATGTTCGCCAGTATATATGTCAAGTGCGGTGCACTTGTCATGGTGCAAGAAGTCTTTGACGAGTTTCCTGTGCAAGATGTTGTCTCTGATTGCAGGATATGCCCAGTAGAGGGAGATCCAAGAAACAAGTATTTCTTTTGTGAGATCACTTAAAGACTGTGCTGAGAACAAGGATTTGTACCAAGGCAATAAAATTCATGCTAATATTTGTGATAGTGGATTACTTGAAATGAACGCATAATTGGGGAACATGTTGGTCGTTGCACCTGTCATGGTGCAATAAGTCTTTGATGAGATTCCTATGAGGGATGTCATCTTTGATTGCAAGATATGCCCAATAGGGGTAGTGCTAGGAAACAAGTATTTCTTTTGTGATCTCCCTTAAAGACTATGCTGAGAAGAAGGATTTGTACCAAGGCAATTGGATTCATGTAGATATTTGCGATACTGGGTTACTTGACATGAACACATACTTGGGGAACATGTTGGTTAGTTTGTGTGTCAAGTGCAGTGCACCTCTCATGGCACAACATGTCTTTGATGAGATTCTTGGACGAGATTCCTGCACGGGATGTTGTGTCTGATTGCAGGATATGCCCAAAAGGGGTATCGCAAGGAAACTCTGGGCTGTTTTGAGGAGACGTGAAGGGAGGGCCTATCTCCAAACGCAATCAGGTACATTTTGAAGGCATCGGGATTTACACAAGATGCTGAATGTGGTGCACCTCAAAGAGCACCAGAACTTCTAAAAAAGCTTCCTTTCTGGAGTGTGGACTCTTGGAACGCATTGATTGTAGGATTTGTTCCACAAGGACAGGGCTAGAAAGCTCTAGTCTATTTTCAGCAGATGCAAAGTGATGGCCTCTCTCTTTATTGCAAGATTTGTTCCAAAAGGGCAGCACCGAAAAACTCTAGGATATTTTCAGCAGATGCCAAGCAAGGGCTCTTGGAGAAATATCTTGTGCTTGGCCATGTCTTGATCGATATGTATGCCAGATGGGGTGTTCCAAAGCTTGCAAATTTGTGTATGTGTGCGTGTGAGCCTACGAACAGATAGTAAGGAAGATTCAACATACCCTGAAACCAAGAACATCATAAGTAGTGCAGGTAATGGTAGGCATGATAAAAAAAGTGAATGTGACAGTCGATACCTTTGCAGAAGTCACAGACTGGTTGACGATGGCAGAACTTTATACTATAGGCAAGGTGACAAAACAATGTAAGGAAGATCTAGGTGCCCATCTATCCAAGATTGTGCGTCGATCCACACAGCCAATACCAAAGGTAAACTTATATTTTGACTTTGATTTCCTCTATGTGATCTCAAAAGTACTTAGATTACATCATGTACTCATGAAAGCAATTAATTTACATGATTTCCATTCTAAAGGTTGTAGATGAAGGTGACAATGGTTGAAGAATTTTTGGGGATGCCCAACAAAGAGACACATAGAGGATACACCTCGACATGGCAATGTGGAATGATGCATGTCTTCAGAAAACATTGGTAATGAGTTCTTCTTTGTACAGTTGTAGTATTTCTACAATAAGAAAGTCCCTCCAACGCTAGAGGAGAAGCATAAGCCCCCCTTCAACACTGGAGGGGATAAAAGTGGCGCGGGAAGGGCACGTT